>NC_062558.1:60546846-60855774 GCF_016906955.1 Phacochoerus africanus | reverse complement strand
GCCCAGCCAGGCTGACTCCCACGTGTGTGCTGTGGCTTGGGTACCCTTTAGGCCAAGACTCTGGCTGTAGCAGGATGAAATCCCAACACCTGTGAGGTTCAGACCCACTGATGTTTAGAGACACCTGTGAAAGGGGGTGCTCAGAAGCTGCTTAGCTCTGACGCTAAACAGACCCTCCTGACTAAAAGGTTGCTGTTCCTTTTAGGGATGGGCACTTGATTGGCAAGTCACTCATCAGGTTCCGTCAGAAACCAGTGTTTATTAGAAGATGATGCTAGGCTCTGTGGGAGATGCAGGGGCGGTGTGAGGTATGCTGAGCCCACGCCTGCCCGCAAAGCTCATTTACCCAGAGGCTCGATCTCTGCAAGACCCTGTGCCCGGCAGTCTGCATCTGACCTCAGACTCTCGTGGGGGCCAGGGCCAGCATCAGCAGCCAAGGGTAAGAACCATCGTTCTAAACTAAATCAGCCCTCTGCTGCTGCCAGAGCTTTCCTATATCTCCTCTATTCCTTGGCCATTTTCCCCCCACCTAGCTGTTTACCTGGGTAATTTCCACCCTAGGGATGTGTAAGTCAAGGACACCTTGTCTCTCAGTAAAATTAGGCCATGAGACTTGTAGGTGGGCGGCTTCCACATGGGCATGAACAGCAGGGCAGGAAGTCCCCTTCTGCTCACTGCGCTGGCCTGGGGGCTGGAGGGTTGGCCTTGAATTCTTCTGTTGGACCTGAGCATGCATCTACTGCTCCAAAGCCTTGGAGCAAGGCCAGCGCATCTGGATATATCGACAGAGAGGAGGACTGTGCAGGGTTTGTGAGCAGGGGCAGTCCCACTCCACCTGCCCGCCTCCTGCTCCTGGGCCTGCTTCCTGCCAGCCTCCTATGGAGGTGTAGCCATCCTGCTCACTGGGTTGGGGGTGGACGTGCCGCCACCTGAGGCCAGCTTTGCTGCCTGTCCAGTGGTTTTCTGTCTGTCTGAGCTGTCATTCTGTTACTCGTGAAGGGAGAGAAATCATACACCTGCCACCTGTGCTGCTCCTGGAGATAAAGCTGGTACAGACTCCTTGCGGCCCCGTCAGCTGTTTCTCCTGACACTCAGAGCCCTCCAGGCCCCTAGGGGAGCCCAAGCTTCCCTGTCCCTTTCTCTTCCTGTCCTTTCTTCCCCATAGGACCCCGCTCAGGTGGGAGGAGCCCTGCAGCAGTGCTGGGCATCAGGGGCCCCTGTCCCCTGTGAGCCCCCACGTCCAGCACAGCACATCTGACACCCGGTGCCTGCCCTGTAAGTGTTCTTTGACTGGAAGAACACGCTGGTGCTTCTCACGTGGAAGTGGGCTCCACCTGTGACGTGAGGCCTGTGGGTGCCCCCCTGGACATGCCCAGGTCTGGGATGGAGGATGGAGACCGCCTGGAACAGCAGGAACAGCACAGAGAAGGCTCTGTCCACTTGAGACCAGGAGCTGGTTTCAGAGGTGGTGGGAGAGAGTCCTGCAGGCCATGAGTTCTGGCCCGAGTGTTGTGGGGGGTGTTGAGGCTGGCCCCCCACCTCTGCAGACTGCTTGAACCGTTTAATGACTGGTGACATTTGATGCAAGGACATTGTCTTAAGGAAGTGGGTGAAGGTTACACTTGGAAATACTGCTGCTTGGCCTCCAAGCCCAGTTTGGCCCCAGTAGAAAGGATTTGACCACATGGACCGTTTCCTCCGTTCAGATCGTTTTCTGGAAGAGTGATCTAGACAGCATCCTGGGCGTGGTGTGGCAGGGCCTTCCGAAGCAGAGCTGGGCCATTCAGAGGCTGGGCCAGAGTGGGTGTTACAGAAGGGCCTCAGAGGCCAGGGTGTTGGAACCCAGAGGACAGGCCTTGGGGGCAGAGGAGGCCGGACGAGCCTGGCTGGCGAGGAGGCTCCTGGGCGGCAGGGACCTGGAGGTGGGTGGGGCAGGGGTGGGAGTAGAGCCCAGTTAGGGTTGGGGGAGCAGGCCGTGAGCCCAGAGGCAGGGAGCCCCTTGCAGTCATCTCACAGGTGAGCTGCTTCTATCTCTGGCCACTGTCATCCACAGGCCAGCTTTTTTCCTGTTCCCCTCAGGGGGTCACAGGAGTAGAACAGAACCATGACTATAGCATGTGACAACGGGTGGTGGCCTTGGGGGGTGGTGGCTTTGTGGGTGGAGCTCTGCACCCTGACTCAAGGTTGAAAGTGTAGGGTCCTGGGTTGACATTGACGTTGAAGAGCCCGGGTCCCTCTGTCTGGCTGGCAGCGCGCAGTCAGAGTGCCGAGGGGGCTTTCAGCTTTCAGTTCTGTGGCCGCCCCTTCATCTCCTTTGTGTCTTCCTGTGCAGCAGGCATGTGTTGGGGAGAAAGGGCCACTGCCTCTGTTCTGAGGATGGACAGAGACCGCTCTGGGCTGTACTGTCCTGAGCCACAAACTCCGAGGACTGGGGCGCTCCCCAGGTCATTTGGGCCAGGACTTGGAGTGGCTGGAGCAGGCCCTCGGGGTCAGACCCCAGCCCTGTCATGGGAGGATGCAGTAGGGATGCTGAGGCTCGGAGGAGGGCCGGTGATTGAGTGACGGGATCACAGGGGCAGCATGTTGTCCACAGAAGTAACACGGTAAGCTGCCCCCTGTTGCTGGCATGCTGGTTTCAGGCTTCCTTGCCTGAGCCCTGAGGGTCCCTCTCAGCTCTGCTCTCCTGGGTTGTGTTTTTTCTCCCAGGGGTTGTCTCAGGACTTTCTGGTTGAGGCAAGACCGACTGGGAATGCAGATGCCTTGAGTCTGGGCTGAGGGTTTGAATGTTAGCCCACCTGCTTGGGGGGCTGGAGAGGCCGCAGGGTAGGGGGTCAGAGGCACAGACCCCCTGGGCAGCATGGGCCTCCGGGCAGAGCTCTGCACAGGCCTACGCCTGCTGCTCTCCAGGCCAGAAGGGTCCCGGGAGGCCAGGGGCCTTGGGGGATACCCATGCTCTTCTCTCTCCACACAGGAGGCACCACTGCTGGGCAGTGGCTGATAAAGGATGAGTTGAAGGTGTTGGTCACTTCTGACTTGCAGGATTGTGTGTATGAGGGGGTAGATGTATCTCTGTGTGTGTGTGTACACCTGTGTCTGTATTTACCTTTGTGTGTGTGTGCGTGTATACCTGTGTGTGTGGGGTGGGATGTTTGCATACCTGTGTGTGAGGGTTGTGTGTGTGTGTGTACTTATGTCAGCATGTATGTGCCTGTATGTATGTACCTGTGCAAGGGTGTCCAGGTGGGTGTGTGCCCAGGTGTGTATGTTTCCACATGAATCTTCCTGCTCAGTCTGGCTGCTGATACTGTCAGGTGTACAGAGGCCCTGCCCTGAGAAAGTGCTACACGCTCAGGAATGGGGGTTTCTCTTGCTGGCCGACTTCATGAGGGTTTGTGTCAGAGTTTTAACTTTAATTTCACCTTTAAGTCCCAGAGCCAGCACTTGAACGAAAACAATTTGCTGTTGCACCTCTTCCTTTGGTTACCTTGTTGCACTAAAATAATTGTCAGGTTGCCTGAACCAAAGCTTCTTAAAGTGAAGGCTGTGTCGCTCAGGTAATTTATGCAAGATCAAAAATGGAAGGTAGTCTCATTGAGGAAAGAGAAAAATTACCTGTATACAAATTCAAGAGTTTAGGACCTGAAATCTGGGAGCAGAATGTTTATTCTGTGTTTATTTTTCCTTTTTCTGTGTCACCTGAGTAGGGGCCCCCAGATTCACACACAGTAGCTGCTGTCTATTGTTCTTTGATTTTTAATGTATTTCCTTTTCAGAGATCCTCTGGGCTGCAGGCAATGCAGCCTGCTGAAGGCTGGTGTAAGCAGAGATCGGAATTTATCCGGTGGGGGGGGTGTGGGGGCATCTTGTGATACTGGGAGTAGGAAGGCTGTCTGGTCTCAGATGGCCAGGTGAGAACTGGGACCTGGGAATGGCCTGGACCATGGATGGGGCTGTGGCTGGACCTTGGTGGCCACTCTGGGTCCCAGCTCCGCCCCTCCCAGCCGGCTGAGTGCCCTCTCCTCCCTCTGCAGGGTTTTCTCTGCTTTGGGCCCCCTGCACCTGCTGGTCCTGAGCTCAGCCTCCCAGCCTAGATGAAGCCCGCAGCTCCCTGCAGGGCTGGCTTGGCTTAGCCTGGTGCCCACTGCTGGTGCAGCGTCTGGAAGGGGTGAGTGGGGAGTGGTCTATGCACACGGGGGTTGCTTCCTAAAGAAAAGAAGCAGTCCTTTGCAGGTGCTGGGAGTACAGAGTTTGAAGCACGTGTCTGGGGCGTGTAGTGGCTTTTGTTGTCCTGGAGTCTGAGGATCAGAAAGCCCTTTGTGTCCTTCTGTGTCAGAGTCACAGGTGTGGGACTGTGATGTCCTCTGCTCTTATTTGTAGGTGTGAGGACTGGGGGGCTGGAATGGGAGGAAGCCACAGCCTGCTTGGCCTCCTGAGCTGCAGGCCCCTTGGCATGGCCTTGCCCGTGGGCAGGGCGCACTGGAGGTCCTGGTCTGGGCAGTCGGCCGGGGCATCTGTCTGAGGAAAGCAGAGTGTCTTCACGTGCTCAGGGAATACCTGTGTCGTTTTCCACCCTGGCCCTGCAGGACGGCGTGCCGGGCTCTCCTTCCTGCTTTCTGGCCTCATAGGAGCTTTGCACGCTCACGCCTCCTGTTTGAAAGCTTTGCGGCTCTAGCCTCTGGTGGGAGGGAGCCTGAGCTGAGAGATGCAACATGGCCAGGCCTGGTCCACTCCCCTGACAGCAGGCTTCACCCAGGGCTGTAACCATCCAGCCTGGAGCTGAGGGCCACGGGGCAGAGTGGGCCTCGCTCTCCTGTGGCCTCAATGGTCTCTACAGCTGCCTCCTCTGGCTCCACTCCTCCCTCTTTCAGCAATCCAGTTTCCCAGGCTATGTGTCCAGTTTGCCTGGTGTGTTTGTCCGGTTTTTCTGGCATTTGTGTCCAGCGTTCCTGGCCTGCGTGTCCAGTTTGCCCAGCATTTGTGTCCAGTTTTCCAGGCCAGTGTGTCCAGTTTGCCTGGTTTGTATTTGTCCAGTTTTTCTGGCCTGTGTGTCCAGCGTTCCTGGCCTGTGTGTCTGTTTGCCCAGCATTTGTGTCCAGTTTCCCTGGCCTGTGTGTACAGTCTGTACTTGTGATCAGAGAGTGCAACCCCTGTTTCCAGGAGCCCCAGGGGGCCCACTGGGGGCATGAAGCAACTGGGAGGATGACACGGGGCCTGCAAGAACAGCTGGAGAGCACCAGGGTGCAGGAGCTGAGCAGCGCAGCCGCAGCACAGTGTCCCCTGCAAAGTATAGGAGGAGGGACGGGACAGATCACCTTGAGTGTGGCTTGCAGCTCAGGGTGCCCGCTGGGCCTTTCCCCAGTGCACATGGCTTGTAGGAGTTCAGCCGCTGCTCTCAGAGCCCAGTGAGTGATGTGAGTTTGCCTGGGCCTGATAAACTAAGGGTAATGGTTCTAGAAGGAACTTCCGGGGCGGGAACAGTGCTGCGGGGTTTGCAGCTTGGAGTGCTCTTTTGGGACTTGGGGGCCTCTCTTCCCAGTGCCGCTGTGACTCGAGGTGAAGGGCTGGTCACTGAGTTCCTTTTCTGTGGCGTCCTGTGGACGCAAGCCGTGTACCTGATGCACAGGTGAGGCGGTGGGTGGGGACGTAGCTCCGTGCATCCCTGCGCAGCGCTTGCTGGTCTCTGTGTTCTGTGCCTTGGGGCCAGCATCTCCTTCTAAGGAAGCCAGTTTTCATGTCTGTTCCCTTTGGTTCAGAGCTGCCTTTAGTCAGGTTGGAGGTTTCCACGCACCTAACTGTGCCCTGTAATCGGAGGTTTTGGGAAATGGGCCACAGTGATCCCTTTTTGACCACACTGACTATCAGGATTTTGGTTGAGTTAGTGAGAGGTTGAGTCATTGCTGCCCCGTCTCTGCTATTACCTGCTAACCTCGGACTCTAACTTGGGAAAGAATTTTGCCAAGGGAATGCTCCTTGGTGAAACTCAGAAAGGCACTCAAGGTCAGTAAATTGACATTTTCCATGTTATTACCTCCTTAACTCTGGAAGAATTACTTTTAGGTGGTGGGGAGGTAGGAGGGATTTCTCAGAAGAGGAGGGTGATGGGCGAAGACACTGGCCGTAGGTTGGAATCCCACTGAGCTGGTGGGTCCTGGAGGTGACATGGTGGCGTGGCCTACCTGCCGGGGTGGAGAGGGCGCACCTAACACAGGAGATGTGTCCTCACCTCATCCTCTGTCTGGTCCAGATCTCGGGGGCCAACCTCTTGGTCTCTGCAGTGCACATGTGCTGTGTATGTTCATAACAGTAAGGACAGGGCACCATCTCTGATGTGCAGGCCAGGCACTGGTGAGTCACATGTAGTGGCGGGTGCCACCATCTGCAGGGTACCACAGTGACGTGCGGTGCTTGAATCGTAAAGAAGGCCAGTCTCCTGGTCACAGAGCCCGGCTGGATGGCCCTGCATGACCAGGTTTTCCCCACCTCTCTGCAGCCTCAGCCTGGCCCCCCGTTTGCTCTGGGAGGCCAGGATCCGAGTGTGTGTAGGCTACTGGAACAGAGTACCACACGCTGCGTCAGGCACAGACAGTGATGCTCATGGTGCTGGAGGCAGTCAGGCGTGTGACCTGGGTCCTGGCCAGTGGCCTCTCCTGGCTTGCATACTTCCGGGTACTTACGGCGGAGGGGACAGGCTCTCTCCTTTAGAAGGACACTAGTGCCATTCATGCCGGCTCTGCCCTCATGATGGGACCACCCTAAAGGCCCACCTCCCAACACACTGGGTGTCGGGCTCTCCACCTGTGGATTTGGGGTTGTGGGCATTCAGGCCATGGCAGGCTGGCTGGCGGTGATCCTCTTATGTTGCCCTCTGACCCCATGCTGGCCGCCTCTGAGGACACGATCCCAACCCTGCAGACCCTCCTCCTCTGGGAGGCCCAGCCTGATGTTTTCAAAAAAAAAAAAAAGGGCTTATGGAGAAATTGAAATACACGTAAATGGACTGAATGGTATTATGAACCCCACGCACCCATTATACCTGCCACAGCCACCATCATCCTGTGGTCAGTCCTTCCAAGCAGACCTCAGAAATGATTTTTTTCATCTATAAATATTTTAGTACATATTTCTCAGATATAGGGACTCAGAAAAACCTAATAATGCCGTAAATCATACCCCCAAAATGAACAGATTCCTTAGTATCAGCAAATGTTCCATTACTGTTCAAATTTCCAGTTGGTTCATAAATGGCATAAATTGCTCTTATAGTTTTTCCTTATTTCAAAATTCAGATAGACTCACCCTTTATGATTGAACTGTCTTTATCATTTTTATTTTTTTTAAGTTGCAATTCCCTCTTTTATCTCCCTCTTGTGTGTTTGACTTGCATCTGTAAAGGGGCTGAGCCTTGCCTGGAGTTTTGTTTTCTTGTTTTTAGGACCACACCCGTGGCATGTGGAAGTTCCCAGACTAGGGGGGTCTCATTGGAGCTGCAGCTACCGACCTGTGCCACAGCAACGCCAAATCTGAGCTGGATCTGCAACCTACACCGCAGCTCATGGCAACGCTGGACCCTTAACCCCCTGAACGAGGCCAGGGATTGAAACTACATCTTCATGGATACTAGTTGGATTCTGTACTGCTGAGCCACAATGGGAACTCCCTTGCCTCATATTTTTTTCCCACGTCTGGGTTTTGCGGATTTCATTCCCGTGGTGGGTTCAGCAGGTCCTATGGTTTGGAAGTTGGTTTTTTAATTTTTATTTTTGGAGGGGTGGGAACATGGGGTTGTGTTCATCTGGGGGGTTTTGTTCTCCACGCAGGGGTCTCTGGTGTCTATATCTGCATCCCGCCCTCACTGGGGTGGGTGCAGCATCTTGTCCTGTCTGCTTCTTCCTCTTTCTTCCCTGTTGGAATACTTCTGGGAGGACGAGTTCCTCATCTGCACTTACCTGTGGCTCTGCCCTTGTGGGAACTCCTTGGTTCTTTCTCTCTTGTTTCTTGGTTTCAGTCCATGGTGACCAGGTAGGGGCTGTGTTTGGTTTGGTATCATCTTGAACTCATGGATTTAAATGTTTGTGTTTCTGTTGATTGCTGTAACTGTTCTTATTAATGCTAAGATTGTCCCAGCTTTGGTCAGTGACAGCATCTTTAGGTGGCTCCTGGGTCCTCTCTGTGTGACCCTAGTAGCTTGCCGTCTGGTATGATGAGATCTCCAGGGTCACATTGTTTATTTCCTGCTCTAGCCCTGGGATCAGCCTGGTCCCCTCAGAGCCTTAGTTTCCTCTATTAGAAGTGGTGTTTGCAACCTCCATGTCCGACACCCGTGCCTCCCCCACCCAGGCCCAGTGCTGATGCCCCTGCGTGCATCACTGCCATGTGGTGTGACGATCTGTTAGCATCAAGGACCTTCCCTAAGGTGTGTGTGTCCGGTTTCAGTTCAGGGTGGTCCATCCTGGCTCTCTGCCCACCTTATCTTGTCATAGCATGTCGGAATGTCTCCAGTCCCCACCCTGTGTTCTGTTGAGCTGACCCTGTCTCTGCCACAGCCCCCCCACAATCCATGGTCCCAGGCGCTGCTCACCAGAGCCTTTGCGGTTGTTGTGTATTGGCCCACATCAGCCCTGGCCAGAACTCTCCTGAGAAGGAGGTGCCCCTGGAGCCACCAGGCTGCAAATCCTTCTGGTGCTGGAGCCGCTGCATGTGTGTTCCCCCCCCCAACACTGGAGTCTTTGAGAAATCTCAGCCCCATTTGTGTGTCCCGCCCCAGGAATCTTTGCTCTGGGTAACACTGTGTTCGGTGTTAAATGGAGCCTGTGCACCTGTCCCCTCTGGCATCACCGGGCCAGCTGGACACCACCGTTTAGGCCCTCAGGGCTCAGCACTGGACATAGAGATGCCCCTCAACTTCCCCTCTGCCCTTCTGTCCATAGGACAGACTCATCTTCCCTTCCCCAGGCTGCCTGGGAGAGAGAGCTTCTCCTTTCCTTCTGCATGTGTGAGCACACATGTGCACACATGCATGCGTACACACAGGCACACACACATACACATACCCTCTCCAGTGCGTTGCTTTCCAGTGACTATGCCCCAGCTCTTCACACAAGACCAGACATGGCGAGGCTCCGCTGGCATGGCACCTGCCTTGTAGTTAAAGTAAAATTTCCAGCCACTTCCTTACTTTTTTGATAGGCCAAATGCCCCATCAGCAAACTTTGATGTGAGCACCAGGCTTGATGTTGGTGAACCTCCTTTAGGACGTCTCATCTGTCTCCAAGCCCACCCTAGGTCTGGCGCCCAGCAGGGGCTTCTCGTTGGTACTGCCTTGCCAGCCTCAGGTCCCTGTGTGGGGCGACCTTGAAGCCGTGGCTATGGCTAGTGTACATGTGGGAGCAGCCGCTCCCTTGACACACCCGATCTGATTTGGGCGTCCACTCTGGTGCTTCCCCCTCTGCTGGAGCGTTGGCCCTCTGAATGCCAGCAGAGAGAGGCCCATGAGGACGTGAGGGTCCCTGGACCTCCTCGGGAAGCGCTTCCTCGCACCATGCAGGGAGGCCCGCAGCATGGAAAGAAGCCCTAGCCAGCTCTTCGCCCACGAACACGCAGCTCTGCTTTGTTCTCTGTCCTCACCTCTTCCTTTTCCTTAATTTTCCCGCTTAATCCTCTACTCCTGCTGCAGTCCTCATTCCACTCCCTGGACCTCTCCTTCCTTTTCTTCATCAGCCTCTTCTGATTGGCTGTGCCGCTGACCAGGAGAACTTTGGCGCCGGTAGTAGGGGTGGAAGAAGAGAGGTTTAGGCAAGTGTGTGATTAGACCACTTGCAAGGCTGTGTCTTGCTGCAGGGCAACAGCAGCGTCTGTTCCAGGTTGGGGCAGACATCCTCTCCTTGTTGACCCCTTTGTAACTGGACCGTCTGACCTTTAGAACCAAGTGCTGTGTGTCCCCTGGGAGGAGGGCCGCACTGGGGAGACTTGTGATGTCATCGTAAAGAGGAACAGCTGGCTGCACCCCAGCTGTTTCTTTTCTTTTAAGAGAAAGTATCATAATTTTCCCTGGAAAAAATTCACTCTATGTTAGCTCCAGGTTTAAAGAAGCTGAGTCCGGAGTTCCCGTCATGGCGCAGTGGTTAACGAATCCGACTGGGAACCATGAGGTTGCGGGTTCGATCCCTGGCCTTGCTCAGTGGGTTAACGATCTGGCGTTGCCGTGAGCTGTGGTGTAGGTTGCAGACGCGGCTCGGATCCTGAGTTGCTGTGGCTCTGGCATAGGCTGGCAGCTACAGCTCCGATTAGACCCCTAGGCTGGGAACCTCCATATGCCGTGGGAGCGGCCCAAGAAATAGCAAAAAGACAAAAAAAAAAAAAAAGAATCTGAGTCCGAAGCCTGAGGCCCCCTCATCAGCGACCCCACCTCTCACTGAGACCCACATCTTTCCATGTCAGGAGCAGGTGTGCCCTTAGGGGAGTTCTGACTTAGTGTCTGTGTTTGCACATTTTCTTCTTTTGCAGTCGTACCTTCTGAATGCAGTTTATTTCTTCAGGGGTAAAGAAGCCAGAAAACCACAGCTAATCGATCAGTGTGAGGGCATGTGAAAGGTGCTGCAGCATGTGCTTTCCTCCAGCGGATTTGAAAGGTCTCAGCTATTATTAACACTGAATCTATTATCTATATTTAGGATAAACCCACCGAAGATGATTGGGGATGAACTGTGAGTCTGTGGAGTGTGTGTATATATATCTGCCCTTGTGTGTAACGCACAGACTCCTGGGCGGTGGCCTGCCCCCGTGTCTCTGCAAGGTTGTGGTTGTGGTTTGTGACCTTCTTGATGAGCTGTTCAGGTGCTCAGTGCCCCCTCATTAATAATAACTGTTGGGTGCATTGGGCTGAGGGTGCACAGTAGTGGTTTATTGACTGGATTTCGTAGACTCACCAGGATGTGTGCCTTCAGAGAAGGGGTGGTCCTCACAGATCCCATTTTGGGAGGAGGCTGCCTGCTGACTGTGCAGGACACTGGTGGAGCACTGCTCTGGGTTTCACCCTCACAGCTGGCTTAAGAGCCATCTGAGAACACGCACTTGTTGGTTTCACGCCCCTGTGAGTTTCTGACCAAGAGTGAAATTACCGAGCTTAATCACCCACCCAATCCATGACTTGGCTCTGAGTGATTATTAGCTGTTTCCAAAAAAACAAATAAGCTTTAAAGGATGAAAATTATGCTGTTGGCCCATCCACGAGAAGCGTTCCAGAAATGTGTTGAGTCATGACACCGTCACTGGCACACTAAGGGTCTACCCAGCGCTGTCACACAACTAGCCTCTGAGCCCCAGGACCTTCTGTACTGAATCCCACTTATGTGGGTCCTGCAGTCACTTCAGACTCCCAAGCTTTCCAGACCCCTGAGCACTGGCCCCTCAGCACTGTCCAGTCTTTCACTCTGAACCCATTTGGGGTTGTCCCAATTGCGCCCCCGTTGGGACGACCTTTATTTGGAGGACGCACATTATTTACAAGGCAGCAGGTGTACTTCCACCTGTCTCTGGTATTGTGAGAAACAGACTGTTCCAGTTGCCTTCTTTGGTCTCCTTTAGCCCCAGGATCATAGCTGGTTAGTTTCTCAGCACCTGCAGTTTTGAAAATGACCTTAGCAAATGTGATACCGAAACCAGCCCCCAAACCGCACTGTGCGAGCACTCTGACCATGTGAGAAGACCATGCCATGGGTTTCTTGGTCTTGTGTGTGCTTGTGAACTTTAAGGGGATGCCCTAAAGGGCAGCTCCTGCCACGTAATTCACACATGGGTAGTGGCTCGCAGGTGAGTGAGATGCTGGCCTTGCTCTGGACTCCCCAGCAGCATTTACACTGACCATACGCCCAGATCAGGTTTAATAAGAAATGAAGACATTGTCATCAGATCTGTAAGGTGCAAACTGTGTTACCCAGCACAGATTTAGATGGAGTTAAATCCAGTGAAAGTATGGATTGCTGCTTTCTTTTCTTTTCTTTTCTTTTTTTTTTTTTGTCTTTTTGCTATTTCTTGGGCCGCTCCTGCGGCATATGGAGGTTCCCAGGCTAGGGGTCGAATTGGAGCTGTAGCTGCCAGCCTACGCCAGAGCCACAGCAACGTGGGATCTGAGCCACGTCTGTGACCTACACCACAGCTCACGGCAACGCCAGATCCTTAACCCACTGAGCAAGGGCAGGGACCGAACCTCACGGTTCCTAGTCGGATTCGTTAACCACTGCACCGTGATGGGAACTCCGATTGCTGCTTTCTTGAGTCAGTTTGATAGTTTCCTTCTCTTTAATTCTACTGCCAATGTGGAGGCTGGGAGGGGCGATGCCAGCTGCTAAGAACGCAGTGTGTTGGTTTGTTGGTAAGCATCGCGGTCCCTCACCCAGAAGAGCCTTTGGTTCTGCTGAGCTGTGACAAGCCAGCTTGTCCCCTTGTTACCAGGGTTATTAAATGTTCTTAAAGAGCAAAGAAAATTTAATTAGGAGTTCTCCCCAAACCTGCCTATGGCCTAAAAACTCCCTGGTTGCACTGTGTACAGGTAGCTAAGGTGTAGTATAGTGGGTTGATTTCAGGTCTCTGGTCCCAGGGGAGGGGGGGCAGTTCTCATTAGATGGGAAAATGCTTTGCAGGATTCCTGAACCCACTGGATCCTGTCAGGTCCTCGGAGCCTCCTGTTGAGGTTTGGCTGGAGTCTTTCCCCTGAATCCAGCTATGGTAATGGGGTTGTGGGGGAGGGGACCTGCTCTGATGCCCACCCCCCTCCGGATTCCCCCATGTCAGGTCAGGGTGCATCTTGTCCTGGAACACGGGCTTTCCCTCCAGAGCCCACCTTTGCGGTCATGAAGTCCAGGTTACCATGTCGGGTCAGAGTGCTGGACTGTCACAGTTTATCTGCACCACCTCTGTTCCCATAAGTATTGCTCTTTAACAGGCAGACCACCTCCTCCCTCAGGTTTTGCTTTATTTGTTGAAGTTGGAAAAACTTGACGCATCCCGTAATCTAATCTCCACCAAGTCCTCATTCTCCATTCTTGCCAAACATGAAGGCTTCAGGCTGGTTTGAAGTCAGCAGACTTGGAGAGATGATGGCCAGGTGTTTGAAGTTGATACCACATTGGACACTTGTAGGTGAAGATGCGATAACCCGTCGCAGAGTTACAGTGTAAGGTTCCAACTCAGACGGAATGAGGGGGCTAAGGAAGTTATACAGGGGGGCATGGAGAAAGAAGGAACAGATGGTAAAAGGTCCCTATATGTTTCAGATCCCGAAACAGACTGAGCTGGGGGTAAGGAGTTTATATGGTGTGTGTGTGGGGGGGTGTGGAGGAAGAAGAAAGAGCTGGTAAAAGGTCCCGGTGTGTTTCTGATCCTGCAGTTTGCTGAGAGTCCCATCAGGCTGGGCTGGAGTTTGCTAGTGTCACAAGTTTTCAGTTAAAGGCAGATTGAATAATGAGAGATGAAAGATTGACTTACTGTATTTGGATGCTGAGCCTTTCAGCCAAGAGAGTGTCTTAAATTTTCTATCTTGTAATATCACATGGAAATGTCAGTAGTATGGAACAATCCCAAGCTGAGTAGCGGGAGCGTGGAGATTTCTCACCAGAGGTTGTAGGTTTTGGTGAGCAGGAGAGCTGTGTGTGTGGTGGGGGGCGGTGGCCTCCGCTTGCAGGCCCGAGAAGTTGTATTGGGGTGTGAAGGATCATAGGCACCTCTGTGTTGAGGGAGCAAATTGTGAGCATTTCCATCAGGGGTGTTCCCGTCCTCCGCTTCAGAGTTTAGCTTGTCTTAAACCCTCTTGTCAGGCTTCTTGTCATCTTTTCTTCAGAATTGGAGTACATGTGCCCAGCCCTTCTAGAAAGGATTTTCGGCAGAGTTCTGATTTCCCCTCCTGTCTCCCCTCCCTCGGAGTCCATTATTCCATGACCCAGTCCTGCCAGATCGAGGGGGGCGGTGGGGGGAGCGCTTCCCTAAGCATCCGGAGGCTGGGCGGAGGCCACGTGGAAATAAAGGGACCAATAGGGGTGGCGGGGGGGTGGGGGTGGTGGGGGACGGCCTCTTGGAGAGGGGCCCCTGGCAAGGACGAGGGGTGTTACCCACCGAGAGTGTATTTGCTGGCTCTGCAGGTGGGGACAAGGTAGATGGGCCTAGGGCACAGGCAAGTGGTGACCCAGGGATGGGGAACTTCACAGGGCAGGCTGCCTGGGGTGGGGTGGGCCCAGGGTGTAGGCCTTGGGAGCATGTGGTCCAGCCAGGAGGGGGCTCAGGTGGGCCCTTTGGTGGGAGGCAGGTAGCCCTCTGTCTGCAGAGCGCAGAGAGTGGCCTGGCGAGGCGTGAAGTCTGGGAATGGAGGTCAGCTGCGGGCCTTGTGCTCCCTGGGTGCCGTGAGGGGTGAGTATGAACAGGGCATGGAGCTTGTTGACCAGGGAGCCGGCTGACTCTTGGACCCGGATCAGAAGGGGCTGCGTTTGAGGGTGATGCTTTGAGAGGACTGGGGGTGGGGGGAGGTGGTCGTATGTCAGTGCCACTGGACCGAGAGCAGGAGAGAGCACAGAGGCTTGGGGTCCACAGGCAGGCTTCCAGCACCTGTCCCCGAGTTGCGCAAGGGCCTCGGGCCATCAGCCTCTGGCCCACGTGGTACCCATGATGCCCTTTCCTGAGGCTGGATGACGAGCGCCCAGAACGGCCTGTCCCTTGGCTGTGGTGTGAGGATGAGGATTGATCTGGCTGAGTTTATTCTCAGGCCTCAGCCCTTCATGACCATAAACTCAACCTGGTTACTCTGTCAGGGGGTCCTGTTCCTGGTGGCCAGGTACTACGGTGCCCAGGAGTGTCTCCTTGCCTCAGGATGGAGGTTGATACTTGCTCAGCGCTAGAGCCTGGGGAAGATCGTACAACACATGCTGCCTCCCTGTGTTTGTAAAGAGGGCCAGAGCCAGCAGCTCCCCTAAATTCCACCCCGTGACAGACTCGCCCCTCCCTGTTCCCCACTGTGGTTCCCCTTTGCCTGCTTTGCAGGCTGTCATGATGTTTGATTTGAAATTCGCTATGAAAAGTTGCTTTTGAGAAGAATGGAGTGCTGGAACCCTGGCTGTGCCTTCGTCTGCCTTCATCAGCACCAGCCTCCAGCTGGGCTCACGGCGGGTGCAGGGCCTCCAGGTGAGGGTCTCCACGTCATCACTCACCCCTGGTTGCCATGGTGTTGCTTCCACGGTGTGGAATGCAGTGCCTCTTTGCAGAAAGACATGATGTCCTGTGGTCCTGCCCTGAGAGTGGGCACTGTGACCTCAGTGGCCCCTGCGGACTCACTGACTCCTGGTGGCCTCTGGGGGCATGAGAACAAATAGAACCCACTGTTTACTCAGACGGGATTTTTCCTTTCCTTCCCTAGAGATTCTCATTGCAAGTGCCGATGGTTGCGGGAATGGTCTCCAAGGCTTCCTAGTGCTGTGGAGGCAGGAACGTGCAGGCCTCGTGTCCCAGCTGCTGTCACCATCTGCACAGACTTCTGCATGCACGGGATGCAGTGTTGACAGGTCCAGCTCTGGTCCTGCTGATGTTGGGGGCTCTCACGCTGGGCCGGGCACTGGGAGCTGGCTCTGTGCTGCCCAGGGTGTCACCTCAGGTAGGGGATGTGGAGCCCAGGCGTCTTCGTCCCCAGTTGTGGTATAAAGGCCCCCAGGTGTTTCTTATGCCCTGGGGTTAGAAGCCCAGGTTCCAGTTTGTCCCTAGAATGTTACCATTTTTGGGTGGGGGTGAAGGGGAGAGAACAGCAGAATCTGTCACGGAGTAGAGAGGGAGCTTGCCTTGGAGATTGACGTGGGACTTTTCTCCTTTTCTGGGTGTCTCACCTGAGTGGCCAGGCTTTGACTGGGTAGTCTTTCTTCCAGACCCTCTGTGCGCAGGTTCTGGTCTCTCTTTTCCTTTGGGACTCCCTCTTCCCTCTGGGGGAGCCCCCCACGTGCCTGGAAGGGCCTGTTCAGGACAGCCTTCACAAACCCCCGCTTTCCCAAATCCTGGTCGGTGCCCCGGACCGCAGCGCAGAGCCCTCGGTGCTCTCCTGTTCTCTGCATCTTTCAGGGCAGCTGGAGGACCTGCGGTCTCTGCTGGACCCCAGTCTCCGGTCACTCGGGTCTCATTAGCAGCACATAAATGATGCGGTGTATTTTGGGCACTCGTAATTTTGTGATGAGTTTGCTCTTCGTTTGTAGTCTGTTTCTAATCTGGCTCATCAGGAATTAGCCAATTTGTCGCATGCTCAAAATAGATTATGTTGCCAGGACTTAAAGCCAAATTCTGACTACAGATTGCTGTGAATTTTTCTATTTCTTAATACTTTCTTTTTTTCCCCATCCTATCCCCTGTGTGCTATTTGGGGAGAAAATCCCCAAACCTAAACCCTTCAAGATGTGGCAGCACACCGGGCGCCCTTCAGGAGTGGCCGGATGCCTGGTTCCTCCCTCTGTTGCTCCCTCAGCATCAGAGCACTAGTCTGGAAGCTTCCACAGTTGGGCCCCAGGCCAGGTGCTTTCCCACAGCCCCTGAGCACCCTCCTGCTGGAACATTCTGAGCAGACAGGACCGCAGCCCGGCACCCTGCAAGTCACACAGGAAAGTCTCTGTGACCTCAGTCTTCCCATTTGTAAAGTGCATGGTTCAGGTCGACACCCCCTAAGATCCCCTCTGTCTCTGAAGCTTCTGGTTAGTGAGTGTCCACCACCGTGGGGCTTCCTGGTCCTACTGCCTTTGCACATGAAAATCTCCTGAAGGCACCTCACACCACCTTTTCCCACCTTCCAGGCCTTCCTTCATAAGCTGAGCCTCCCTAATTCCTTCACATTTCAGGGTTTTGAGACGTTCTTCCAACCTACCCCTCTTGGACACTGGCGGTTGGGGTCCACTGGAGGCAGCCAGCTCGTGACGCACTGTGTCTGGAGCACGGGGGTCTGGCCCTAGCTCCTCCCCGGGGGCCTCCTGCCTGCTGTGCCCCATGGGGGCCTGTGCAGACCTCGTGCCTGGAGTTTTCATTGTGATAGATTTGGAGGTCTTAGCAGCAGCTCTGTGTGCTCAGTGGAGTTTGGCTGATGATGACCAACCCCCTTTGGACCGTCAGCAAAGCAGCATACTGGGTCAGGGTGGAAGCCGGGGATGGGAGCAGAAACATCAGAGGGGCTACCAGTGCCACCCCCCCCTCCACCCCGCCCTGCCCTACCTGACTGCTTTCTGTTTCTCTGGGGAGCAGAAAGCTGAAGGGTGAGAGACCAGACTTGTGTGGTCCAGGTGTGGGTTCCTGGGGTAACCTGACCTGGTCCTCAGAGCCCCAAAGGGGACAGACGTGGGGGTCTCCAGGACCTCTAGCTTAAGAACCAGGGGTCTTCTCGGGGAAAGACCACCCTGATTCCTCTCCCTGGATGAGCTTGGTGTCTGTCTGTCCTGCCAATCCTGGAGTCCCTGCAGCGGGGCAGGCTGCCTGGTATGGGATCCAGGAAAGCCCTGGGGAAGCTGGCCCCCGGCATGGCTGTGGGCGGAGGGTTGCCTGCCAGCTTGCCCTGCCCCTTTCTCTGGTTTTGCTTCAGGATTGGATCTCGATGGTAAATATGAAGATAGAAGCCCTAAAGAAGGAGCTTTTGTGAGCCTGCTGACTTGGGGAAGGAAGGAGAGGACTATCCCAGTTGTGGAAAAGGGCCATCCGTGCATTTCTTGAAGCAGCTCAAGCCAGAGATTAGGAGAGTTAAACCAGTGGTTTAAAAAGTGCTTTGTTGCAAGATAAAGAACTATTGTATTAGATGCTTCTCTTCTTCTTCTTTTTTTTTTTTTGTCTTTTTGTCTTTTTGCCTTTTCTAGGGCTACACCCGCAGCATATTGAGGTTCCCAGGCTAGGGGTCTAATCGGAGCTGTAGCCGCCGGCCTACACCACAGCCACAGCAACGCAGGGCCTGAGCCGTGTCTGCAACCTACACCACAGCTCACGGCAACGCTGGATCCTTAACCCACTAAGCAAGGCCAGGGGTCGAACCCGCAACCTCATGGTTCTTAGATTCGTTAACCACTGAGCCGTGACGGGAACTCCAGATGCTTCTCTTCTTTCTGAGTACCACTAGAAATGATCTGGAGCCCCCCTTTGCCTTGAATGGCAGGGTGAGGATCATTGTCTCTTACCCTCCTGCCATCATAGATCTGATGTGTGTTAATCGTAAAAATACTGAGGAGCATCATAGGAAGCAGAAAGAAGTACACATAATCCATGTCTCAAAAACATTGCTGCTCTGGTTCTGTCTAAGCTTTTTATTCTGTGTTTCTTAATATCCTTGAGATAATGTGTACAGTTTTTTTTTTTTCCTGCCTTGAAAACTTTAACTCTACATCATAGGTATATTTACATGATCTGAAAAGCTTCCATTAACAATGTGTGGATATGTCCCAGTCTATCTGGTTCATTCTCTTTCGGCCATTTAGCTAAACAATGAACACCTTTTCACACAAACCTTGGCTGCATTTTTCACTGTTTTCTTAGTATGAATTCCTAGGAGTAGAATTACAGGGTCAGGGAGTTGGAGCATTTCTAAGGTAGGTGTTGTCACCTCCTTTTCAGAAAGGTTGTACCAGTTTATTCTTGGACCAGAAGACTCTTTTGTACCTTTGGACAATAAATGTTAACATCTGCAAGTAAAATCTTTGTTCGTCATGTAGGTGGTAGTAGACACTGCATTTTCAATTCTTTAATTCTTTTGAATGGAACAGCTTCCGGTGTTAACTGATCTTATAATAGCCTGTTTTTCTCATCCTTTTATATGCCCTGTTTAATAAGTATTACAGATTGCAACACTTTGTCTATTTCTGGGGGGCTAATAGATCCCCCTGACTTTTTTGTCTTTTCTTTTCTTTTCTTTTTTTTTTAAAAAAAACAGGAGACCTCCCTTTATAGAATTAAATTCTTGTTCTTTTCGTTTGTGGTTCCTTCCATTGCTTTTCAGCTCAGCAAGGCATTTCTCATCTGGAAATCAGATAACTAGTGTTTATGCACACAGTATTCAGGTGTTCAGCTTGTTTGCTTGATTTCCATGTTCAACTCTTTGTCCATCTGAATTTGTTCAACTTCCTTGGAAGGGGAGCTCTTAGTCCTTCGGTCTGTCCTAGTAGTTAACCCCTTGTCTGCACATGGCAGCCATTCGCTGTTGCTTTGTTTGGGGCCAGTTTCTACCCTTCCCTTGGACCCTTCCTTCCTTCTGGGTTGGGGCCGGGGGGGCGTCCTGGGCTCGGTGGGGAGACTCAGCCTCTTTTGAGGCTGGTGATGCTCTTGACAGAGCTCCTCCCCCAGTCACTCATCAGGCACCTTGTGGTCCCCCTTTCCCTCCTCGCGTGGGAGAGGGTGCCTGGTGGGTGGGACATAGTGCAAGGGTGAAGGGCAGCAAGCCCACCTGCATCTTACCTGTCTTGTCCGCGCTGTCTTTCCAGGCTCCTCACCATGGGCCCAGCTCTCCGAAATTCCAGTCCAGTCTTGGTGCTGCCAGTTGTTTAAAAACAAACAAACAAAAAAACCGGGAGGCTGCCTCGGCTTCTCTGCTTTAAGAATAGTGGGAATAAAAAAACATCTTTGGCTTATGTCTTGTGAGGCTCCAGTGAGACAACATATTTGAGGGTGTTTTGCATCCTCTCAGTGTTAAGTAGTGAAGCGTGATACCATTTCTCAGCACTGTGACATAGTGGATTCAGTCTTGGGGGTGAAGGAGTGAGGAAAAGACTGCGACCAAGTGGCCCATGCCACTGTTGAGGTGGGAGCAGTATGCGCCCGGGAGCAGATGGCATTTGGTGTGTGGACCTGACTCCCGAGAGTGGGCTGGGGGTGCTGTCCTGGCTGTGGGCGTGGGTTCTGGGTGCTCCTGTGAGAGCCGCAGAAGAGGGCGCCCACTGGTGCATCCACCTTCAGTTGCTAACGAAGAGTCTTCACTGTGCACGGATGCTGGAGGCTCCTTTCTTTTTGTGACTCCACTTTGTGACTGGTTTTGGGGAGGAGAAACTTCTCCGGATCCCTGCACTGTCTCCATGGTGCTGACAGAAGCTCTGGGTTCAGCCAGGCGCCTTCCATATTCTGGTCTCTCTGACTTGTCACACAGCCACCAACACCTGCAGACCTGCCTTCCCTGTGGCAGGTGGCGTGTCCTGAGGACCCCGGTGACCACCCTTCCTGCTGCCCCTGCAAAGCTAGTGGGACCGGGGGGCCTCTGCCATCTGGGGGCTTGGCGGTGAGTGTGAAATCTGTCTCTGCCATGTGTTGCTTGTAGGGACCAAGACAAGGGCCACTTTCTGACCCTTAGTTGTCTCTTCTGTGAAATGAAGATATAAAGATGTACTCCGGAGCCTTGTCAGCAGAAGGAGGGAGCTGATGTGTGTCAAGCTCTGGATGGGCGTGCAGTAGACATTCCATAAGCACCACCTTCCTTTTTGCCTGTCTTGGGATTGGGGGTGATGTAGGGGGTGTGGGAGGTGTCAGTCCTGCTCTCTGGCTGGAGTGGCAGGTAACTGCTGTTGACTCTGCGTGTAGTTTTATTTTTTTAATTAAAATGTTTTAAATTACAGTATAGTAGGCTTACATTGTTGTACCAATTTCTGCTGTACAGCAAAGTGACCCAGTCATACACACACACACACACTTACACACACTCACACTCCCTTTCTTATATAATCTTCCATCCTGGTGTATCACAGTGATTGGATAGAGTTCCCTGTGCTGTACAGTAGGACCTCATTGCTTATCCATTAAAAATGCAGTAGTTTGTATCTGCTAACCCCAAACTCCCCGTCCATCCCACTCCCTCTCCCTTGGCAACCACAGGTCTGTTCTCTGTTTGTTTTTGTAGATACGTTCATTTGTGTGATATTTTAGATTCCATATGTAAGTGATATCATATGGTATTTGTCTTTCTCTTTCTGATTACTTCACTTAGTATGAGAATCTCCAGTTGCGTTCATGTTGCTGCAAGTGGCATTATTTCATTCTTTTTTTTATGGCTGAGTGGTATTCCATTGTGTATGTGGACCACATCTTAATCCAATCATCTGTTAATAGACATTTAGGTTTCTTCCATGTCATGGCTATTGTAAATAGTGCTGCAATGAATGCACTTCTTTTTAACACAGTATCAGAACTTGCCCAAGCCTTTGGCTTTCTGTCTTACTATCCAGGCTTGTGTGGCTGGCAGCTCTCTGCAGATGACCCTGCCATAGAGCTCAAGGGAGGGTCGTGCTCTTTACACTTAACCCAGCATTTCAGATATGCTGCGTCTGTAAGGCCTGTGTGTCCCAGGGTCCCTGCCTGGTGTGGTTTCTAACACACAGTGTGGCCTTCTGCTCGCCTCCTGGCCAGGACTCCCACCCTCCCCTCCCGGTGAGAGTCTGTCCACACCACAGATTCAGGGCCCTGCTCCTCCTGGGAGCTGTGCATGAGAGAGGCCCTCTGAGGTGGTGGGGCAGAGTTCCGCCTTGAGGCTCTCCTTAGTCGTTTCATCACACGGCCTGTTTGGAGCTCCCAGGACTTGCCAGGACGAGTGGGAGGAGGTTCCTGGTTGTGCCCTTTTACAGGAAACTAAGACGTCAGTGTCTGCTCCAAGGTCATCTCGCAAGAGCATGTTGAAATCACCCTGAGACCAAGAGCTTTTCCCAGCGCTCAGTGGCTGCTCGGTGTCCCTTCCCTACTGGAGGTGCCCGGGAAGGAGAGGCTGGCAGGAGGCTGTGGCTGTTCTGAGTCTCCTGGAGGCAGAGGGCTGGTCCTTCCCCACTGGGGCTTCTGTTGAACACGCCAGTGGAGCCAGATGGGGTGCTGCTGGCTGTGGATGGGAGCGGGAGGCCCAGATGCTGTGCAGAGGGGCTGCGCTCTGGCTGTCTGTCCTGGGGCTCTGCCTGGAATTGGGGGCATAGCTGAATCTGCGCCACGCAGGCCTGCGAGGGGGCGGCTGACCAGTGGGATTCTGCTGGGAGCGGGTTCCCTTCTGAGTCCACTGTTACCTGGAAGGTGCGCTTGGCCAGGTGCCCATGCTGCCAGCGGGTCTCCTACCTCTTATCTGCTAGCACCTGGGAGGGTGCTTGCTGGTGACCCTTGGCTTTTCAGCAACCAGGAAAGAACTTCTGCCTCTCCCAGGCTGAGGGTAGATGTGGGCTACTTAGTTATTTGCAGAAAGGCCACTGCTCTTTAGTTAAATTCTCCTGGCTCCAGGGCCCTCCCTGGCCAGAGTTTTGGGGGTCTGCTGCTGCAGCCCCCGTCTCCTGACACAGTGCATACTTGCTGGCCTTTCTCAATGTGGCAAGCTCAAATTGCAAACCTTTAACTAAACACACTGAAAAGAGGGAGCCACTGGTGATAAAATAGGATTGGTTGGGATCAATGTATAGGGTTCAGCTTTTTTTTATTTTTATTTTTTGATTTTCAGGACCGCACCCACGGCATATAGAGGTTCCCAGGTTAGGGGTAGAATCAGAGCTACAGCTGCTGGCCTACACCACAGCCACAGCAATGCAGGATCCCTAACCCAATGAGCAATGCCAGGGATCGAACCCACAAACTAATGGTTCCAGTGGGATTCCTTTCTGTTGCGCCATGACGGGAACTCCAGGGTTCAGATTTTATTTCTTTCATGAATGAAAATCGAGACCCTGTCTCCTCTGACTTCCGTTGATATTATAGAAATAATGCTTCCCAATGTCATTGTTGTCCCCTAGTATTTCAGTTGTGGTTGTTTACCAGTGGCTGGTCCTCATTCCAACCCTTCCCCTGTCCCTTTTACCTTTTTCTTGGACTTGGTTCAGCGACGTCTTGATTGAAAACCCCTGCCTGTCACTGCAGACACCTTTCCCGAGTCCTCTGGTCACTGCCCCCCACCATGGTTCTGTCACTTATTGGTGATGAGGATACTGAGGGGGGTCCCAGCATCTGTTCTCCAGAGACTGAAGTCTGATGAGACCAACCAGAAGCCTGGAGCTCTTTCTAGTGCTACTTGCCATGGACCATGGATGGTCATCCCACTTCCCCGGCTCCCTTTCTCACTGTGCAAAATGGGTAATTCACCACCCCCCCACCTGTGTACTAGAATAAGGACATTTAGGTGAGAACACTCAGGGCTCACTGTCCCATCAGAAGAGTAGTGATTTAGTGAGCAGCCCTGTTTCCTGTCTGTGTGTCTTTCTGGTGAGAGGTATGTTTGTCTGTATCCACTGTCCTGTGTCCAGTTGCTCAACAGCTCCAAGCCCTGCAGGCTGCACAGAGACACCTGCTCCTGGTGAAGCACATGGAGTGGCCAGGGCTGTGGACTTGAGAAGGGGGTGGTGATCCTGCACAGAGAGGAGATTTGTGTACTAACCCACTCTCTGCATGGCCTGAACGCAGGTGTGAAAAGTCCCGTCAGCATCAAGGGAAGCGGACAAGCCAAAGAACTGTGTGCATCGTGGGCTTCCCTTCTCATCTGAGCGGAGGGTTTCCTTGGGCTGTGGGTGGTGTGGGGGTGGGGAGAGCCGACCCTCTACCTCTAGTCATTGGAGGCGCCCCGCTGGGTGGTGTGGTGGGATCCTGCCCTCCTCTACAGGAAGAAGAGAGAATAAAAGCCTTGGATGCAGATGTTCCTTCCCTCAGAGTGGAGTAATTGCTGTTCCAGAACCAGTGTGCTGCGCACCTGCTGTCATCACCACTGCCATGGGAAGGTGTGCTGCACACCTGCTGACGTCATGGTTGCTGTGGGACAGGTTGCTGCACATTTGACCTCAGGGCAGTGGTTGTGCTCCCTTGAGTGGCTGATTCTGGCTGAAGCCTGTCCTTTTCTTCCCAGTAAGCTGGGAACTCTCTAACCTACCCATCGGCCCAGAGCTTATAGAACTGTGAGAAAATGACCCCCAATGGAAAGAACAGTGTTTCAGGAGTTTTGTTTTTATTATTTATTTATTTATTTATGTATTGTCTTTTATAGGGCTGCACACGTGGCATATGGAGGTTCCCAGGCTAGGGGTCAAATTGGAGCTGTAGCTGCCGGCTTACGCCACAGCCACAGCAATGCAGGATCTGAGCCTCGTCTTTGACCTACACCACAGCTCATGGCAATGCCAGATCCTTAACCCACTGAGCAAGGCCAGGGACCGAACCTGCAACCTCATGGTTCCTAGTCGGATTTGTTAACAACTGAGCCATGGCAGGAACTCCGGTTTTTGTTTTTAAAATAGGATTGTAGGGAAGAAAAAGCCAAGCACTGAGCCCAGTAATTTGTCAGTGCATGGACTAGGGGGTGAAGATGGGATTCCGTTGATAGGAATTTGGTCTTGTCGTACCTGGAAGATAACGCAGGTTCCTGGAGAATTGTCTTGCTTTGGGTTGTAGCTGAAAATGAGCCTCCTTAAGTCCAGGAAGCCTTCTGCCATCCTGTGGGCAGTCATGCAGGTTGAACTCATAGACTCAGAGCTGCCCAGCCCTGGGAGGCACAGCAAAGATGGCCTGGCTTGGCCTTCTCTGGACATTGTGTGACAACTGACCCCAGAGAGGCTGGCTTGCTGGGTGCCTGCTGTGTCCCTGCTTCAGTGAGACCAGAGCCCCTGCTGCTGTGCCCTCCCCGTGGGGTCCTCTCTGCTCTCCAGTCCTTGTAGTGGGGGGAAGGGGAGGAAGAGGGGAGGGAGGCCAGAGCTGTGGGTTTGGGATCCAAGACAGTTGGTCCCTGCCATCCCTGTGCTTGAGCTCTGGGGACAGCCAAGAGTTAACTCACAATTATCTCTGATGGGAGGTTTGGCTAAGAACTCGTGTGTGATTCTTACCCACTGCTCTCTGGTTTTGCCACCATGGGCCCAGGTCCTCTCCACCATCGGACAGGACTCCACCACTGTGTGCCTACGGGGATGGAGACACGGTGGCTTGTGACTCCCTTTGAAGCCCACTGCTTATTGCTATAGAAATTCAGAATCATACTTGGGAGTGATGTCTGGAGAAACCTGTCATTTCTTCAGGCTGCATGGCTCGCTCAGCCGCAGGAGCCTTGCCTTTTTGCAAATGTGTTCTGGCTTCATCCTTTCCCCTCCTACGCCCAGTTCTGCCTGTGTCAGTGTGTAGATACCGTCTTGTTTACCAGCCTCCCCTCAGCCCCCCTCGCCCTATTCCTTGAGAGAGGCTTATGTGTGCCTCCATGTAAATGAATTGTCTAAGTCATTTAGTGTGATGTTCAAATAAGGTGGCTCTCAGTGGTACTTGCCTCTACACAACCCGCTTACATTGTATTAAATCTCTTCAGAGGATCTCCTGTCTGACTACCAAATGGTGGTGTTAATGGGAAGAAAAATAAGACTTATGCTTTCCTGGCTTCTGCAAGATCTGTATCCTTACTTCTCTGGTTTTTTGTCATCATGGAAAAATTCCAACATTCCTTGCAAAATATGTATATTTTGGAACAAACCACAAACTAAAGAGTGCATGGCTGTGTGGATAAAGATTCTTAATATTCTAGGTGATGTGTTTTCTCAAGGTGGGGCGGGGCGTGACTAGTGTGAATCAGGTCCCCCCTCCAGGAGGATGATAGGAGCCGATTATTTTGGGAATGTGGGCAGCATTTGTTGACAGTGTGTCGTGGCATCTTAATATGACAGCTGAAAGAAGAGGTCTTACCTGTCCTTTAAGAGAGCCACAGGCTCTGGGTCCAGATGCTAGGTTCAGACCTTGGTTGTGCCTCTTACTTTGGCTTTAAAAAAAAAACTTTTAAAATTGGGGCAAAATATTTCTAACATAAAATCCACCATCTTAGCTGTGTTTAAGTGTACCATTGAGGGGCATTAAAAACATGCAAATTCTTGTCCAGCCATCACCACCATCTACCTCCAGAACTTTTTCATCTTTCCAAGTGGTAACTCTATCCCCATGGAACACTAACGCCCACCCCCACCCTCCCACCCCAGCCCTGGCAACACCATCCTACTTTCTTGTCTCTATGAATTTGACCACTTTGGTACCTCATATGGATGGATGGATGGATGCAGGCAGCATGTGCACGGGCTTTTGTGATGGGCTTACTTCACTGAGCATGCTGTCCTCAGGGCTCACCCATGTGGTAGCAGGTGTTAGGATCTTCTTCCTTGTGAAGGCTGAATACTATTCCACCGTATGGCTGGACCACATTTTGTTTCTGTTCCTCCATCAGAGGCCACTTGGGCTGCTTCCCCCTTTAGGGTATGAGTAAATCTGCTATGAACAGGAGCGTGCAAGAATCTGTTCAGATCTCTGCTTTCAGTTCTTTGGGGTGTATACCCAGGAGTGGGGTGGCTAGATCACAGGGTAGTTGTATTTTTAAGTTTTGGTGGGTTTTTTTTAAATGATTTTTATTTTTTCCATTATAGCTGATTTACAGTGTTCTGTCAGTTTTCTACTGTACAGCAGAGTGACGCAGTCACACATCCATGTCTACATTCTTTTTCTCACATTATCCTCCATCATGCTCCATCATAAGTGACTAGACATAGTTCCCAAGGCTCTACAGCAGTACTTTTATTTTTTTTATTTTTATTTATTTATTTTTTTTGTCTTTTTGCTATTTCTTGGGCCGCTCCCGTGGCATATGGAGGTTCCCAGGCTAGGGGTCCAATCGGAGCTGTAGCTGCCAGCCTATGCCAGAGCCACAGCAACGCGGGATCCGAGCCGCGTCTGCAACCTACACCACAGCTCACGGCAATGCCGGATCGTCAACCCACTGAGCAAGGGCAGGGACCGAACCCGCAACCTCATGGTTCCTAGTCGGATTCGTTAACCACTGCGCCACGACGGGAACTCCAGCAGTACTTTTAAATTGTTGAGGAACCTCTGTGCTCTTTTCCATAGTGGCTGCACCATTTTACGTTCGTACTACCCGCAGTGTGGGAAGGTTCCAATTTCTCCTCATCATCGCTACACTTGTTTTCTGGGCTTTTTTGGTAAGCTTACCTTGCTTTTTGACCTTAGATTGTGGCAAATTCAATGAGTTAACCCATGGAAAGGGCTCAGAGCCTGGTAAACACTCTAGAACCTTGCTGAGTAGTTTATCAAGTTTCAGCTTGTGGACCAGGATGGGGCTGTGTTTTAGGACCAGGAACCCCAGCAGGAGCTGGGGGAGGGAGTGGAGGCCAAAGCCAGAGGAGGCAAAGGCCTGTGTGCCTTCCGACTTCAGGCAGGCTGGGGCTGTGGTCGTGTTGGAAAGTGAGGTGGGCAGCCGTGCCTGGCCAGCCTCATGTCCGGTCAGCCTCATGTCCACAGGTGTGGATGGTCCAGGTATTTCTTAAAGCAGTGCTCACCACCGCTGCCCCCCAGCAGTTCTGTGGGAGGGGAGCCATGTGGTCAGGGGTTAAGGCCAGAGTCTGCAGCAGAGGCTGAGTTTACATTCCACTCTTGGGCAGGTAGCTTAACCTCCCTGTGGCCCTGTTCCTCCTGTGCAAATGGAAATAAAATAGCACCTGTCTCCCTGGGCTCTCAAGGACCATCTGGTGTGCACAGGGCCAGAGCCGTTTAAGGGGAATCAGTTATGGGCACAGATAGGCCTGGCTTTGGCCCATCACGGAGCGCACCTTGGTCAGCAGAGCATTGCCAGTTCAATTCACTGCATCAGTGACACATGTTTGCTTACTGGCCAGATGCTTTCTGGGTACTTCTGGCCAGTGACTCCCCTGGCCTTCCCTGGGGCCTGCGTACGCTGGCTTTCATAGCTTTTCCTGAACACTCACTCATAAGTTATCCTCTTGATATCCAGAGGGGGCATCACTTGTGGATGCCCTGGGAAGAGGTGCCACGGCCTGGCACGGCTGTGCAGGAGGTGCAGGCACTCCTGGACACATCCAGAGGCAGGATTCTCACTGGTGTCTTAGCTGTGGGGCTGGGAATCGGGCCCCAGGCCACTCTGCCTTGTCATTCAGAGCCTGGTGACCTGGGCATGGACCCCACTTTCTAGCTCTCGTTTTCTGCTCTTGAAAGCTGGGGGAGAGACCACCTGCCAGCTAACCCCCGTGAGGGATTGGGGCCTTCTGCCCATGGGCTTTGGTGGTGGCAGGACTGAAATGCACAAAAGGGTTGAGGATTTGGGGCGGCGGAGACAGCCGCACGCTGCCCGGCTCCTGCCCCATCTCAAGGGGTGTGAGCTGGCGGTCTGTGAATGCCGCTCTAACAGGTTGTGACAGAGGTGGAGGGGACCATGTCCATCAGCCGAACCCTCCTGTCTCCCCACCCCCCACGCCACAGCCTTGCTGCAGCACTGGTTTTCCCACCCTGTTGCGTTCTGACCATTCAGATGTTGTCATGTCTGCCTTCGTCTGTGATACCATAAGGGGACATCCATCAGGCGCCCAGACTTTCCAGCTGCGACAGCTGTTCATTGAGGCTTCCTCAGGCAGCGTTTGACTGGCGTCAGCAGCAAAAAGCTGGTTTTGTTTCTCCCGGGTGATGCTCCCCTGTCATTTGGGCATTTATCAGGTACCCAGAATTTGGTTTTCCATGGCTTTAATTGCTAATCTTTAAATTTTAATCATATTAAAAACAAACAAACAAACAACACCTTTCAAACAGAGGTGGTGCTTTTTAAAACCTTCGGAGATGTCAGTTCTCTGGAAGCTGCCCAAATGTGCTTGACTTTAAAAAGCCCCGCCTTTGAGTGCTTTGCAGCCTGATGCTCTAGGGGAGAGGTGTGAGAGCAGGTCTGGGTTGGGGTTTTGACCTGGGTGGTGAGGTGGGGCAGGTCAGGGGGTAGATGACCCTGTGGGGTGAACCTGTTGTCAACATACAGCTTGTTGTCCCCTGTGTCCGAGTGACCACAAGTCAGTGTCCAGGCCAGGTGCTTCTGGGCATGCAGGTGAGGGGTTGATAATTACAGCAGGACAGTGGCCGGAGGCCAGGGTGACTGGGGTCATTTGTCTGTAACCAAATGACAACAGATCTGATGGCCTCCAAGGGAAGAGTGGTCGCCCTTCCTTGACGAGAATTGTGATTATGATCAAATAATACAAGTTACGCAAATAATACACTCTTAGCATTTTTTTCTTTAACAATTCTTTATTATGAAGACCGCACAGAGGTAGATGCTATAAACTCTTATGTATCAACCACCTGCCTTCAACAACCATCAGGATGGTGCTGTGCTTGGTTTGTCTTTTCTTATATTTGCTGATTTCCCCTTCTTTTGGCTGGTATATTTTCATGCAAATTCCAGGTATTGACTTTCTTCTTGGGGTATGTACAGCATCTTTTTTTGGTGCCCCCTTTTTTTTTAAGGGCCATACCTGCGGCATATGGAAGTTCCCAGGCTAGGGGTTTACTGCATCTTTAACCCGCATCCGTGTTCTCATGAGGTCAAGAACAGAAGGATCATTGAGAGGCCAGAAGCTCTGTTGATGAAGGATAAGAGACCCTTGAGAGGAGGTGGCAGGTTTGGTGCAGAGAGTACGCTGAGGTTCTTAAATAGTGGCTTCCAGACTTACTGTGGGGAGGATGTGATTCTGGGTTTATCTTCGGCCTCTTCAGACCAGCCCTCAGGCTTTGGGGAGAGAGTCCCCAAGTGGAGTCCGCCTCCTCTTGCTTGGTAACCAGGTGCCTGTTCTGTGCCGTCCATACTCTCACTCCTCCTCTTCCTTCCTTCTTGGTACCAAGGTTGTCTTGGGACCACTGTTTCTCAGAGTGCCTCCCCCACCCCGTTGCTTGAGAACAGGAGGGCTCTGGTCCAGGCCCTGGGATCAGAATCCCTGAAGGTGGGTCCAGAAGTCTGCATTTGAAGCTCCTCAGGCACCCAAAGCGTGGAGTCTGGGTCAGGCCCAGGCCTGTCAAGGTGCTTTGTTCTGGAGATCTGGTCTTTTCTTCTGTGTGTCCCTTGTGGTTCCCTCTATGTCCCCGTATGTCCCCTGTGATTCCCTGCACGTCTGGTCTTTGAAGCCCGTTTCCAGGTCCTGTTACACTTTGTATTTGGAACACTCTGGTGGTGGGTGGGGAAATACAGCCTGTCGGAGTCCCCTTGGGGTCCTTAGACCCAGCCGTTCCGTTGCTGAGGCTGGGGCTTGGGCAATCACGTGTGGGTTCTGACCACAGCAAGTGGGGCTTTGCCACGTGTTGCCGGGCACTCCCTGTGGGCAGCCCACGGGCAGTGGGCAGGTGTCTCCGGGCCCAGGGAGGAAGCTTCCCAGAGTGTCAGCTGCTGTCCCGGTGGCTGTGGTTCTGCCCGGACATGGAAAGGTCAAGTTCGGAACTAGATCTCCGTAAGTGACTTAATTACAGAGAGGACAGCTCACGCTGCTCGCCTCTCATCCTCCTCCAGCTCCCACCCAGTGCAGGAAGCTCACCCCTGTCTCAGGTGCGGGGAGATGTATGGACAGGAGAAGAAATGTCAGCCTGGTCCAGGGGACCTCGGGCCACTGGTGGGCATATCCCGGCTGCATGCGGCTTGAGCTGCAGGTCTGACCCCTCGTGGGCCCTCTCTCCTCCCATGTTCCTCCCTGATCTGGAGAGGCCTGTGGTTTTCGGTTTGGCTGAAAATAAGCACATCTTTCCTTCCTCTTTCTGGGCTTGGAATTAAAAAGACAGCCGTTATACTTGGCCTTCTGGAGTTGGATGTGGGAAATTGGTCAGCTATGGGCAGGCTGGTTATGAACCCTCCGTGTACCTCGGAGGCAGCCCCTCCAGGGGCACAGCTGGGGGTCTTGAGTCCCTCTGTATCCTCTTGCCCGAGAACTTGCTCAGGCTGCCAGATCCACATGTGACCACCCTCTCCTCCAGTATTGTTAATAACTAAACCACGTTTCTGACTCTTTCCTTATTCTGAGAAAACTTTTCCTTTTAAGTCTTGATGGGGGCCCTTGCCCCCTTGTTTCCTGGCCAGCTTGGAGGGAAGCAGATGGTTCTGAGGAAGGTCGTCCAGGGGGTACCCGTGTGTGCCTTTTGCTGTTCCAGCCGCACACTGGCCAGTAGAAGGGGCCAACCCTGAGGTCTGGGGCTGTTGTTTTCAGGAGGAAAGACAGGGACAGTGTGATTACAGTGCAGTGTGATCAGGGCCATGCTGGAAGAAAGGTCCCCCCTGGGGGCAGGGCAGGAAGTGGAGGTTGCTGCGTTGTCTCACATGGGAGGGGATGCTTAGGAAGGGAGCTGGTGAGCAGGGGAGGTGAGAACCTGGTGAGCAGGGGGAGGTGAGAACGTGGTGAGCAGGGGGAGGTGAGAACGTGGTGAGCAGGGGGAGTTGAGAACCTTGGTGAGCAGGGGGAGGTGAGAACCTGGTGAGCAGGGGAGGTGAGAACCTGGTGAGCAGGGGGAGGTGAGAACGTGGTGAGCAGGGGGAGGTGAGAACGTGGTGAGCAGGGGGAGTTGAGAACCTGGTGAGCAAGGGGAGTTGAGAACCTGGTGAGCAGGGGAGGTGAGAACGTGGTGAGCATGGGGAGTTGAGAACCTGGTGAGCAGGGGGAGTTGAGAACCTGGTGAGCAGGGGAGTTGAGAACCTGATGAGCAGGGGGAGGTGAGAACCTGGTGAGCAGAGGGAGGTGAGAACCTGGTGAGCAGGGGAGGTGAGAACGTGGTGAGCAGGGGGAGGTGAGAACGTGGTGAGCAGGGGGAGTTGAGAACCTGGTGAGCAAGGGGAGGTGAGAACCTGGTGAGCAGGGGAGGTGAGAACGTGGTGAGCATGGGGAGTTGAGAACCTGGTGAGCAGGGGGAGTTGAGAACCTGGTGAGCAGGGGAGGTGAGAACATGGTGAGCAGGGCGAGGTGAGAACATGGTGAGCAGGGGGAGTTGAGAACCTTGTGAGCAGGGGGAGGTGAGAACCGTGTGGGGCCCTGGGGAGGGATGATCTGTGCTGTGTCCCCTGGGCAGTGCCGTGCAGGAGGGGGTCAGGGAAGCCAGTCTAGGGCAGGTGGGCGATTGGGAGGGTCCTGCAGGGTCTAGGTGAGAAGGCTGGGCCTTCACCGTGACCTGAGCACTGGGAGGAAGGAAGGGCCAGAGCAGACAAAATAGGAGGCAGAGTCCCAACAGCTGGGTGGGTGGGGACCTCACTGAGTTGGGAGGAGGTAGAACGGATCCCACTTCATGTTCTGAGATTGGACTCCATCCTCAGTTTAGAGGAATGGCTTTGTACTCTTTCTGGAATGTCGCCACTGGACCAATAAATATGGCAACTAAAACACACCCAAACCCTTTCTCTCTCTTTTCCTAGTTTAACTGACCATGGGATACAATGCCCTCGTTTTATTAAAAGCATTCATTACGGTGAGCACAGCTCCCAGAAAACCACCTGCTTCAGGGAGAAGGTGTGGTTTGGCCTGTGTGCTCCCTTTGCGGGTCTAGGACTCAGGCAGAAATGGCTGGAGAGCTGGTGGTGCTGGGCCGGCCGTGGTCTGAGGCTTGTTCTGCACTGGTCTACTGCCCTGGCCACAGCTTCCTTCCTGCCCCTTTTAAATTCTCAGACCAGGGCCAAGTTCACATTCTCAGTGGGAGCTTGCTTTGCAGCACCCTCCCCACCCTGCCCCCAGCTCCTGCCCCTTCCTCCCTCTCACAGTCTGGACAAGCCCCTCCCTCAGCACAGGCATGCTGCCCTCTGCCTGCCCTCCTTGCTGCAGATGTGGCCAGATGCCTGGTCCTAGAGACAGGGCCCTGCCTCTCACAGGGCCTCCGTGTCTGATTCTCCGTCCCCTGGTTACAAACACAGCTGCAGCTCTTTGATTGGACCTTGTCTCGCCTGGGGTGGAGGGGGGCAGTGTGGAGCCACTTAGGGTGCAGGAGTATTGGTCATTGTGGCCGCCTGGTTGCCACCTTACAGGGTGCTGTCTTGTGGGCTACTGCCCACTGTGCGTGCGGTTAGTGGTTTGAACCCCAGGTTGCTGCGATGATGCTGGGCCGGCTGCTGGGGGAGGTGATCCCCCTCCTCCCAGTGACTCTGGGGGGTTACACTGGACCCCTTTGGTGCAGGGGACTCAGCAAGAGGTCGAGGACCCTTGCATTAAGAGGAGTGAAGAAACCACTTGTGTGTGTGTCATTATGTCAGTGTGTGTATGTGTCACTGTGTGTGTATGTTTGTGTGTGTGTGTGTGTGTGTCCTACCACAGCGTGCTGCCTTGCTTGGCTTAATGAGGTGGGTGGCAGGCTTAGTTTAGGTTTTGTTGTTTTATGTCTCAGCCATGTAAATATGAACAGGCAGATGTATTGAATAATTCTGTGTCCAGGGAGGGAAATTGCAGCCATGCACTGTTCAGTTTTATAATAGGGCGGCGAGATGGAGATCCCCCAAACCTGCCCTCTGGCCTGGCCCACTTCAGGGGACCTTCCTCCCTGGAGATGGACCTCCCAGGCGGGTTGCTGGATCAGCTCTGCAGAGCTTCTCTGGAGGCGTCACGCATCTTCTCTGATCCTGCCACAATATAGAATGACAGCCCCCAGGGTGAGGGTGGGGGCGGGGAGGTGACTGGGTGGCCACCCACCTCGGAGCCCCTGTTACTCCCGACAGTGTTTCATACATCTCCCAAGGGGGTATGTTTGAAACTTGGGTTTGGATAAAACAAACGTCTTTTTTTTTGAACTTTTGATCCTATTCCTGAAAACTGCTTTAAGATTTACTAAAACAACAGCTCCGCTTCCTCTGCCCCCGGTCTTCGTTTCTGTCAGCAGAAAAGTGAGTGGCTCCACGTTGAGATCTGAGATCGTGTTGGGAGGGGACATGCATCTTATTCTGAAAGTGGAAGTCTTGTCTCCTGGGTGGCGTGACCTTTCTGACAGGGATGCCTTTTCCCTTCACAGAGTTTCAGAGTCCTTCTCGAGCTCTTTTGCTCTGTCTTGTGTGGATTCTATAAGCTCCACAGTTCTGTCTGGACGCCTCTGATGAGCAGCTGCGGTGTCTGGCCGCCCACCAGGGGCTGTGTGGGCTCCCCTCGCCTTTTCAAGGTGGCGGGAGGCAGGGAGCCGCCCTTCTCCCAGAGGAATCCTTCTCAGCTTGTCCTTCCCTATGGAGTCAGTCCTTGTGGCTGCGAAACAAGTCACGGGACCCTGGGCTGGGCCACCGCCCACAGCTCTGAGGGCTGGGCTGGATGCATGGGGAGGGCGGGTGTGGAGGCCTTCATGTGATGTCCATGCAGCTCTTTGCTACTTAAGCTCCCCGACCTGAGCGGCTCCCTGGAACCTTATACTCTTTCTTGTTCAGAAATACAATCAAGATTTTGTGTGGCCTCCCGGACTGGACTTGGTTCTTTGTCAGCATAATGATCACAGGGTGGTTGATGGTCACCACGGCTTCCTTTGTCGTCTCTCTCGGCTCTTCCCATCCCCTGCAACCTGCATGGCCTCCAGGACGTCCTGCGGGACAGAGCACAGGCTGGGGGTGCGGGGGGGGGGTGGTCACCTGGTAGAACCTTCGTCTTTTACTTTGACTGCTGTTTCCATTCAAGCTCAGGGCTGCATGTTTAGATCCAGACCAGGGGGAGGATAAAGGTGATACAGGGTCTAATATCAATCAGGGTGCTGCCAGGAAGCCAGAGGTTCCGGCCCTGCCAGAAATGTGAGCTGCCCTTAGAGCACAGGATGCCATAGAGGAGATGATGCAGGCCCTGTGTTTCCTCAATAAAGCACTCAGATCCTGACCCCTGGTCCTGCCCAGCACAGGCTGGGAGGAGGACTTCCTGTTCTCTAGTTAGCTCAGACTCTGCCTTCCCCCCCACGTCCCCCCCTCCCCCACCCTGCCCGTGATATCCTAGTAGGCAGACCTGGGGAGGGGCTGCACGGCTTGGGGGTGTTGGAAATTAAGATAACGCTGGCTCGGGTTGCCAGTGTCGGAAAGTGAGACATGTAGACAAGGAGAAATCCCGACAAGGCTCTTTACTTCTGCAGAAGGGCGCAGGTGTCCAAAAAGCACATGCGCCGAACAAAGGACCCTCCCCTATTTATCCCTAATTCAGGTGATGTACCTGTCCCCTTCCCATGGGTCAGGTCAGGGTGCACATTCTTCCCTGTTGGCTGATTGAAACGGATTGTTGCTGGGAAAAGAGGTAAAGAGGAAGGGGGTCGCAGGGGGCGTTTGAGCCGAAACCGGAGCAAAATGGAGTAACCAAGATTTCCTTTGATAGAAAAGATGTTATATTACTTTCCACAGCGGGGAGGGGTCGCAGCTGCCCATGGACTCCGAGGGTTCAGACCAGTGGGCCCGGAGACTTCTTCGACCTCTTTGCCTTGGGGTAGGCTTAACAGTGTGCAAATGGACAGGCTGGAACCTTGGACATGACTCTTGTGAAGATGAGGGCAAGGCTTTCAAACTCTAAATCTCAGCCTACTAAGTAGATGATGAAACTTGAGAGGACAGCACCAGTATTTCAAAGAAAAAAATAGACAAGAGAAGATATCAGCACATCCCACATGTAAATGTAGAGAGTATTTTATGGAACTTGTCACGTGTGTGTGTGTGCATATGTGTGTCTATGTATATGTATTATATATACATTTATGATATGAGTTGTGTGCTGCTTCTCTACAGCCAGTTTATTTCTTCCTGCGGCTTTTGGCACAAAAGTTTTCGAAGCCCCTGGGCTACTGGTGCAAAGCCTGGAGAGGAATGAAAGGAGAGGCTCCAAGGGAACCAGCTGATTAATCCTGCTGTGACCCATCCTCTCCTTTGTCTTATAGGACAGGGTGAATGCCACCTCCTCCCCAGCCTCGGTTCTCCACCACCACCGCCCCACCCTCCCGATGCCCCTGAAATCCACTTCTCACTGGGCAGGGTCTATCTCCTGCCGCCCATCCCCACGTCTCCTGGTTCCTGGTCGCTGGCTCCAAGGTGCATCAGCAGGACGGGACTTGACCACCTTGCTCACCTTCTCAGGCTCCGGCTTCCTCCCGTTAACTGTTGTGTTACCTTCTTCCTGGCTCTGGTTTTGGAAAATCACCCCCATCTTTCGTGCCCTAGGGATTTTTGTCCACTGCTGCGAGTAAAATTTAATACTCATCTAAATGCATTTAGTCCTTTTATATACATATAAGTGAGATCAAATTAAGTGAGCTAATGAAACCAAATCAGCTTGGTGCCATGCCTGGGACTCAGTTCAATTCATTGATTGCCTGTTTCCCTGTAGACAAGAGTATTTCTGTAGTCATCTTTGATAAACACCCTGAAACAGTAACTTATGAGGGCTCATCCATAAACATTTAAAAGATTTTTCTTTTTCTGTCTTTATTGTGACTACTTTTTTTTTTTTAAATCACAGCCAGTACATTTTAATTCCCAGTGTGGTAGGGAAAGAGAGGAAAAAAATACCCATGATACTTTCTGCATAGAAATAAGCGTTGCAGTGACCTTGGTGTTAATTTATCCAGTCCTTACAAAAAAATAATTCATCGAGAATGCCCACTTTTGTCTGAGGACGCCTTCTAATTCACCGGTCATCAGCCCCCCACGGTGCCCTCCCCGCCTCAAGCCCCCGCTGTCTTTTCATAATTCTAGCCCAAGAGGTCTCACTTGTGAGAAGTTTCTTTTGTCCAACACTGTGAGCTCAGCCATCTCGTGGCCCTGCTCCCCACTCCTGTGAGATGGATTACAGCCTTTGTCCTTGTGGCCAGGCCTCCTGCCCCACTGCAGGTCCTGGGGACCTCCAGCCAGTGGCTGTTATCATTCCCGGGGCATCCCTCTGTGGGGGGGGCTGCTGGAATTGATACATTAATAAAAGCTACTGGGGCCCAGGTCCTCTCACCACCTTTTATGCAGATTTATTGTGGAGGCTTGTCTGCCTGGGTGTCTGTCTTACAGAGACTCCAAAATGGTTTCTTTTTTCACCCATTATTTGGAGAGAATAATAAGTCTCTGTCAGATTAGCTTCGTGGAGGCTGGAAGCTTTTGAAAAGAGCTTGCATAATCAGAGTGTCTGTTGGGCTGTTATGCCCAGAGCTTATCCCCATTGTGCATTGAGAATGTATATTTTGTGTGTTTTAAATATTTGTTCAGGCCCGTCAGAAATCCAGCTGCTGCACCCTCTGTACTGGGAGCCGAGGTGCGAGCCTGGAGTCACAGGGTGGATTTTCCTCTGTTTGGGACACTTTCTTAGTAGAAGAGGGCCATGGTCCCTTAGCACACTGGCTGCTCCAGCTTCCCTGCTCGGCACAGAGCCAACATCATCTTTTAAAGGAACAGTCTGGAGTCAGATGGCCCATGAACAATACCGCAGGTCAGTGGGGGAGCCAGAGGCTGTGTGTCCAGGCCCTTCTATCACATCCTGCTGCACAGCCTCTGGGAGAGAGAGTGTTATCGGTGACAGTTGTGACCAGTTGTCAGAATTTGCAGAGCTGTACACTAAAGTGAACTCACTGTGCGTGTATTATACTTTATATTAAAAAGGAAAAAAACCATCATGGGCTGAGCCAAGGAAGTGAGAATGATCATGTGTGTGGAGAACCTGTTGGAACAGGCCTGACTTGAGCTGTTGGGGTGGTAAGAAGTAAGCTTGAGCTGGTGGGGTGGGGTCTGGTAGCAGGGGTGTCGAATGAGCACATGTAGCTGATGGGGTGAAAGAAGCCCCTGGGACCACACAAGGGTGGCATCTTGGGTGGTGGGAGGAAGGAGAAGGGCCCAGCGGGGGCCAGTGTGTTTCTCCGGTGGGAGGATGAGGCGCCTGTTGAGACGCTAGAGAGGCTTGAGGCTGTCGCTAATGTGGGCTCCCTTCCTTGGCCACGGGAACTAAGCGTGAAGTCACCAACTTTTGTTTTGGAAAAATACCAGGAAGATGAGTGCGAGCTCAGTCTCCCGCAATGCTCTGCCAGAGCTGGACCGATGGATAGTCTGCAGGGTGTTTTTAGCTGGGGATCCCCCCTCTTCGCCTAAGAGCAAGGGGTCAGCTGGGGCTGCAGAACCTGACCCCCGCTAGACAGACATCCGGGTGCAAATCAAGTCAGGGTGCGAATTGAAGGACTTGGGAGGCCCATTCTTTCCCTTGGGAGCTCTTGTGTTTTTCCATCCTAGTCGCAGGTACAGATGTCCTGACAGCCTCCGAGTTAGTTGGATGGGTGCTCAGCTTTGTCCGCCCGCACCCCGAGCTGTGAGTCACCGGCAACAGAGTTTCCGAGCAGCGCCACAGCCCCCGTGCCATTCACATTTCCACAGCCCCGCCAGCGATGTGTTTATTCTGACATCAGATGTTTGAAGTGGGTGGAGGGGCAGATTCCGTGTGTCTGGAGAGGCTGCTGACACTGCTTTTAGAGGAGACAGACGAGTGGTTGAAATAGAGTTTTACAGAAAGCACCTTTTTTGACCTGTAATCTGTAGACACTGCTTTGCGATTGCCCAGCCCGGGGAAGAGCACTGTCTCCACGCCTGCGCTTTTTGGCTGTGAGGTTTTCTTTACTGGGGAGCCGTCTTCTTTGCTCTTAATAGTTGCTCCTTCCTCCACAGACATGTGTGATGTCATACGACCCCTCAAATTTGCACGTGATGCCAAACGCTTTTCTTGCTTTTCTCTCAAAAGGTTTAGTGCTCCCTTCAGTTTACGAGAAGGATCTCAAGTGTGAGGCCAGATCAATGAGGGTATTTCACCCAATTCCACATCTTTACCTGGATCCCTCCTTTGCATTTCGGTCCAGCCTGGAAGAGGACATTGAAAACCACTCTAGCTTGGGACCAGATGTGCCAGATTTTTCTCAGTGGGGAGGGGATAGTGGCTTTGTCAGTGTTTGGCCCTGGGGCTCCACGCCGCACAGAACCACACACAGAGTCTTCGGGGACCCTGGGGGTGTGCTCTGATCTCCAGGTGCCAGATCACCCAGGGCCATCTTGGTTCTGACCCGAGGTGAGGACTGGGTGGTGGGAAGGCTGGCTCTTGGGGAGCATTGGTCAGTGCAGAGGGAAACACAGTCAGCCCACCTCCTGCAGGCTGGCCGCCTCTTTAGTCCCTTTCTCAGTGGAGACTTGTGGGACCAAGATGCTTCTGAGGAATTGGAGTCCTGGGGCCAGGCTGCTAGTTTGCCCAGGCCCCTGGCTGAACTGCGTCTGCCAGAGTTTGCTCCGGCCCAGAAGAGTTGGTAGGCATGCCTTCCATTTTTGCCTTTTGATCACTAATGATGCTGGGAGTTTGAGTGGGATCGGGAGGGTGTGTTCTCAATCTAGGAATCCCCCCTGTCCCAACCCTCCTAGCTGCTCCCTTCCTGGTTCCTGGGCCAGAGCCTGGAGTCTCTGCTCCCTGTCAGACCTTCCCCTCTTTCTCCAGGATGACCACTGTCATCTCCCAGTAGCCCCTCCTCACGCCCTCCCTCCTACACCTTCTCCAGCCCATCCGCACGTCACAGCGGAGTGATCCTATCAGTGTCGAGTCTTTGCACTGGTATTAATAGCCATTCTAATGTTATTGAACATGGAGTATGTGTCAGGCACTCTGCCAGGAGCCTACAGAGGTCCTATGGGTGACCATTAACCGCAGTCCCCAGGGAGGGCGCTCATGTGCCCGTGATCACACACCACGCCTCTGATACTCATGAGGGCAGGGCCTGACCACGTACAATTATCTCTTCATTTCTACCTCCTTGGAAAGGACCTGGCCAATGGTAAACATGCCAAAAATATGTTTGTGAAATCAATATGTTAGTTTTATGAGAGATGGCATCTAAAATTCAAAAACTCACTTGCTTTTTTGTTTTTTTTCCCCAGCCCTGCTAATGTGCAGGCTCCCTCAGATCTGTTTTTGTATTTACCAAAGGGGTACAGTATCCACACGGTGTGCCTGGTCCTGGCTTTGCTCCATGTAGAATCCTTAGCCTGAAATGCCCTTTCATGTCATACCCCCAAGGTTTTTATGGGCAGCAGCCACAGCAAACCAGCTTCCTGATTACCATCAAACCATTGCTGACAATTTCCTGCATTGGTCACTCTGCATCCTTGTCCTCTTTGTCTGCTACTGCCCAGCAAACCGTCCTGAACATGGCAGCCTGAAACAGGAGGGACGTGCAGCTTCCCACAGCCCTTTGGCTTGGCTGGACAGTTCTCTCCTGGGCTCCCAGAGGCTCATGTGAGTCCCTGCGGTCAGGTGACAGCTGCGTGGCTGGTCCAGGATGGCTTCACTCATGCGTCCCGCAGTGTTGTTGGCTGAGGTCTGGGCGCCCCGGCTCTCCCAGTGGCCTCACGAGGCCAGTGACCCAGGCCAACTTCTGTACTCTTGGTGGCCTTGGGGCCGGGTCTTCAAGGGCAGGCCCAGGGCACAGGCCTCTTGCAAGCCCCTCCTTGCCTCAGGAAAAGAAGTCACATGGCCCAGCCCAGAGTCCACAAGGGATGGGGTCTGGTCGCCCCTTCCCCTGGCTCCCCCGGGAGGAGCAGCAGAGAAATGTAGCCATTTTCAGTCCACCTCCACCCATTCCTCTAAATCCGTTACTTTCACGATCAACTGCAGGGTTTTCACCAGAAATCCAGTCTGGTGTTAAGGTACTTCTGGCCTCGCTCGTGATGAGGATGTGGTCAGTTAGGCATAGGCTTTGGAGTCTGGCCTGAACTAGGGTTCCTACCTGACCGTGTGCTGTTTGCCTTGGGAGGTTCCTGGCCCATGACTGCTTCTCATTAAATCTCAGTTCTTGTTCCTGTTCTGTTTTTGGCATTAAAAGTTGTTGTTTATTCATTCAGTAAATGACTGTTGAGTTCCTGTTGTGGCTCATTGGGTCAAGAACCTGGTATAGTGTCTGTGAGGATGAGGGTTTGATCCCTGGCCTCTCTCAGTGAGTTGAGGATCTGGTGTTGCTGTGAGCTGTGGTGTAGGTTGCAGACACGGCTCGGATTCTGCATTGCTATAGCTGTGGTGTGGGCTGGCAACTGTAGCTCCGATTCATCCCCTAGCCCAGAAACTTCCATATGCTCTGGGTGTGGCCCTAAAAAGAAAACAGAAAGAAGAAAGAAAGAAATGACTATTGAACAGTTATCTGGAAATTCTACCAAGTACAAGGGACAAAACAGCAACTACAGTGGACAGAGTTCCTGTCCCTAATGGGGAGTTAATAAGAGATGGGGTTAGGGCTTGAATTCTAGTCTTTTTACTCCAAATAGCGTAGATAGCTTGGTAGATGGGTGGGTAGGAGTGTGTACATTGATGTGTGCATGGGAGTGCACTTACACACATGTATGTGTATATATGTATGATGCTTCTTGGTATGTGTGCGTCCTCCTGAAATTGACAACTGACTCCATGGCACCTGCTCATCAGTGGGCAAGGAAATGGTGAGTTTTATGTTTGCCAGCCTGCATGTTTTCCATCACAACCTGAGCCACAGGTACTGGTCACCCTTTGCTTGGCAAGGATCAAGCCATCAGCCTTTGAACCTTTTGTTGACCTCTACCGTCCAATTCTCTGCTGTTTTGTTTTTGTTTGTTTGTTTTTGTTTATTTATTTATTTATTTATTTATTGCTTTTTAGGGCTGCACTTGTGGCATATGGAGGTTCCCAGGCTAGGGGTAGAATCGGAGCTGTAGCTGCTGGCCTAAGCCTCATCTGTGACCCGCACCTTAACCCCTCTGATCGAGGCCAGGGATCGAATGCATGTCCTTAACCCCTCTCTGATCGAGGCCAGGGATCGAATGCATGTCCTCTTGGATACTAGTCGTGTTCGTTTCTGCTGCATCACAGTGAAAACTTCCTCTGCTGATTTTTAAAAATCAAGTTAAAGTAAGTGAAATGTCTTTTGCCAGAATGAGTCGCAGTGCCTCTGGAATGTGAATTCTTGGAGAGACAGAAACGGGTGAATTGTAATTTCCTCTCATGTGGGGTCCCTGGGTGCTTCAGGGCAGTAACGGCCTGTGTGTTACATTCTCCTGTCACCTTTCCTTCTCTCTCTGGGAAGCTCAGAGTTAAAGTTCAGATTTGTTTCCTCATTTCCTCAATCTTGATACTCTGTTTCTTTTGTGTTTTTGTTTAAATCTTCTGTTTGCAGCTACCTCCTCCCTTTTAGAGGAATATGGGGTCTAAATTTTAGATAAGGTTCACTGGTAGAATTTCTGTAAATAGAAACCCAGGCACCCCTTGTTGGTGGGTTTTGCTGGTAATTCCGGGTTGTGGTACTGTTGTGTAAGCGTGTGTGTGCGTGGATGAGGGTGACCTGGCATGGCCTGCTTGATTTGGCTCAAGTCAACTTGGCTGGGTTTCACAACCACGTAAGGCCAACCAGCTTTCTGATGGGTTCTTCCTGGCGCTGAATTCTTCCCGGTCCAGCACATCCTCGCAGTGTTACGGTGAGGGTGCTACACCTGAACATCTGCCCTGTTCAAAATATTTCGTACATACATTCCTAATCCTCTCAAGGTCTAGCATTCTGGACAAAGCTACGAAAATTAGAGAGGTTGATAATTTATAAAGTTCTGGAACCTGGATTTGAATCTACTTCTTGCCAGTTTCAAAGCCGGCGGACACATGAGTCTTTATCTTTCATCTTCTTTTCCATGATGGTTTATCACAGGATACTGAATATAGTTCCCTGTGCTCTACAGGAGGACCTTGTTGTTTATCCATCCTATAGATACTAGTTTGTATCTATTAATCCCCAAATACCAATTCTCCCCTCCTCCAACCCACCCCGTTGGCACCCACAAGTCTCTTTTCCATGTCTGTGAGTCTATTTCTGTTTCATAGATAGGTTCATTTGTGTCGTATTTTAGATTATACATATAGGTGATATATGAGATTTGTCTTTCTTTTTCTGACTTTATTTGCTTAGTATGATAATCTCTAGGTCCATCTATGTTGTTGCAAATGGTATTATTTCATTCTTTTTCATGGCTGAGTAATATTCCATTGTGTATATGTACTACCTCTTCTTTTTCCATTCGTCTGTTGATGAACATTTAGGTTGTTTCCATGTCTTGGTTATTGTGAACAGTGCATAGGGATGCATGTATCTTTTTAAATTGTAGTTTTGTCTGGATGTATGCGCAGGAGTAAGATTGGTGGTAGTTCTATTTTTAGTTTTATGAGGAACCTAAATACTGTTTTCCATGGTGGTTGTACCAGCTTACATTCCCACCAACAGTGTAGGAGGGTCCCCTTTTCTCCACACCCTCTCCAGCATTTATTATCTGTAGACTTATTAATGATGGCCATTCTGACCAGTGTGAGGTGGTACCTCATTGTGGTTTTGATTTGCATTTGTCCAATCAGTGTAGGAGGGTACCCTTTTTTGCACAATTTCCTTGTCTTATAAATGGGGACATCAGTACTAGACCTCAGGGATGCCCTGAAGAGTGAAACACAGGTATGCCTCTACTTTCCAACTCCAGCACATACGGAGCTCTGAGTGAATGTCAGTTCTGTGTAGGCGGCATCCTTGTCATCGTTGTTCTCTCCCCCTTGTCCTGTGTCCAGTCAGAGACGGGCCCGGTAGAGGAGTGGGCTTTGGTCTCTGCACATCGTTTCCAGTGAGCTCGGCTTGAAGGTCCCACAAACCCCTTAGTGAAATAGATCAGTGCCAGCGGTGGTCACAGCACACAAGATCAGTTTGGTCTCTTCCTGACCAGTGTCTTGGAAAAGCACTCAGGTGGGGAAAGAGATGGACACGGAAGAGGCAGGCCCCCCTCAGCAGACCTTTTGGAGAGAGTCAGGCATTGCCAAACCCTGCTCGGGACAGCACACCCTCTCCAGGCCCTCCCTCCAGTTCTGGGGGACGGAAGGCCTCAGTCGGTCCTGGAACCTTCACAGGGTTCTGGAAGCACCTCCATTTCACACCTTAAAGCAGGGCCAGGCTCACACCTGTTTCTGGACGCAGGTCCTTTGCCACCTTGGGCTCCCTTAGTGCCCTGGGCAGCCTTCGTAGCCTCAGGCCAGGTGTGGGCCCGATGCCGTAATGATATGAAATACTGCGTGGGTTTGAAATCCCAACCTAAACACCCCCGGTTCACATTTATTATTCATGAAGGTAATTGTAAAATGTGACAAAGTTTGAGAAGTGGAGACAACTTCGCTCATCATTCTCCACTCCCAGCGGGACCGTTTTTATTTTAGCGCATGTCTTTCCAGTCTAATCTATATGAATACTTTTTTAAAAATAGTTTGTTTCATTGTGTATATACAATTTTTCCACTTGTTCATTTAATGTATCATATGCATTTCGCGTGTGGCTGTGTGATCTCTATAGTTGTAATTCTTTTTTTTTTTTTAATAATTTTTTTAAATTTTCCTACTGTACAGCAAGGGGGTCAGGTTTATTCTTACATGTATACATTACAATTACATTTTTTCCCCCAGCCTTTCTTCTGTTGCAACATGAGTATCTAGACAAAGTTCTCAATGCTATTCAGCAGGATCTCCTTCTAAATCTATTCTAAGTTGTGTCTGATAAGCCCAAGCTCCCGATCCCTCCCACTCCCTCCCCCTCCCATCAGGCAGCCACAAGTCTCTTCTCCAAGTCCATGATTTTCTTTTCTGAGGAGATGTTCATTTGTGCTGGATATTAGATTCCAGTTATAAGTGATATCATATGGTATTTGTCTTTGTCTTTCTGGCTCATTTCACTCAGTATGAGAGTCTCTAGCTCCATCCATGTTGCTGCAAATGGCATTATGTCATTCTTTTTTATGGCTGAGTAGTATTCCATTGTGTATATATACCACATCTTCCGAATCCAATCCTCTGTCGATGGACATTTGGGTTGTTTCCATGTCCTGGCTATTGTGAATAGTGCTGCAATGAACATGCGGGTGCATGTGTCTCTTTTAAGTAGAGTTTTGTCTGGATAGATGCCCAAGAGTGGGATTGCGGGGTCATATGGAAGTTCTATGGATAGATTTCTAAGGTATCTCCAAACTGTTCTCCATAGTGGCTGTACCAGTTTCCATTCCCACCAACAGTGCTGGAGGGTTCCCTTTTCTCCACACCCCCTCCAGCACTTGTTATTTGTGGACTTATTAATGATGGTCATTCTGCCTGGTGTGAGGTGGTATCTCATGGTAGTTTTGATTTGCATTTCTCTTATAACCAGCGATGTTGAGCATTTTTTCATGTGTTTGCTGGCCATCTGTATATCTTCTTTGGAGAAATGTATATTCAGGTCTTTTGCCCATTTTTCCATTGATTGATTGGCTTTTTTGCTGTTGGGTTGTGTAAATTGTTTATATATTCTAGAGATTAAGCCCTTGTCAGTTGCATCATTTGAAACTATTTTCTCCCATTCTGTAAGTTGTCTTTTTGTTTTCTTTTGGGTTTCCTTTGCTGTGCAAAAGCTTTTCAGTTTGATGAGGTCCCATGGGTTTATTTTTGCTCTAATTTCGATTGCTTTGGGAGACTGACCTGAGAAAATATTCATGATGTTGATGTCAGAGAGTGTTTTGCCTATGTTTTCTCCTAGGAGTTTGATGGTGTCCTGTCGTATATTTAAGTCTTTCAGCCATTTGGAGTTGATTTTTGTGCATGGTGTGAGGGTGTGTTCTAGTTTCATTGCTTTGCATGCAGCTGTCCAGGTTTCCCAGCAATGCTGGCTGAATAGACTTTCTTTTTCCCATTTTATGTTCTTGCCTCCCTTGTCAAAGATTAATTGACCATAGGTGTCAGGGTTTATTTCCGGGTTCTCTCTTCTGTTCCATTGGTCTGTCTGTCTGTTTTGATACCAGTACCACACTGTTTTGATGACTGTGGCTTTGTAGTATTTCTTGAAGTCTGGGAGAGTTATGCCTCCTGCTTGGTTTTTGTTTCTCAGGATTGCTTTGGCGATTCTGGGTCTTTTGTTGGTCCATATAAATGTTTGGATTGTTTGTTCTAGTTCTGTGAAAAATGTCCTGGGTAATTGGATAGGGATTGCATTGAATCTGTAGATTGCTTTGGGTAGGATGGCCATTTTTACAATATTGATTTTCCCAATCCAGGAACATGGAATATCTTTCCATTTCTTTACATCTTCTTTGATTTCTTTGATTAAAGTTTTATAGTTCTCGGCATATAGGTCCTTTACCTCCTTGGTCAGGTGTATTCTGAGGTATTTGGTTTTGTGAGGTGCAATTTTAAAAGGTATCATATTTTTGTATTCCTTTTCTAATATTTCATTGCTGGTATACAGAAATGCAACTGACTTCTGAATGTTAATCTTATATCCTGCTACTTTGCTGAATTTATTAATCAGTTCCAGTAGTTTTTGGGTGGAGTCCTTAGGGTTTTCTGTCTATAGTATCATGTCATCTGCATACAGTGACAGTTTGATCTCTTCTCTTCCTATATGGATGCCTTTTATTTCTTTGGTTTGTCTAATTGCTGTGGCTAGGACTTCCAAAACTATGTTGAAGAGCAGTGGTGAGAGTGGGCATCCCTGTCTTGTTCCAGATTGGAGTGAGAAGGCTTTCAGTTTTTCCCCATTGAGTATTATATTTGCTGTGGGTTTATCATAAATGGCTTTGATTATATTCAGGAATGTTCCCTCTGTACCCACTTTGGCGAGGGTCTTGATCATGAATGGATGTTGGACTTTGTCAAATGCTTTTTCTGCGTCTATTGAGATGATCATATGATTTTTGCCTTTTTTTTTGTTAATGTGGTGTATGATGCTGATTGATTTGCGTATGTTGAACCATCCTTGTGAACCTGGGATGAACCCAACCTGGTCATGGTGTATAATTTTTTTGGTATGTTGTTGGATTCGGTTGGCTAAGATTTTGTTGAGAATTTTTGCATCTATATTCATCAATGATATTGGGCGATAGTTTTCTTTTTTGGTGGTATCTCTGTCTGGTTTTGGAATGAGGGTATAGTTGTAATTCTTAACAATTATATATAATGTCTTTTGAGGAGCTGGAACATAATTTAACCAACCTTCTATTGGTGAATACTTTACGTTTCTTCTTTTTTTCTCTCATAAATAATGCTGCAACTTCCATGCATAAAACACGTTCCTTATTTTGACTTGGTTCTTGAGGATACATTCATGGAAATGAGGTTTCTCAGCTTAAAGGTGTTGTGTCTTTCTAGTTCTTGGGACGTGGTGCCAAATTGCTTTCCAGTCAAGTTCAACTAATTTACACGCTCTCTTTTTTGCTTTTAAGTAAGACAGTGAGACATTTGTAGCCCATATTGTCATAGTACATGCTGGAATCTTTGCGGAAAATGTCCCACATGGAAATAAGTGTGCCACAGGTAATCAAGCAGCCTGCCCCTGACAGGGACCATCCACCTTGTCCCAGGGCAGAACACAGGAGGGGGTGCTCCTGTGCTGCCAGCACCCTTGGCACCTACTGGGAGCCAGTGCCCAGCAGTCTGGGCCTCCTTGCTCCTGGGGATAGGTCTCTCTGTGTTGGGCCCTGCCCCATGTCACTCATATGAAGGGGTAGGTGTGAATGCTCCACTCAGCCTCTGTCATCTGATCTAAATAACCTTCTAGGCAAAGAGCTTGGCGCTGTGGAAAGACGAGCATTTTGGGACAGGCTCTCTTGGAATCCGGACTCAGGAGGTTCCATGTTGACCGACCCTTTCCTGGATGTTTGCTCATCTGCGAGATGGGCTGACGATGCATGAGTGTTCTGTTTGCACAGATCTGCTGTGCAAGAGGGATTTGTAATGGACAAAACAAAGACCTTGTGAGAACAATTGATTTAGGACAAGGCTTCTGGAGTTTGGGGGTAATGTTTACATGGCAAGTGGCCACTGAACGCTAAGTCAGGAGAATGTTAACGAGAACTGTACATTTTAAATGAATGTAAATGCTGTGCTGTTCTCATTTACTGTTGCTTGTTGGCTAGAAACTTCAGAACATGTCTCCCCTGCCCCCTCCCTATCTCGCTGAGTGGCTGGTGACCAGCAGATGACATGCATCTTCTGAGATGTGACTTCTGCATGGTGTTTCCTGTCCTCCTGCAACATTCACTACTTTTCAAAAAACAAACAAAAAAATCCATGTGGTCACCTTCATTTTGCCTGCTGACCTTGACATGGATTATCAAGTATTTTTCCAACCCCTCCTTCTTGTGCCTTTAGGTTGCTCAGCCTTGATCTTGGCCATGGGCAGGGGCAAGCACTCTGCCTTCTCCTCTCCGAGGAAGCTCCCTGAGCCCCCCAACCCCCCGACTGCCTGTTGTCTTTCCCTTTCCCCACGACCACGTCTCTCTGACCCTGTGGTCTCAGAACTGAGTTGATGTTCTTGTTGTACTTGAGCTGAGATACTTCCGTTGAGAACTGGGGTCATTTACTGTGACTGGGGAAGAGTTATATCTGCTTTGGTGGGTGGTTTTGAGGAGTTCAAGGCTACACCCGCACCTGTTCCAGTGTGGCGGGTATCAGGGAACGGTGGGCTCTCACACTCGGTCAGCTCTCCCAGGGCTGCACTACCAGGGGTTTTTGCCTCTGTGATGATTTGTGATGAGAGAAGGGGAAAAAAACCTTAATTACAAATTTTCCATTTCGTTTCCAGCCCTGGGTTCCCTTGGAGCCTTAGTAGCATATCATTCTAGGACACACTTTGGTCCTGGGGTGCTCTTCAACACAGACTCAGGATCTTGTGTGCATGGAAGATTTCCTCCATCCCTTCTCAGAACCAGTCCTGACTCAGGTGGTTGTAGGTGGGGTTTCCCACCTGAGGCCCTGGTGGGAGGGATTTGATCAGAGGACATAGTGTGGGTGGCGGCACCTACAGGTGAATGGTGGCATTGCAGCCTGTCCTCAGGAACCTGGGAGCCCAAGCAAAGTGGGAGCAGCTTTGCCAGAGTATTGACACTGAAGTCCTGGAGGTGATAGGGATGTGGGGAGGGGTGGCATCTGGAGGTGTAGGGGAGCGTGTCATGGTGCAAGGACACCCCTGCCTCTCCCTGCAGCGTGGCTCAGCATCTGGCTGGGTCATTGTCTGTTGAACCTCTCCTCTGCCACTTTGCTCCTCTATTGGGAATTATTATTTTTTAGTATTAAAAATAATTGACTTTTACATAAGTCATGGGGGGGAAGAATTTTCTAACATGCCTTTGTTCGTTGGTCAGAAGACATTTTCTAGTCAGATTTGCTGAAATTTGTCATTTCTCTAATGTAAAAGACCCTCTTCAGCTAATGTTGAGAATCTCCAAACAAGAAGAGGAGCCACAGCTGAGAAGCAGCTTTGTCTGAGACCACCTAACAGGAGGAGCTGTTTCTTTGTTTATAGGAAGAAAGAGGTGGAATCAAAGCACAGGATAAAGAATGAGGCTGTAAATGGCTGCTTAACATGGCAGGTGTTCAGTGAGCCTGTGGATCTAATTTCATCATCCCACCTCTGCGTTAAAGGGAGTGTTTTCCACTGGGCCCAGGAGCTGTCTTGCCTCACAAACTCTTACTCAGAATGGGGAGTCAGGAGAAGCTGCGTGTCAACAGCTTGCCTTGTGCCCCCTACCCTGGCCCACCTGTGGCTTTGGTCATCCGTGAGCACGGGGTTTGGGATGGATGGATTGCTCTTGAAAAGAGGCTTGTGGCATGAAGTAGATAGCTCCAGGGTGTTGCATCTCATTGCAAAACTGGTAAAGTCAGCAAATGCTAGTTCATACCCTATCTCCCTAAAGAGAGAGGAGGTGATGAGGGTGGTTGATAGGTGTTGGCTCAAGAGTGTTTAATGTCATTATTTCCTTTGATGTAAATAAGATCTCTGCACACATTTTATTTTCAGAGCAGTTTTAGATTTACGGAGAAAATGGGAGCATATTGCAGAGTTCCCATGCATCCCGTGCCTGTCATTAAAGAACCAGTAGTGATAGTGTCATTATCATCATCATCATCATCATCATCTTGGCTGCACCTGCAGCATGCAGATGTTCCCAGGCCAAGGACTGACTCCACTGCTACAGCAGTGACAACACCAGATCCTTAACCTGCTGAGCCAGGAGGGAACAGCTGTGATAATATTATTATTAACTAACATGCCTACTCCATTCAGATTTCCTGAGTTTTTTCTCTCATGTCCCTTTTCTGCTCCAACACTCTATCCAGGTATTGTATTTCATTTAGTCATTGTATCTTTTTAGGGTGCTCTTGGCTGTGACAGTTTCTCTGTCTGCTTTGTTTGGGTGACCTTGACAATTTTAAGGAGGCCCAGTCAGGGGTTTTGTAGAATATTCCCTCATTTGGGATTTGTCTGGTGTTTTTCTGGAGTTAGGGGTTTGGGGAGGAAGACCACAGAGACAGTGTATGCATACATCCTAACAAGTCCCAGAAGGAGCTGATTATGGGGCAGAAAGGAGGAAGTTGGGTAGCCGGAGTAAGATAATTAAAAAGGGGCTAAAGCCTAGGTCTTCAGAATGGAGGGCAAGGTAAATGCTCTCAGTGATGGGACTCAATGTCTGACTTGCAGAACACCTTGCGTTTCCACAGGGCCCTGCTGGTCGCATCTCCTCAGGGGATGGGATGGAGGCGTGTTTAAGTCTCTCTGTTACAAATTGGGAAACCGAGTCGCAGACGGGTGCAGTGGGCAGCCTGAGGTGATGGAGATGGGCAGAGACGGACGTGCCAGGCCAGCACGCTTCTAGGCCTTGCCTGCTCCTGCTTTGGGCTGGAGCTTCCCAATGAAGCAGCCTGAGCCACCCATGGATGTTTCACCTATATGGCCCAGGGATTCAAACAGGAAGATGTCAACCAAAGGCGGGCAGTTGACAGGCCATGCATGGGGTGCGCCTGCAGAGTGATGCAGTTGGATCATGGGATTAGTAGCGATGTCATTGTGGCTCCTGACTTTGGCATAAGTGACTGTTACAGCTCCCACATGCCCACATGTTGAGCAGGCCCCCCCCCCCCCCCCCCCCCCGTCTCACAGCCTGCTTTTCTCTGAGGCTGAGGGTACCCGGTAAGATAAACAAAGCGATGGCCTTTTTAGAATAGATATTTGGGGATCAGCTGATTCTCTGTGAATCCACAGTAGGGGTTTGCCCCCTTCCATTTTAGCATAACTTGAGTCTCATGGACCCGGTGGGAGTGAGGAATGCAAACTGAAGTACATCCGTGAAGCTAGTGGTTCTCAACTCTATGCCTTAGAGCTGCTGGGGAAGCTTCTAGAAAACACCCACAGCTGGACCCCAAGCCCAGAGGTTGTGATAACGCAGGTAGAAGCAGGACCTGGCCTCAGGAAAGCTGGGAGACTGGCCTTTCTGTCTTGTCCCCTCAGGTCCTGCTGCTTTAACCCCCACCCCTGTTGGGCGGCTGCTGCCAGGAGCTCACCCAAGCTGCTCCTGCTCCTCCAGCTGCATGAACCAGCCCTTCCCTAGGTGATGGGCTGGGCGGGTTGAGGCAGGGCTCACAGCTGCCCCTGCAAGGATGCCAAGCACGTTTCTGGCTCTAAGGTACATGGTACCCTCTCCTGTTCCAGTGATGACCAAATCCTTGCTCCCGTGGGAACTCTTTATTTCCAGGCAGAAACCACCCTCTGTTAGAAACATACGGACGTCAGTGTTTGCACACTTAAGCTTCTGGTTCTCGGAGGAGGTTGTCCGTGACTGCCTAGCCCAGCTCAGGAGGCCTCCCTCCCAGTTCCTGCCCCTCCTCCTCATGACCCTTCCCCAGGGTGTTAAGACCACCTTTGTCAAGTGGTCAGTGGGTTACACGTCCTGGTTGGAGAGTAGAAGTTTGGATGGTGTCCCTTACACCAGCAGGCTTTCTCATCCTCTGCTGAGAAGACCTGAGGTGGCTCCCCTAGGGAGCCCCACCCTGAAGACTCAGCAACAAAGCACAGTCTCTGTGGTTTCGCTGTGGTCACTCTAGAGCGAGCCTCTGGGCGTGGGAGGGCTTGGTCTTCAGCACGAAACTAAATCCACACTTTAAAATGTCCTTTTAGGAGTTCCCGTCGTGGCGCAGTGGTTAACGAATCCGACTAGGAACCATGAGGTTGCGGGTTCGGTCCCTGCCCTTGCTCAGTGGGTTAACGATCGGGCGTTGCCGTGAGCTGTGGTGTAGGTTGCAGACGCGGCTCGGATCCCGAGTTGCTGTGGCTCTGGCGTAGGCCGGTGGCTACAGCTCTGATTCGACCCCTAGCCTGGGAACCTCCATATGCCGCGGGAGCGGCCCAAGAAATAGCAACAACAACAACAATAACAACAACAACAAAAGACCAAAAAATAAAAAAAAAAAATAAATAAATAAATAAAATGTCCTTTTAGGCAAAGCATTTAGTAGTTTTTGGTGTCTTAGCTTGGGTCCAGTGACAGCTGTGGAAATAGAAATGATCACATCTTGTTTAGATCTGGCAACCTGGCTCCTCCCCCCCCAACTTGAATGTTGCGATAGGCTCAGGTGTGGTGGTGCTAATTACTGGCTGGTTATTGAATAATAGTGAAAAATAAATCATGGATGGATAAGAAAGGAAGCAAGGGGTCCTCAGGTGGTGTTTTGGTAACTGGATCTGCCTCCGAGTGTGTGGTCTAGTCAGCTGGAAGAATTTAAGGCAACAAAATACATTTCAGTAAGGGGAGAGTGAAAACAACCTTTTTTTTTTTTTCCTTTTTCCTCTATAGGAATATTTTTACCTTCATTAAGAAATATAGGCGCTCTTGTTGTGGCTCAGCAGGTTATGGACCTCATGTCTCTGTGAGGATGCAGGTTTTTTTTTTTTTGTCTTCTTGTTGTTGTTGTTGTTGTTGCTATTGCTATTTCTTGGGCCGCTCCCGCGGCATGTGGAGGTTCCCAGGCTAGGGGTTGAATCGGAGCTGTAGCCACCGGCCTACGCCAGAGCCACAGCAACTCGGGATCCGAGCCACATCTGCAACCTACACCACAGCTCACGGCAACGCCGGATCGTTAACCCACTGAGCAAGGGCAGGGACCGAACCCGCAACCTCATGGTTCCTAGTCGGATTCGTTAACCACCGCGCCACGACGGGAACTCCAGGATGCAGGTTTGATCCCTGGCCTCGCTCAGTGGGTTTTGGGCCCCGAGTTGCTGTGGCTGTGGTGTAGGCTGTCAGCTGCAGCTTCAATTTGACCCATAGCCTGGGAACTTCCCTATGCTGCAGGTGCAGCCCTAAAAAGAAAAAAGAAATACAATGTTGGGCATTTAAATTTTATGAAGGCAGCCCTTGACGGTTTAGCAGCACATGTTTTTTTATTATCTAGTTTTATGTATAGGCATGTTTATTTTGGTGGCGGTTTGTAATTCAAACAGGTTACCATGGGTGGTAATATTCTTTCGGGTGGACTGCAAATAAGAGGTCAGTGTGGGGTGACATGACATTTTTTACTGCACAGACTTGCACATGTAAATGGCTGTCGCGGTACAGCCGTGTTCTTCCTGCCCCTGGGACATTCTTGCCTCATCTCTGGCACTGTCAGGTCTTAGGGCATCATTAACTGTGGTGGTTTTAGAGTGTGGTCACTATGAGGTCACTCTGTGATGGCCTCGTCTTGAGAGGGAGGATCTGGTTCCCCTCCTCTTGGGTGTGGACTGGACATGGTGACTGTCTTCTAACAAGTGAGCACAGAGGTGTGACAGAGTGTGATGTCCAAGCCTGGTCCTGGTGTCCTCTTCCTCCCCCGCTCCCCTCACTGCCCCCCATCACTTACTGGGGGGAGGCGGCTGCCATGTTGGGAGGACACTCCAGCAGCCCTGTGGCCAAGTCCCTGATGAGGAGCTGGGCCTCCAGCTGGTAGACCTCTCAGTCCCGTTGGACCTAAAGATGGCAGTGGCCCTGGCTGATACGGTGACTCACGAGGGACTGTGGGCAAGAACCATCCAGTGTTGACCCGTGAAGCTGAGTGAGGTAGTATGTGTGTATTTTAAGTTTGTGAGTTTTGAAGGAATTTGTGAGGCTCCTACCCTCTGCTTCTCCCCTCCTCTGGGAGTAAGTGGTTGGACTAGTGTCTGTAACAAGTGCTTTGGGGCTGTGCCAGCTGGCCGACCCCTGTCCTTCCATGTCGGCCTGTCCACCTCCATGCTGTTAGCACAGCCCTCCCGCTGTAGTGACCAGCACTTTGTCTCTGGCAAAAAAACAAGCTCATGTTTTATTTTATTTTATTTTTTTCTGTCCCTTTGCCTTTTTCTAGGGCTGCTTCCCACCACATATGGAGGTTCGCAGGCTATGGGTCTAATCAGAGCTGTAGCCGCTGGCCTCCACCACAGCCACAGCAACGCAGGATCCGAGGTGCATCTTTGACCTACACCACAGCTCAAGGCAACGCTGGATCCTTAACACCCTGAGCAAGGCCAGGGATCGAACCCGCCACCTCATGGTTCCTAGTCAGATTCGTTAACCACTGAGCCATGACGGAAACTCCTCACATTTTATTTCTTTCTTCTTATTTTGAAACAGAGATCATGTTGGGACTATAATGGGGGATAGCCTTTTACACTTACTTTTCGTCACTATTCGATAACCAACCTATTGGATTTACTGTTTCTGAAAATAATGTCATTTTGTGAAGTCCTTGCACCTTTACCTACTTGGAAATAGGATGGATGTGGGCCACCATACTCACTAATTCTGGTAGATAAATGACATTACTCAGTCATTTATTTTCATTTGCTCTCACTCATGGCCTGATTTAATCCCGCTTGCGCCTCAGGTGATAGACTGCTTCTGTTCTGTGCATTGGTAAGAATAGTACATACCTTGTGCTTTTGGCCTGAAAACTGACCAAATTCAAATTAATAAAATAGTAACTACCAGTGTAGGTAAGTTAGTGAGTAGCAGAGCAGGGATCACCATTGGTGGTGTCGGCCCCGATGCCATCTGACAGGGGTGACAAAGTCTCAGCACTGAAATTGTGGCTCTCTGGTCTTTCTGGAGGTTGTGTGTGGATGCAGCCAGAGCTGTGGTCCAGGTGGAAAACTCCAGCACGGGCAGCAGCTTCCTCTCCATCTGGTCGGCAGAGACTCCTAGACCTCTGGTTAAATTTCCTGACAGAAGGCAGTCGTTGGTTAGAACCATGGAGCTGGCCCTTGTCTGTTTGCCTACAGTATTGTCTGCGTGGGGTTGGTCATTACGTATTCAGTGTCACCCTCCCTCAGAGCCCTAGAAGCAGAGCAGCGATGGGTCTGCACCCTGAGAAATAAAAGCAGACATACGGATCACAGGCTTTGAGTTCTCTGCAACTTTGACCCAGCATCAAACCACATTATTACTCCTCTAATCTCAGCAGTTTATCCTTGTCACTAAAGAGAGGACCTGTCTGTCACTGAATCATTTTCTCTTAACATGGAGAAAACAAGCAGATCAGTTGTAGCATGTCCTGGGTACCGGTGGGTCCTGGGCCAGAGAGCCTTGACATTTGCATTCAGTGCATTTTCCATTTCCATTTTGAAACAGGGCTCCACTGGTGCAAGTTAGTCTTCGGGTGGATGTAATTGTGTGGAATGGGGATTGTTGTAGTGAAAAGCTTCCAGTGCAGGGTGGACGAGGCCAGTGAAATCAATCTGAGTCAACAGGGTGAGGAGTTTTTCAACTGCATTTATCTCTGAGAGGTTACCTAAGACCCCTGCCACGCTTGGTGTTATAAGGATGCAAAAGAAATGTGACGAAGTCCTCCACCTCAAAGGCCTGCAGTGCTTTTAGGTCCCAAACATTAGAGGAATAGGTGTAACAAGGGACCAGTGCTGATCTGCTCCACAGGACTCCTAAGCCCAGCATCCCCCACTTAGAGGAGTGGGCCACTTACTCAGACCCCTGCAGTCACTGGCAAAGCTGTGGCTAGAACCTGAGCCTCTGGCTCCCAGGCTAGCTCTTCACAACGTGCCCTGTGTCCTACTTGTCCCTGAGATGTTGGCCTCTCCTGCCACCCTGGACCTGTTCTCACTCCCTCACCCCCTCTCCCCCCAGTAGCTTTAAATGCCTAGCCCTTTCCGTTGCTCCAGACACCCATCTGCTTTCCCAACACTTCTTCTTGGTACTTGCGGCAGCCCTGGCATTTCTGTACTTCCTGGCGCCAACCCCCAGCCCAACGACTTCCCATGTTTCTTGTGGGTGAGTGCACCTCATCCATGAAATTGATTCCTCTCACTCCCCCTCCATCCCTGCCCCCTTGGGCCTCCTGGCCTGTTCTTTGTCCCTTCCAGCCTCTCCCTCACCACGGCCATCTTGATGGTTCCAGGACTCAGGTCTTACGTCTGGGAGGATCTCGCCACTTCCAGGACTCCCTTCTCCTCCCTTTCCTTCTGTTTCCTTGTTTCTCTCGTCTGGTCCTCCTGGACTCTGGGGAGGGCCGCTGCTCGGCACACGGGGGCTGGGCTGCCTGGTCCCCCCTGCGCCCTCAGCACATCCATAAAGTCCAGAGGCAGCCGTGGGTGGGGGGCCAGCAGAGAGCAGGATGCCAGGCGTGCAGTAGGTCTGGGGTGCTGTGCACGGGCACCTGGTCAGCAGCCCCAGCCAAAGAATTCACAGCTCCTGCTGTGCTCTGGGAAGGGAGTCATGCGCTGCTTTGCTTTAATTTTGGCTGTTTGGGTGGTGGACAGAGCTGTCTTCGAAGGGCAGGGCAGTAGGATAATTGAGACCCTGGGCTCCAGCACTCACTTCCCTGGGGTTCAACTCTAGCCTCATTATGTACTTTGTGGGGTTTAAGTGTTTGGTGCCTCAGTCTCCCCATCTGTAGAGTGGGGTAATAATAGCGCTGTAAGGTATCTGATGATGGTGCCTTACCCGGTTACCCTGGAGGGTAGTAATAGCACCGTAAGGCACCTGGTTATGCTCTGGGTGTGTCAGAGAGTGCTGGCGGGGGCTCCTTTTTGCCTTCTTCCTCTCCCTCCCTCCCTTCTCCTTCCTTTCCCTCTTCATCCTCCCCTCCTCTCTCCCCCCCTTTTCCTCCTCCTCCCCCTTGCCCTTCTCCTCCCCCTCCTCTTCTTCCTCCTCCCCCTCCTCCTTTCATTCTTCCTCCTCCATCTCCTCTCATTTCTCTCTAGAAGCAGGTAGTGAACATTATAACTTGAAGGTTTTGACTTGGAGTCTGGAACAAAATAGTCCTTTGTGAATGACTCCTAGAAACGCATTACTTATTTTTATAAGACTGTGAGAACCAGGCTCTTGTAACTTGATTCACAGTGAGCCTGGGCTGCCCTCCCCATTCTGATTTATAAAAGGCCAACTTCGCTGCTTTCCTGCTGTGTAACCTGGTCAATTTACTTACCCTCTCTGACCTTCTGTGTCCCCGTTGTAAGATAGGAATTATAAAATGGCAGGCTTGTTGCTGGGGTGAGAACGAATCTGTGTGCAATGCCCAGTGTACAGCAGGTACTCCTAAATAGTGCTTAGCATCATATCCCCTGCTGGGACTTTGAGGTGGCTGCATTATATAGCAGGCCCTCATCTCGGCCTTAGTTTTAGGTTAGGCACGGTTCATGGGGGTCGAGGAAGGTAGGTTAAAGACCAGTTTTCTTTGTGGGAAGAAGGAAACATCTATTTCTAAGAAAACACTGATGGTTGACTTCCACATGTTGAGTGGTTGAACACTACTGTGTGGTGGCCCCCCAGAAACGTTCACTTTTCTTTTCTTTTCTTTTTCTTTTTCTTTTTTTTTGTCTTTTGTCTTTTTAGGGCCACACCTACGGCATATGGAGGTTCCCAGGCCAGGAGTCTAATCGGAGCTGTAGCCTTCAGCCTACACCACAGCCACAGCCACGCCAGATTTGAGCTGCATCTGCGACCTACACCACAGTTCACAGCAATGCTGGATCTTTAACCCACTGAACGAGGCCAGGGATCGAACCTCATGATTCCTAGTCGGATTCGTTTCTATTGCGCCAAGACGGGAAGTCCCGTTCACCTTTTTTTTTTTTTTCCCCATTCACTTTTGATTTTATTCAAGTACGAGGTTAAATAGTGTTACCCACTAGCCAGTGTCTGTCATAGGTCAGATGCCTGTGGGCAAAAGTTTTTAGCCACAAAATGTTTCAGGCAAGCTACTACAAAATAAAAATTAATAAGCTTAATGAAACGTCTACCCAGTGTGGCTCTGGTAAGTTCATTACTGGCTGGAGTCACACATTTCCTTATATTTTGAAGGCAGAGAGGTCAGATTCTCTCATTCCCTTGCATTTGCCAAGATTGCCACAAAAGCTTTGCTGATAGTAAATTGAAAGGTTATTCATAACCAGATCATCCCCAAAGCTAAATTATAAATATCCTTCAAAAAGACCTAACATCTTACTCCACAGGCTAAATATAGGTTGCCCAGACTGGGAGAGGGTAAAGCAGGGTAAGAGATAGACGAGAAAGCAATAACAGTTATGCTAGATGTTTAAAACGGATTGGAGAATGAATCCTGCACCCAACTCTTTGAGCCGAGTCCCAGTCCTTGGTAAGTGAGCATCTTGTAAACCCTCTAGGGTTTAGATGCAAACCTGAATTAAATGGAAATTGAATTTCTGCCTCTCAGTGAAATGAGAGCTAGAGATAGATTTTAATTTTACCTGTAGAAGAATAAAGTGCTTTTTGACATACCAATATCTATCTATCTATCTATCTCCTTTAAAAATTTTTTTTGGAGTTCCCATTGTGGTGCAGTGGAAACGAATCTGACTAGTATCCATGAAGATGCGGGTTTGATCCTTGACCTCGCTCAGTGGGTTAAGGATCTGGCATTGCCGTGTGTCATGGTATAGGTTGCAGACGCAGCTCAGATCCTATGTTGCTGTGGAGAAAGCTGGCAGTTGCAGCTCCAATCAGCCCCTAGTCTGGGAACTTCCATGTGCTACGAGTGTGTCCCTAAAAAAAAAAAAAGGCAAAAAAAATTTTTTTTTTTTTGGCAGCAAAAAGTATTTAAATTGGGGTACAGGTGCATTTTAGTACATTTGTTATAATGTGAGTATGATCTTTAAAAGTCACGGTATTTGGGTCACCTGAAGGCCTTGGGATGGGTGGGTGGGGCCAGGACCACCCAGGCACTGGGCCTTCCTCACCAGCCACTGTACCTGCCAGGAGCCCCACCACTTGCCCAGGATGGCCTTGGCCAGATAAACCAGGTTCACTTCAGCACAAAAGCACTCCAAGGAAAAGCTGGCCTCTAGGAGAGGAGGCTTAGGCCCCGTTTCTCTTTAATTACTCTACTTTTTGAGTGAAAATGAAGATTACTGCTAGAGCAGCTTGCATTTGGGGAAAAAATGTGTGATGTGGCCCAGCTTCTGAGTATCATCCTTCCCTCAGACCTTTGTGGCATCAAGAGACAGGTGTCTCCAGGGGTCAAGTTCTGCACAGCGCAGCCCATGCTGGTCTGGAGCAGAACTGGTGGGGTTTCTGCTCAGGGAGGGCTGAGCGCGGTCGCCATCCTGGTAGCATCTGCTCAGGGAAGTGGCTGGGCGACAGTGCTTGGCTCAGGGAAGTCAGTGTGGGAAAATGACTAGCCAGAGCGTATTTCTGATCTGGATTATGTATAGAAACCTTTCTTATTTTATTCACAGAAATCAAATCCCAAGTGGTTGAAAATGTATTTATCTCTGTGGTCGTGGAGTTGTTATTTAGTTTGATTAATGTTGATGGATTAGAGAAATTGTTTCTGCAGATGAGTTGAATAAATCCTGCCAGAGCTTATATCTTATTTTGGTTTCATATTAGGCCCTTAATTTGAATCTCTGTCCCGCTGGCAGTCCTGTTAGAGTGAGCACAGCTCGGCCACCCTTTCCTCTTCCCTGCGCTGTGATTCAGGGGAGTTAAAGACATCATTGAATAGCCTCTGAGGAGGGCTCCACGGCCCCAGCGGAGACTGTGGTCCTCGAGTGTCCTCAAATGAAAGAGGCCATCTGGCAGGCTACCCTGATCTTAAGGGTGTTGATGGAACCCCCACTGAATGCTCTGGTTCCTCCCGTTTCCCATCTCTTTTCCCCGTCCTCACACATCCGCAGAGCCCTGTTTCCAGGGTATTTTTTCCCCCTGGATTTGCGATAGGAATAGAAAATGGAGAGGGAGAGGCAGAGGCGTTCTTGGAAAGGTCATGGCCATGCTCTGTCCTTGGCGTCTCCACCCCTGTGCAGGTCTGGGATGAGGACCTTTCATGCATGGCCGTGTCCCCAGGGCGCCCTCATATCAGCAGATCAGTGTGTATGGAACGATGGATGAAGGTGCGCTAAGAACCTGTCAAGTCACCTGCTGTCTTTGTTTCTCCAGGAGGACTGGAATGAAATCGATCCAATTAAAAAGAAAGACCTTCATCACAGCAATGGGGATGAGAAAGCACAGAGCATGGAGACCCTCCCTCCAGGTACTGTAGCTGCCCATGTGGTCACAGTGTTGGGGAGGTGGTGCTGGGTGGCCCTGGGTGGTGGGGACGCCTTCTTGTCCACTGATCGTGAATGTGGCATTGGGAGCCTGTTGCCTGTGGGGTAGAGAGTGGATTTCACGGGGCAGCTGGAGACGCTGCCCTGGAGCAGTGTTTTGCTACCTTTCTCCAAGCCTATTGGTGGCTGGTGAGATCACTTTACAGAGGTGACCACAATTTCTTGAAAGAAAAAATAGAATAAAGTGAAAAATACAGGACGGTACACATTTGTTCGAGATCTTTTTTGATGGGCTTTATTATTATTTAGAGCAGTTTTAGGTTCTCAGCAAGATTGAGCAGAAAGTGCAGAGGGTTCCATATGCCCCCTCCCCCTTCCACCCAGGATCCATGCCTCCCTCCCAGGTGATACATTTGTTATAATCAGTAAACTGCACCGATACATTGTAACCACCCAAAGTCCACAGTTTACTAGAATTCACTCATGTAGTTGGTGTGCATTCAATGACATGAAGCCGCTGCTTGAGTGTCACTCAGAGTAGTCTCTCTGCCCTAAAAGAGCCCCTGTGCTCCACCTGTTCATCCCTTCTCCCCCGAGCCCTGGCAGCTGTCTCTAGGGTTTTGCCTTTTCCAGAATGTCACAGAGAACCAAATAGTATGTAGCCTTTTCAGACTGGCCTCTCTCACTAAGTAATGTCCACTGAGTGTTAGTTTGTGTCTTTTCATGGCTTCATAGAACTTTGGTCTTTATCACTAATAGTATTCTAGTATCTGCATATTTCACAGTTTATGTCCATTCACCTACTGGAGGACATCTTGGTTGCTTCCAAGTTTCAGCAGTCAGGAATAAAGCTGCTATAAACATCGGTGTGTAGGTTTTTCTGTTGATTTAAGTTTTCAGTTCATTTGGGTAAATATAAGGAATGCCACTGCTGGATCATATGATAAGAATACATATTTTTACAAGAAACTGCCAAACTGTGTTCCAGAGTGGCTGTACCATTTCGCATCCCACCAGCAATGAATGAGAGTGCCTGTTGCTCCACCTGCTCACCAGCATTTGGTGTTGTCACTGTTTTTTATTTTGGCCCTTCTAATAGGTTGCAAATGGTAGCTCATTGTTGTTTTAATTTGCAGTTCCCTAATAACATATGATATCAAGTATCTTTTCATACATTTATTTGCCATCTGTAAAACTTTGTGGAAGTGTCTGTTCAGATTTTCTGCCCACATTTTAATCGGGCTGCTCATTTTCTTATTGTTGAGTTTATGTATTTTTGGATAGTAGTCCTTTATCAGATATGTCATTTGCAAATATTTTCTCTTAGTCTGTGGCCTGTCTTCTTATTCTCTTGACAGTGTCATTCCTAGAGCAGAAGATTTTTATTTTAATGAAGTTTAACTTTATCAGTTCTTTCGTAGATTATATACCTTTGCTGTATCTAAAAAACCATCACCACACCCAAGGTCACCTAGATATTTTTCCTATGTTGTCTTCTAGGAGTTTCATAGTCTTGGGTTTCATATTGAGGCCTGTGACCTGTTGTGGGTTAATTTTTGAGAAGAGTTTAAGATTGTGGGCTATATCTAAGTTCTTCTTGTTTATTTGTTTTTGCATGTGGACGTCCAGTTGTTCCAGTATTATTTGTTGAAAAGGCTGTTTTTGTTTCATTGTGTTGCTTTGCTCCTTTGTCAGAAATCAGTTAAGTGTATTTATGTGAGTCTATTTCTGGGCCCAGATTTCTGTTCCATAGATCTGTTTGTCTGTTCTTTCTCCAGTACCACATTGTCTTGATTACTGTAGATTTATTATTGGGTCTTGAAGTTGGGTAATGTTACAACTTTTAACTTTGTTCTTCCCCTTCAATATTGTGTTGGCTTTTCTATTTTTTATTTTTTGGTTTTTTGGTGTTTTTTTTTTTTTTTTGGTTTTTTAGATGGAGATTCCCAGGCTAGGGGTCAAATTGGAGCTGTAGCTGCCAACCTATGACACAGCCACAGCAACACACGATCCGAGTCATGTCTATGACCTACACCACAGCTCACAGCAATGCTGGATCCTTAACCCACTGAGTAGTCCAGGGATCGAACCTGCATCCTCATGGATACTAGTCGGGTTCATTAACCACTGAGCTACAATGGGAATTCCTGGTTTTTTTGTTGTTGTTGTTTGTTTTTTTGTATAAACTTTATTTTTTAAATTTTAATTTTTTTTTCTTTTTACTGCCTCATTTCAGTCATATGTAAGTTCTAGAGTTAGGGATTGAATCGGATCTGCAGCTTCCAGCTTACACCTCAGCCACAGCAATACTGGATCCAAACTGCATCTGTGACGTACACTGTAGCTTGCCGCAACACCAGATCTTTAATCCACTGAGTGAGGCCAGGGATTGAACCTGTATCCACATGGAGCCATGTCAGGTCCTTAACCTTACTCAGCCACCACAGGAACTCCTGTATAAACTTGAGAATCAGTTAGTTTATATCTACCAAAAAACCTTGTGGGATTTTGATTTGAATTGGGTTGAATCTATAAATCAAGTTAGTAAGAACTGACATCTTGACAATATTCAGTCTCCCTTTCATGAACATGGAATATCTCTCCATTTATTAAGTTATTTAAAATTTTTTTTCGTCATCGTTTTGGCCGTAAATTTTGTACCTATTTTGTTAAGATTTGTACTAAAGTATTTTGTTTTTTTTGGGGGGGGGATGCTAATGTAAATGGTATTGTACCTTTAATTTTAAATCCCACTTGTTCATTATTCATTGATAGGAAGGCAATTGAATTCTGTATATTTACCTTGTATCTTGCAACCTTGCAATAATTACTTCTCAGTTCCAGGAATTTTTAATTGATTCTTTATGGTTTTCTATGTAGACGGTCATGTCACCTGCAAAGAAAGACAATTTTATTTCTTCCTTTGCAATCTATATTATACTTTTGTTTCCTTTTCTTGTCTCACAGTATTAGCTAGGACTTTTAGTATGATGTTGAAAAGGAGTGGTGAGAGAGGACATTTCTTGCCTTGTCCTGATTTAGCAGAAAGCTTCTAGTTTCTCACCATTAAACTGAAGGTTTTTTATAGATGTTCTTTATCAAGTTGAGGAAGTTTCCTCTCTATCTCCAATTTGCTTAGAGTTTTGGTCATGAATGGGTATTGAATTTCATCAGATGCTTTTTCTGTATCTATTAATATGATCATGTGATTTTTTTCATTAACTTTTTAATGTGGTAGATTGCATTAATTGATTTTCATATGTTGAACCAGCCTTGCATACTGGGATAAATCCTATTTCGTCATATTATATTGTTCTTTTTTATACATGGTTAGATTCAATTTGCCAATGTTTTATTGAGGATTGGTTTATGTTTTTTTTTTTTTTTTTTTTGTCTTTCTGTCTTTTCTAGGGCCGTACCCATGGCATGTGGAGGTTCCCAGGCTAGGGGTCTTATCGGAGCTGTAGCCGCCAGCCTACACCTCAGCCACAGCAATGCAGGATCCAAGCCGTATCTGTGACCTACACCACAGCTCACATCGACGCCAGATCCTTAACCCACTGAGCAAGGGCGGGGATAGAACCCGCAACCTCATGGTTCCTAGTCGGATTTGTTAACCACTGAGCCATGACAGGAACTCCAATTTATGGTTTTCTTTGTAATGCTTTTGGTTTTGTTTTTAGAGTAAAGCTGACCTCACAGAATGAGTTAGAAAGTATTCTTTCTGTTTCTGTCTTTTGGAAGAGATTGTAGAGAAGTAGTATAATCTCTTCCTTAAATGTTTGGTACAGTTCACCAGTGAACCCAACTGGGCCCCATGCTCTTTGTTTTAGGAGGGTAATAATTATTGATTCAACTTTTAAAAATAAATACAGGCCTATGAAATCGTCTCTTTCTTCTCATCTTAGTTTTGGAGATCGTATCTTTCAAGAAATTGGTCCATTCATCTAGGTTGTCAAATTTGCAGGCATAGAGGGATTCATTTATTCCTTTATTCTCCTTCCACTGTCCATGGGATCTGTACTGATGTCCCTTCCTTCATTTCTAAAATCTTAATTTGCATCTTCTCTCTTTTTTTGTAGTTAGCCCAACTAGAGGCTTATTGATTGGACTTATCTTTTCAAAGAACCAGTTTTTAGGTTTTTTTCCCCCTGTTTCTTATATTTCTGTTGTAAATTTTGCTATTTATTTTCTTCTGTTTATTTAGGATTTATTCTATTCTTTTTCTAGTTTTCTTTCTTTCTTTCTTTCTTTTTTTGTCTTTTTGCCTTTTCTTGGGCTGCTCCCGTGGCATATGGAGGTTCCCAGGCTAAGGGTTGAATCAGAGCTGTAGCCATCGGCCTACACCAGAGCCACAGCAACGCGGGATTCGAGCCGCATCTGCACCTACACCACAGCTCACGGCAACACTGGATCCTTAACCCACTGAGCAAGTCCAGGGATCTAACCTGTACCCTCATGGTTTCTAGTCGAATTCGTTAACCACTGTGCCATGACGGGAACTCCCTTTTTCTAGTTTTCTGAGGTGGATGATTAGTTAGAGGATTGACTTTAGATATTCCATCTTTTCTCATATTGATTCAGTGCTCTAAGTTTCCTGCCAAGCACTGATTTTACCACATTACACAAATTTTGATACCTTTTATTTTCATTCTTATTTATTAGTTCAAGATGTTTTTTAATTTCTCTAAGATTTCTTCTTCAACCCATGTGTTATTTAGAAGTAAGTTGTTTAACATCTGAGTATTGGGGATTTTCTGCCTATCTTTCTGTTACTGACTTTTAGTTCCATGTGTTTCTGAAAGCAGGCTTTCTATGGTATCTCTTCTTTTAAATGTGTTAAGGTGTGTTTGATGGCCCAGAACATGGTCTGTCTTGGTGAATGTCCCAGTGAGCTTCAGATGAACGTGTATTCTGCAGTTGTTGGATGGAGGATGAAGTAGTCAGTAGGTGTCCATCGTACACTTGGTTGATGTCTGGTTAAGTTCAACTGTATCCTTACTCATTTTCTGCCAGCTAGAGCAGTCCATTTTGAGAGAGAAATGTTGAAGGCTCCACCTTTTCCTTGCAGTTCTATCAGTTTTTTGTCTCCTGTGTTTTGATGCTCTTGTTAGGCATGCACACATTAAGGATTATTGTCATTTTGGTGAGTTGACCCCTTTTTCATAAGTATTGCTCTTTTCTACCCCCAGTAACTTTCCTTGGTGTGAAGTTTGCTCTGCCTGAAGCTAATGTAGCTCCTCCTGTCATCTTTGATTAATATTAGAATGATACCTCTTTCTCCATCCCTGTACATTTAGTCTATATGTGTCTTTATATTTAAAGTAGATTTCTGGTGGACAACGTGTAATTTCTTGTTTTTTGATCCATTCTGACAATCTCTCTCTTTTAATTGATGTGTGCATGTCTACCATATTTGTTATTCTTTTCCATTCCTTGCCCTTGTTCTGTGTTCTTATTTTTGTTGTCCACTCTCTTTCTGCCTTTTGTAGTTTTAATTGATATAAAATATATTTTATATGATTGCATTTTTCTCTTTTTTCACCTTTTTTTTTTAACCTAGTGGTCGCCCTAGAATTTGCAATTTTAAACAATAGTCCTGCTTCACAGTTAGTGCAGGTATCTTAAAGAAATTACGAATTTCTCCCTCCCGTGTTTTGTATCATTGTTGTAACTCATATGCATAAGCATATGTAAGTATACAGACTCCAAAACACAGTTGCTATTATTTTGAACAAACTGTTATATGTTAGCTCAATTAAGAATAAGAAGAATTAAAGTTGCTATTTTATCTTCACTTATTTCTTCTCTGATTCTCTTCCTTTCTTTGTGGATATCTGCATTTCTTTCTTTCTTTTTTTTTTTGTCTTTTTGTTGTTGTTGTTGCTATTTCTTGGGACGCTCCCGCGGCATATGGAGGTTCCCAGGCTAGGGGTTGAATCGGAGCTGTAGCCACCGGCCTACGCCAGAGCCACAGCAACGCAGGATCCGAGCCACGTCTGCAACCTACACCACAGCTCACAGCAACGCCGGATCGTTAACCCACTGAGCAAGGGCAGGGACCGAACCCGCAACCTCATGGTTCCTAGTCGGATTCGTTAACCACTGCGCCACGACGGGAACTCCGATATCTGCATTTCTTAACCTAAATGATTTTCTTTCTCTCTGAAGAGCTTCTTGTAATGTTTCTTGCAAGGCAGGTCTACTGGGAATAGATTCCCTCAATTTTTGTGGTCTGAGAAAGTCCTTATCCCCCCCCCCCCCCGCCTCTTTTTTTAGAGATTAATTTCACAGGGTATAGAATTCTAGATTGATGATTTTTTTCCTCTCAAAACTTCAGGTATTTCACTGCACTCTCTTCTTGCTTGCATGTTGTCTGAGGAGAAATTGGATGTAATTCATATCTTTGTTTTTCTAAAGCTCTCCCCCCTCCCATCCTCTGTCAAGATTTTTTCTTTTATCCAGTAATTTTGTACATTTTGTACATCCAGTAACAGGTTTTGGGTCTTTATCCAGTTTGGTGTCCTCTGAGCTCCCTGAATCTGTGGTTTGGCGTCTGAAATTGATTTAGGGAAATTCTTAGTCATTACTGCTTCCAGTACTTCCTTTCTTCCTTTTTTCTCTCTGTTCCTGGTATTCCCATTACATGTGTTACACCTTTTGTAGTTGTCCAGCAGTTCTTGGGTAAACTGTTTTGTTTTTCAGTCTTTTTTTTTAAATGTTTGCTGATCACTTTGGAAGTTTCTGTTGTCATATCTTCAAGCCCTGAGATTCTTTCGTCAGCCATGTCCGGCCTCCAAATGAGCTCATCAAAGCCATTCTTCATTTCCATTAGTGTTTTCAATCACTCTCATTTTTTCTTTTAATTCTTTCTTAGAATTTTCATCTCTCTCTTTTTTTCTTCTGTCTTTTTAGGGCAGCACCCACAGCATATGAAAGTTCCTAGGCTAGGGGTGCAATTGGATGGAGCTGCAGCTGCTGGCCTACACCACAGCCACAGCAACATGGGATCCAAGCTGTGTATGCAACCTACACCACAGCTCATGGCAATGCCGGATTCTTAACCCCCTGAGTGAGGCCAGGGATCAAACCCACATCCTCATGGATACGAGTTGAGTTTGTTACTGCTGAGCCATAGCAAGAACTCCTCTCTGCTTATGTTTTTCATTTGTTCTTCCATATCGTCTACTTTTTTCATTAGAACTCCTAATGTATTAATCTTAGTTGCTTTAAATTCCTGGTCTGATAATTCCCACATCTTGCCATGTTTGTGTCTGTTTTTGATACTTGCTTCAAACTATGCTTTTTTGCCTTTTATTATGCCTTGCAATTTTTCCCTAAAAGTCAGATACAATGTCTTGCATGAAAATAAGCCCAGTAACCAGGCCTTTGGTGATGTGGTGATAAGGTATAGGGGAGGGAGTTTTGCTGTCCTTATGTGATAGATCATCTTAGTCTTTTAGTGAGCCTGTGCTCAGGGCCGTCACTGTCACAGATTCTTTTCCTCTTTCTTCCTTCTCAGGGGATGGTTAGAGTGACTGGAGTTGGGTATTTCCCTTCCTCTGGGTTGGTTAGGCTCTGATAACAGCCCAGCAGGTCAGGTCCTCTTGAGGGACAGTCTTGTTAACAAAAAGTGTGCTGGCCATTTCAAAAGGCTCCTCTCCCCGACCCCACTAGAGGCTTGAGAGGGCCTTTCTTCTGTAGCCACCGTGGGAACCCTGGTTGAGCTCCTGGAGGTAAAATTCATGGAAGTGTGAGGGTCCCCTGACTGCCCCCAGGGGTTCCTCCCAGGCTCGTCCACACTGAGCCGTTCATCCTGCAGCTCGGGTTTCCTTGCCCAGGCTCTGCATCCACAGAAGTTGCTGCTCTGGGAAGTCATGATTCCCTGTGTTCACCTGCTGGTCTTCCCAGTTTTTGGAGCAGTGGTTTGCCCTGTGTCCCTACTTCTCTGAGGGGTCTGAGAGAAGCTCTTGACTTTGCAGCTTGTTCAGCATTTTCCATGTCATGTTGGAACCGTGACTTTGGCCTCCTTACATGCAGGACTGGGAATGGAGGTTGGTTCATGACATTTTTGCTTTGGTGATGACAGGTCCTTTGTTTCTGGGGTCGGCTGGCCTCCTTTGTTACGCCCTCCACATGTTTTAGTGGCACTAGACTGGGGAGTGCGTGTGTGTTAGACATCTCCTTTCCCCTGATTCCCGGCTGAGTCACAGCCCCTTCCTATATGAGTTAGGCATTACCGACACAGTGGGGCGCATCTGAATAGAGTTAGCTAGTAGCATTTCTTTATGATAATAATAGAATGTGCTTCTGCCATGTGGACTAATGAGAGGCTTCCTGTGGGTTGTCCTCTATTAACAAAATAAAGTGTTCTAGTGGATTTTAAGGCAGAGGGAGAAGCCAAACTTAGGGTGTGTACTAGACGTAATACTCGGAGTCATACTCTGCAGTTAAAGTTAGTGTGGCATTGACCTGGGCTTTCACATCCTCAGCTGTTAGACAGCTGACTTTCTCATCTTCAGAGAGATAGGAAGGTACTAATTTTCCTCTACTCTGAGTTATTACTAATAACTTTTGTTGCATGCACTCTGTCATTTTATTTTGCCCTTATAGGACTTTATCTTCTTTTTTGGTTGAAACCTCTTTTGTTACTAAGCCAGCATACACATGTTTGTTTTTTTTTTTTTCCCCTTTAGAAACTGTTTCATTGTAGTTAAGAAATACGTTTTCCTCAAGAATGCTGGGCATAGCCAGAACTCTGTGGTCTGCAAGGAACCACCGGTCATGGCACTTTCTGTTGTGCCAGTAGGCTGTTTGGGAACTTGGTGGCTTCCTGTGTTCCAGGTGTTGGTGTCTGGCATTTGTAGTGGACGGGTTGGAGGAGGCGATACTAAGTGAATATAGGAGCCCGGTGTCTTTCAGCCTCAAAACCCTTTGGGAGGAGTTCCCTTGTGGTGTAGTGGATAAGGATCTGGCATTGTCACTGCAGTGCCTCAGGTTGCAGCTGTGGCTCCGGTTTGATCCCTGGCCTGAGAACTTTCACATGTTGTGGGCACAGCTGAAAAATGAAAGCCCAGAGATGAAGGAGCCAGAGGTGAGACAGCAGTGATGCCCCCAGACAATGGCCTCCAAGGTGTTTTTTTTTCTTTCTACAGCTGCACCTGTGGTACATGGAAGTTCCCAGGCTAGGGGCTGAATTGGAGCTGCAGCTGGTAGTCTACACCACCGCTACAGCCACATCAGATCCTTAACCCACTGAACAAGGCCAGGGATCAAACTCACATCCTTACAGAGACACGTTGGGTCCTTTACCAGCTGAGCCACAATGGGAACTCCCCGGCCTCCAACATTTTTTAACCACACACCTTATGAGCAAAAGTATTTGACTGTAGATGGCCCTCCTCTAAATGGTGTTTACATACTCACAGATTCTACACGTCACCATAGTAATCCATTGATACCTCCTGAAAGCTGTTTTAAATGAGATTCTAGAAAGCATTAGGAAAAATACCTGAAAATGTCTCCTGTTTCCTTCCTACACCAGAAGATGGTCGTGTGTGGGCCCACTTTGGGCCCCATTTCTTTTCTTTTTTTTTTTTAATTTTATTAACATATAGTTGATGTACAGTGTTGTGTTAATTCCTGCTGTAAAGGAAAATGACTCCGTTATACATATACACACATTTATATATTATTTTTCATGTTCTTTTCTGTGATGGTTTATCACAGGATATTGATGCAGTTCCCTGTGCCCTACAGCAGGACCTTGTCCTCTCTCCATCCTCTATACACTTGTTTAGCTTGACATCTTATCCCAGCCCTCCTACCTGGGGTCGAGTCCGAGGTAGAGCTTCACTAAAGCATGTCCGCAAAGTAGTCGTCACCAAAGGAGGCCCGCGGCTGGGTCCTGGCCTTGGTTTCCTGTCGGAAGCACAGGCCGAGTTCTGCGTAGAGCCTGAGCGAAGCCAGAAGCTCAGAAGGGTTTCGTGAGCAGGTGCAGAACTGCAGGTGCGGCCCAGAGCCACAGTGGTGGCTTTTCCAAGACCCATTACTTCCCTTCATGGTGCTTCCATTGAAACCTCTTTCCGGGGAAGCTGCCTTGAGATTGGGGCGAGAGGCCTGGCTGGCCGAGTCTGCAGTTTTACTTCTTTGGGGTCTGTTGTGGTCTGGTGAGACCAGTGTGGCGCTGTGACTTACTGTGACTTCACCGAGGTGACGATGGGCATCTGTGAGAGCTCCCCATGTTCAGGGGTCATCACCCAACGAGGCCTGCGTGCCCCTCTCAGCAGTGCCCTCTTCTGGGTCACAGCAGCTTCCAAGGCACAGGGCTCTCAGCCAGTCGGTCTCAGGAAGGAGGGCGGCCAGTCTTTCTGAGCACAGTGGCGGAGCACTGTGGTCCGAGTGAAGCCCAGGGCTTGAGGACGAGTCTGGCAGCCTGGGAGCCGACGAGGGGCCCCGGGCTCAGTGCTGCACTGGTTATTGACCTTGGAAAGGTCAGCGAGCACTTAGTTTCACTTCCCTCATGTGTAAATCAGACACACTTTCTGGTTTGGACCCCCGATTCCCTGGCCTCCCTTGCCGTCTCCCCCTTTCCTTTGCCCCCCCCCTCCCCCCGCCTGGTGGGATCTCCCCACCTTGCTGATGGATTCAGGGTACATCTGTTCTGTACCCTCATCCCACATTTCAGGTGCAAGTGGAGGACTCTTGCCCTGTGATTCTGGGATCGTTGCTTCAACTTTAGCATCATGTTTCCCAGATGGAACCACTGAATTTTTTTTCAGTGGTGATTTTCAAGGTGGTGTTTCATATAGAGTATTTGTCAGTTTTTCGTTTTCTGAAAATCTGTCTAATAGAGGTGAGTTTTACCTCTTTTTTTTTCCTGGTTGCAGAAAAAGCTCTTGGATTTGAAAAATTAGTTTCTGCACGTAATTTTCCCTCCTGTACCCTCTGCACTTGTCTCTTTGGCATCTCTGACCTGCCGGGGAGCATTGAGGTAGAAGGGCTGGTGAAGGAGCTGGCCAGCCAGGGCTGGAAGGGCTAAGGTGTGGCTTTAAGGATGGCTGTTGATTGATGTTCTTACCAGGGAGCCCCCAACCTTGCCAGACGTGGCCTTTGGGAGCAGATTTTTTTCTTACCTTCATGATATCTCCGTGTCATTCTCGTGTTCACTAGTAGTAACCTTGGATGAGGGGTGAGCAGGTAGGGAGAGTATTGAGGAGGAAGAGTAGTCCTGATCAGGTCTAGGGGCCTCTGGGGGGTCCCCCCACCCTTGGCTGTGTCCCCAGCCCTCCCCCACCTGATGTTGCTTCATCACCCATGACAGCTGATTCTCCAAACAGAAAGTGCTCATGTTCACACAAAAGTGAAAGAAGTGGGAATGGCGGGAGGCGTCACAGGACTGAAATCATGGGTGTGAATCGCCCCTGATGCTCCCAGCTTTCAGCTCTTCTCCGTCCCAGCTGACCTTCCTCTTTTGGAGGGATGGCATGAATTCCAGCACTGTGCTTTTAAAAAAATAATTGTAAATTATATGTAACACAAAATTTACAATTTTAACCATTTTTAAGTGCACGGTCCAGTGGAATTAAGTACATTCACATTGTCCTGCATCCGTTGCCACCATCCATCTCCAGAACTTTTTATCTTCCCAAATGAGACAATGTCTCCATTAAACACTGACTCCTACCCCTACTCCCCAGCCCCCCGCACCCACACCCCTACCTTCTGTCTCAGTGAAGTTGACGCCTCTGGGCGCCTCATGTACGTGAGAGTCGAGCGGTGTCTCTTCTTCTGTGCCAGGCTTATTTCCCTTGGTGCAGCGTTCTTGGGGTTCGTCCACGTGGTAGCACCTGTCAGCTTTCCTTCTTTCCTAATGTTGAACCTTGGTCCCCTGCATGTCTGTCATTTATTTGTGGAATCTAATAAAAATGATACAAAAAAAACCCTTATTTGCAAAACAGACTCACAGGCATAGAAAAGACTTACGGTTACCAAAGGGGAAAGGTGCAGGGGATGGACTGGGGATTCAGGATTGGCATATGCACAGTATTGTATGTGGAATGGATGGTCAGTGGACCTGCTGTACAGCACAGGGAATTCTACTCAATATCTCATGAAATCTATGTGTGAAAAGAATCTGAATAAAAATGGATAGGTATACGTATACCACTGAATCACTGCTGTACAGTGGAAATTAACACATTGTACATTAACTATATTTCAATAACAATTTTTGGTTTTTTCTTTTCTTTTTAGGGCTTCACCTGCAGCATATGGAAGTTTCCAGGCTAGGGGTCAAATCAGAGCTGCTGCAGCTGCTGTCCTACCCCACAGCCACAGCACTCAGGATCCGAGCCACATCTGCAACCTACATCACAGCTCATGGCAATGCTGGATCCTTAACCCACTGAGTGAAGCCAGGGATTGAACCCACGTCCTCAGGGATACCAGTTAGGTTCTTAAACTGCTTAGCCACAACAGGAAGTCCCTAAAAAAAAATTTTTTTTAAAAGCAAGCAATACGTTCATTATAGGAAATTCAAGAAGTTCAGATAAGCAAAAACAAGAATATCAGATCCATGCATAAGTCTCCCTCCCCTAAATTGCTGCTGTTATTCTCCCACCACCTGTTCCTCCAGACGCATCCTGGCCTTGGGTCTGGGTGCACTTTCCCATGTGGCTGGGGTGAGCTGACTATCTGTGAGCCTCTCATGGGCACCCAGCACAGGAGGCCTCAAGTCCTGACACAATCTCTGAGTCAGCTCCGGCCTTTGGGCCCCTCTGTCCCCACGTCCTGTCCCCATTATCCCACATTCAGAGTGAAATCTTTCCACCAGTAATTAGAAAAAAGTAGCAAATGGAGTTCCTGCTGTGGCACAGTGGGTTAAGGATCCAGTGTTGCAGCACTGCAGCTCAGAATTGATACCTGGTCCAGGAACTTCCATGTGCCAAAAAAGAAAAAAAAAAGTGTTTGAGTCGCCTTCTAGGTGGGTGACATTGCCAAACACCTTGGGGCTTAACTGGGATGTCCATCCACACAGGCTTCTCTCCCTGCAGCCGTACCTCAGGGTTCGCCCCAAGTTTCCTGAAGGGCCTCCTCCCCTTCCTCCCAGGTAGCTACAGATTTTTCCAGATATGGTACCATGCTGTTCTTTACTTGTTTCTTCTTAGCATAATATTTCACACCTTTTTAGGTCCTTAAACATCTACTTTTTTTTTCTTATTAGGGCCGCATGGAGGTTCCCAGGCCGCATATGGAGGTTCCCAGGCTAGGGGTTGAATCAGAGCTGTAGCTGCTGGCCTGTGCCACAGCCACAGCAACGCAAGATCAGAACCACATCTGTGACATACAGGTAGCGAGGCCAGGAATTGAACCCACATCCTTAGGGGGACAACGTTGGGTCCTTAACCTGCTGAGCCATGATGGGAACTCCAGTTTCTACATTTTAAATGATAGCAGTGTGTCCATTACCCATAAACATACTGAACTTTTCCTGTATTGTAGGACATAAATAGATGGTTTCCAGCTATTATCTTTATATGGAGGTCTTATAACTCTTTATATGTCTTTAAATATGTCCTTGAAATACATTTGTAAAAGTGAAATTGCAGGGTCAATGGCAATGCATGTGTTTACGGATTTTTTTTGTTGTTGTTGGTTTATTAATTGCCACATGGTCTTCTAGAGGCGGCCTGTTTCCTTGTACCCTGGCTAACATTGAAACACGCATCTTCCGTTGTCCTTCGCCCATTCCAATGAGTAAAGAAGCCAAACCAAGGACATGGATCAGTAGCCAGGAGAGGGATGGAACTCTTGAAACAGGGTTATCCTGAGCTTTGCTGGTTGAAAGATTCAGATAGCATGCAGATAAGGGTGCTGTCTCCTGCCCAACCACGCCCACCCACCCCACCCAGAGTATTTTGTTGCCTTCCGGGCACAGGGTTTTCAGAGATGCTCGTAAATTCGAGTAGGTCCAGATGATGGTGACTCAGATGGGGAGGAGCCAGAAACAGCGTCCAATGGGGAGCATTTAAGATAAATGGGTGTTTTTACAAAGGACTGAAAAGGGCGAAATGGGATCGCGATGCTCAACTATTTGAAAGGCTGCCATGCAAAGAGGCTAAGGCTAATTTTTTTCTTTATATTTGGGACTCCAGAGAGCCGAAGCTACAGGGAAGCAGTGTTGCTGTAGAATAACGCCGGGGCCAGCAGCTCTAGCCAGCTGGCTGTTAGGGGTTAATGAAGAGATGGTCACACATGTGTACAGGGGTGATGTCCCTATGTCTTCTGATTCCACCAGCACATGATGTCAGCCTTCAGGAGACGGCCCCACGTCCTCCACTCAGATTCCATGATGCCAGACATTGGACCGGCCGGGGTGGCTGGAACCCTCTGGCCAGGCACTCGTGGGGGGACCCTGCCCTGTGGAGTTAGCTGCAGTTCTGCCCACTTAGATGTGTGTTGTCAGCCACAGTGGAAGGAACACAGATGTGGGAAGAGAGGGACCTGAATTTCCATCGTTTTACAAGTTAACTTCTAAGTCCATTTCTCTGTTTGTGGAAACAGCAAAACTTTCCGGGGAGATGGTACGCCAGGCCGGGTCTGTATGGAACAGCTGTCCTGGTGACACTGGGAGACGTGCCTTCTTTCTCTCCTGCCTTGTAGGTATCAGCCTCAATTCTGGTTAGTAGGGTCACGTTGATGCTTTCACTAATATTTGGGATGAAAAACCATGTTCAACAAACTCAATTTACTGCAGTTAGACACTATCACATATAAAGGGAAAAGGAGTTTCTGCTTAAAATTTGGAAATGAAATATGTATATGAAGATTCCTTCATTTCAAGGTGTAGACTTCATAATGCAACTTAGACCTTGTCACAGTGGGTTTTGGTTATTTTGACGGCACAAATAATTTTAAATAGATTAAGAGAATTTACCCAAAACATCTAATTTTCTTCTTATATTTTCTTCAAACTAGCTTTAAATCACTTCTTTGGAGTTCCCATCATAGTTCAGCAGTTAACGAACCCAACTAGTATCCATAAGGACACGGGTTCAATCCCTGGCCTTGCTCAGTGGGTGAAGGATCTGGTGTAGCCATGAGCTGTGGTGTAGGTCGCAGACATGTCTTGGATCCCGAGTTGCTGTGGCTGTGGCTGTGGCATAGCCGGCAGCTATAGCTCTGACTGGGAACCTCCATATGCCACGGATGCGGCCCTAAAAAGACCAAAAAAAAAAAATCACTTTTTTGATTTTTTTTTTTTTTTGTCTTTTTAAAAAATTTTTAGGAGTTCCCATCATGGCGCAGCGGAAATGAATCTAACTAGGAACCATGAGGTTGCAAGTTCAATTCCTGGCCTCGCTCAGTGGGTTAAGGATCCTGCGTTGCCGTGAGCTGTGGTGTAGGTCGCAGATGCAGCTCAGATCCCACTTTGCTGTGGCTCTGGCATAGGCTGGTGTCTACGGCTCCAATTGGACCCCTAGCCTGGGAACCTCCACATGCCGCGGGTATGGCCCTAAAAAGACAAGAAGACAAAAAAAAAATGAGTTACACAGGATCCCTTAATTCAGGAAGACGGTTTCTCATGGTGAACAAGATTTCCCGTCATACCAGATATCCAGTGAGAAATCATAAAGTATTATTTACATTTCTGTCATTTAAATGGATATATTCGTAATACTGGCCCTGCCTCGGTCTTCTCTTTCATGGTGTAGCTTTCTGAACTTCGAGAGGAAGAATATGAGGAATTTTCTTTTTTGAAACATAGTAAAATTATATTCATCTGAGATCCACTGAGAGGTTAAGATAAATCGGAGCGCTTTGTCCTCTGATTTAAAATTCATTCTCTTTGCCTCGTTGGCTGCTTTCCCAGAAGAGGCTCTCTGTTCTCATGGGCTGGCTTTCCGTTTGCTCAAGCTGTCCTTCCCGGGAGGATTGCAGCGCAGATGTGCAGCGCGGCTGTGATGCCAACACAGAATCCAGACGTCTCCTGCCCCCGGCCCTGGCCAGCGGGACCCACACCAGCAGGGCCTCCCACCCTTGCTTCCCACACCCACCGGTGTGGGCGATAAGGCTGTCCTCAGGGTGTGTCTGCAGGGTCCTGCTCTGTCAAAGGACTGTCACACTGAGAGGTGTCTGATTGGAAGGCCACGTGTTGCCATGTGTTCTGTGATGTGCATCCTTTGAAAGTTCATTTCCATAAATTTCCATCATTGTTTCTTCAAATAATGAGGTTCGGTAAAAACAAAACTTTTAAGCAAGAGATGATGTTTAAAATTTATTATTATTTTAAAGTTAATTGAACAAGTCATCCAAAGTCCAGCCATTCCCGAGTATAGAAGCGACTTTTCTAAAAGATAAGTGGAGGACAGATTATGAGAAGCCTGGAATGAGCTTTTCATGGCAGTGATGTCCTGAGGGCTGCTTGGGGCCCTGCCTGAGCCCACCTTGCCCTGACCCTGCAGGGCACAGAGCTGAGGCCCCTGACCTCTGTGCTGTGCTGCTTGTACTGTGTGTGGGCGCTGTGGACCATGAGGGCTCTGCTCCCCAGCTGGACTCCGCTCGAGGCATGTGGTGCTCTTCCCAGTCTAGTTAAGATGGATGGAGGCTCATTAAGATGGGCAGCAGGGGAAATCCGAAAACTCAACTAAGAAGAAGATTCTGGAAAGACAGCTGTACCGTGAGGCCTGTTGGGTGGGTTAGGGGATAGAGAAGAAAGTCTGGGTTCCAGGAAGAATCCGAGCAAAGGCGTGTTCTGCAGGGCAGCAAGGGTGACACTCAGCAATGGGAGAAGAAATCTGGGCCCAAGGGAGCAGTGTGTGGGGACCGCGGGGTGGGCAGTGGGTAGGGCGTGTCCTACCAGGGGACATGGACAAGAGTGGCAGGTAGTTTCTTCCCAGGCCCCACCTCAGGACCCTTTCCCTGCAGGGGGTCCCTACAGGAGCTGGTCAGGCCCGTGTGGAGGGTCCATCTTTTCTGCAGGCCCTGGTGCCTTTCTCCCAGGGGCAGTTCTTGGGGCCCCAGCCTCTCCATACCTCTGGACTTTGTGTGTCATGCTGGAGGGGTGGCGGACGGTTAGGGGGCAGTCACACTGCATCCTTTCCAGCTTTCCAGCTGGACCCCTCAGGATGTTGGGTGAGAGGCACCCTGGCTTTCTCTTGCTAGGATCTCGGTCCTTCCCTGGACTGGCCTCTGCTCCCTTCAGACCAGATGGGAAGAAGAGGAGGCTAAAGTGACTGTGGGCCCTGCGTCTCTGGGAGCATCCATGGAACAGGCGGAGGCTGTAGGTGTTGCTGAGGTCCCAGGCTTTGCAGACTGCGGTTTGCAAAAGTCATTTGATGTGTGCTGTGTGGCAGGTTCCAGACTGGGAAGCGGAGAGCTGTGGGTAGACAGTGTCCTCAACAGGTGACCAGGGGAGGAGCTGGGGGCACGGGGCCCGCAGGAAGCCATGCTGTGGTCTGGCACCCAGCAGAGGGGTGCAGAGCTGATCATTTCCATTTGGTTTCTGTCCTTTCTGTTTTGATCTCAGTGTCCAGACTGGAAAGGGTACCATGAGGCCGTTAGGAGGTAGTCAAGACCAAGCAGGTAGAGAGACACCGAGAGCTCATCTCAAACTGCTTTAAATGAACTCGTCTCTGAGTCCAGAGCATATCCAGATAGGGTGTGGCAAGGGCCTGCAGAGCATCCCTGGACAGGGATGTGCTGGCAGAGCAGGGCAGATGGCAGTTAGAGGCAGGCGGCTGTGAGCTCTGCTGCAGCAGAATTTTGAATTGTTAGTTGGAGGGATGAGGTCCTCTGACAGTAGGTGGGTGGGAAGGCCATTGTCAGGATGGAGCGCATGTGAGGAAGAGGGAAGAGGAAGGCCCTGAAGAGAGGCTGCTGCTGGGGACACCAGGGAGGCTTCCTGGAGGAGGTGGCCATGTTGGGAGCAGCTTAGTAGGTACAGGAGTGGAGCAAGTGAATTGAACTGGAACAGCCCTGCCTCCCAGCATCACGGTTTCTCATGTGTGAGCACACACATGTGGGCTCTGGGCTCTTGGTGGACAGGGGAAGGGGCAGTGGGGAAGACGTGGTTTAGTAAGAGTTCACAGGTCACTGTGGAGGGCCGCGGGGCAAGGCCGGCCACAGAGATGGTTAGATTTCTGTAATTAATGTTTACAGTTCAGAGGCCGAGGTGCTGCCCCTGGAGCCTGGGTTTTGCTGAATTGAGGGGCTGGGAAGGGGGTTTCATAGGACACCGTTTAGAGAATGCCTGTGAGCCAGTGGAAGGAGGTTGAGGGCCTACCATCCAGCATGTTTGAGAATGTTCCTCAGGTAGGGTGTCCGGTGCAGGACATGATTGCTTCCCCATGATCAGCCCAGGTGAGGCCAAGGGGAGCAGATTCAGCAGGTATTGATGTGTAGCCGGGGCTGAGGGCAAAGCATGAAAAGTTGCCTATTTGGGGGTCATTTTTCACCCACTGCTTCTGCTCAGCCAATTTTCACTTTTTTTTTTTGACACTCTATTTCTAATGCCTTTTTTTTTTTTTTCCCCCTTGGTCTTTTTAGGGCTGCACCTGTGGCATATGGAGGTTCCCAGGCTAGGGGCTGAATCTGAGCTGCAGCTGCTGGCCTACACCACAGCTCACGGCAACGCCGGATCCTTAACCCACTGAGTGAGGCCAGGGATTGAACCTGTAACCAACCTCATGGTTCCCTAGTCAGATTTGTTTCTGCTGCGCCATAACGGGAATTCCTCTAATGCTCTTTTTAAACTTTTTAAAGAGATGATGATACAAGATGATTTATGAGCATTATTTTTTTAAAAAGTCATTAGGTTCTGATGCAGTGTCTATTGTGACTGTCTCCAGCCTCTCACGCTGCGCAGTTCCCGTTATCTCTGCCTCTGCTGCATTGTCTTCTGCCTGAGATTGGACCAGAGCCCCTAGGCCCTCTGAGAAGTCTCCTCTCTGCTTTTTCTGGCCTCTGCCCCAGCCCTAGCAATTCTGTGTCATTCAGAAAGAACTGGTTTCTATCCCAGTTCTTTAGCCCAGTGGGTAGTGCCTCGTTATTAGGGGGTGAAGTCAGGTTTGTCAGTCACACCCACATAACACGATAGAATATATAAGTTCATACATAGTAACAGTGAAACCTGCGTTTCAGTTGCGCGCGTGTGTTTATCAGGGCTGTGATATAAGATGGATGTCATAGTCACACATGATTCAAAGTCCCTACTGTGCACAAACATCTTGCTAAACTTTTAGGAAAGAAAGGTCGTTTGTAATCTGCTTCCAGTAAAACAGTATGTGCCTCGGGAAATTAACATCACTGAGCTAGGCAGGCCCCCCCCCCCGCCCCGCCAAATGCTTTAGGGGGTCCCTGCTGGGTGCCTGAGTGGGTCGCATCATTTTTGGAGGTTGAAGAAAGATGTGTATCTGTGCAGTCAGAGAGGGCTTCTCCCACGTGGCTCCCCGCTGCTTGCTCACCTCAGATACTGGACTAGTTTCCTCTATTAGATGCTTCCATAAAACCACAGTCCTCAGCATCTGAGCATTTAGCTCAGGTCTTCATGATACAGTTGTTGGTGTGGTTATTAGCTTCTTGTCTATCCCCACCTCCCCAACCCCTTCCTCAATCTCCCAGAGGGTGACCTCCACAGGGTAGGCAACTGCTCTGTTTTTGCTGTTGCACCTGCAGGAACCACTGTGATACCTGGCACGTCTTTGACACCTGGTACATAGTGATAGATGGCTTGGGGCCAGGCCAGAACACTCCTAGCCCCAGAGCTCATTGATGAGAGGCATCTGTAAAACCCCCAGCTTCCTTGGAGCTCCCTGGGGGCCCAGCGGTTAAGGATCCAGCATAGTCACTGCTGTGGTGTGGATTCGATCCCTGCCCTGGGAACTTCTGCATGCCATGGACTAGGCCAAAAAACAAAACAGAACACCAACCAAAAACCAACCCTCTGCTGCCTTATTGCAGAAAGGGGTGGGGGTCTGAAGGCCCAAGGGGGTTGAAGGTGTGAGAGCTCAGCAGCAGCCTTTCCCGTAGCCTCCGCCCACCCTGCACACATACCCCTCCACCCACCAGGCCTAGAGAAGGCCCTCTCCTTCTCCAGGGGAAAAGCAGAGCCAAGCACAAGCATCTCTTGGGTGATGCTCCTTTCTCTGCCCGTGGGTGGAGTGCTGTGGTTCCAGGTCCCTCAATGGAGGGAAGTGTTTCCAGGCCACGGACCACATTTGTGGGAACCAGCTCCTCGATTCTGTGGTCAGCACTGCTGGGGTGGACGTCGGCCAGGACTTCTGACTCCTGTGGCCTGTGAGGGGGAGGGCACAGTGAGGGGGAGGGCCTGGATGTCCCAGAGCACAGGCCGGGCTTCCTCCTCTCTCCCTGAGAGGATGTGGGGGTGAAGGCAGGAAGGTGGGGAGAGTGCAGGATCTGTAGGAATGCCTAGGGCTGTCTCAACACGGAAAGTACATTCCCAAAACCACATGCTGGAAGTGTTTTATCTTGGGTGGAGGGCGCAGGCACTTGTGAGGGCGGGCTCCCGGGGCCAGGCCAGACATACATTCAGGGCACAGAATCGCCCTTCAGCCTGAGAGCTTTTTTGTGGGTTTTGGAATTGCTTTCCATTCGAGAGGCTGTACCTCTGTGACCCGGAGCTTCATTTCCAAGGCAACCAGCTGTGATGAGATGGGGGTTTTGACCTCGCAGGACAGTTGTAAACAGAAGCAGATGGACTTTTAGATAGAAAATTTACTGTATGAGCTGGAACAAAACCCGAACCCCAGTTTCCTCACCTCTGAAGCAGAGAAGGGAGCATGGATTCTTCCACGTGTGAGGAACAAAACCCGAACCCCAGTTTCCTCACCTCTGAAGCAGAAAAGGGAGCATGGATTCTTCCACGTGTGAAGGGACCCGTATTGGGAGAAGATGAGTGTAGGTGCACACGCCAGTATCATCACTCGTTGTTGCTCTTAACCAGACACCCAGGTGGGATGTGCTGCAAAAGCAGCCTCACCCCACATGCCTACAGTGGACAGTCCTGCTTGACTCCCCAGCCAGCACCTCACACATTCTTCTTAGGGAACCTGGCTCCCTGGCTGGCACCTGAACAGACTGCTCGCTACCAGCCCAGGGCCTGTGCACTTCCCACGGACTGCAGGGCCACCCTTGGCTCTGGTGCCTCTGGTCAGACCAGCCTGTGTAGAACAGCAGCCCACTCCTTAGCACTTGCGACCCCTGGGAGCATTGTAACCTCGTGGGGCAGGGTGGTTGCTCTTGTTTTTCTTTCCTTATTTTTTGAAAACGTGATCTGAGTTTGCTGTATCTACTGGACTGGCACATTAAATCCTCATAAAAGACCCTTTTCTCACTTTATGCATTTATTTTAGAAAATTTTATTTTGAAGGACAAAACACTTATCCAAGATCAGATAGGGAGCAGGTGGTGAGCAGTGATTTAGACCCAGAGTGGACACTAGGTCCCGGCTTCCTCAGGTCTTTCCTTCTACTCTTCTCCCTCAGAGCATCGCTGCCTTTGCTGTCTCTCTGGCCCCAGGCTGGCCCCGTCCAGCACTGCTCTAGTCCCCAGAGCCCTGTGCACGTCCACGCCAGCACCACCTCTCCCCCATGTCCTACACAGACTTCCAGGCCACGTGTGTTCCCAGAGAACTCTGTGCTGGGCATTGTAGACACAGAAGAACTAATCCAATAGCTGGTCGAAGCTAATGTACATGTGGACAGGACAGGCCACCTCGGTGTCCGTCCCCTCCCCACGAGATGTGCGTGTGTGAGGATATGATTGTGCCAGGATGTGGGTGTGCTAGGACATGAGTCTTTTGGGATATGTTGGGAAGCGAATGTGTTTTGGGATGTGTGTTGGGGTGTGTGTGTGTTGGGACACAAGCGTCAGGATATGTATTGGTGCAAGTGTGTTGGGACATGAGTGTTAGGATGCGAGTGTTTCAGGATGTGTATTGGGGTGTGTGTTGGGACGTGAATGTGCCAGAATATGAGTGTGCTGTGATGTATCTGTGTAGGGGCGAGTGTGTCAGGATGCGAATGTGTTGGGATGTGAATATGTCTGGATGCAAGTGTTTTGAGAAGTGTGTTGGGACGTGAGTGTGTCAGGATGTGAATATGCACGGGTGTGTATGTGCCAGAATATGAGTGTGTCGCAATGTGTATTTGGATGTAAGTGTGTCAGGACATGCGTGTGATGGAACATAAGTGTGTCAGAATACAAGTGTATCGATGTGCATCGGGGTGTGAGTGTGTGGAGGCGGGAGGGGGCGCTAGGAAAAGCTTCACATCCCTCCTCATGTCCACGTGGCAGTGGCTGCAGGAAGCCGTCTCTGAGAAGGTCACTCAGGGTGTCTGATGTCCTGTTTGGGGGGGGTGTTAATTTTGTCTGTAAATACTGGTGTCACCTGATGCCACAAAATGGGAGACTGTACTTCTCACGTGTTCAGGATCTTCGTCACCATGTCTGAGGTGCGCTTTGGCGTTACTATAATCCCTGGAAAGGTGGGACATGCCCAGCGCATCTCCTTTACAGGAAGTGTCACTGGTACTGCACTCACGGATGCTCCAACAGGTGTGGAATTTTGTTCCCTGGACATATTTGCAGTCCCGGCGGTAACTTTCCTGCTGTAAACTGTAACCATCCAGGTGTCCATCTCCAGGCACGATGGTGCTTGCTTGGGCTGTTCTCAGATAGATAGTTTATCGTTCACATTGCCACCAGCAGCAGCCCTGGGGCTCCTCCGTGAGGTCAGGCGGACGCTGGTCTACGTGCCCTGTGCCCTGGTGCCTCGTGCTCTCATCCCATGGCCTCTGCTCTTCTCCTTTCAGGGAAGGTGCGATGGCGGGACTTCAACCAGGAGGCCTACGTCGGTGGGACAATGGTTCGCTCCGGGCAAGACCCCTATGCCCGCAATAAGTTCAACCAGGTGGAGAGTGATAAACTGCGGATGGACAGAGCCGTCCCTGACACCAGGCATGACCAGTAAGTGCTCAGCGAGCGCCAGGCGCCACCTCAGCCACTCATTCCCGCAGAGTTAGTAGCTTCTGCTGCTCCGAGTTTTCTGTTACCTCGGGACCCGCTGCCATCCTCTGGGGTGACTGCGGGGTGCTGGTCAGAGGGTGAGAGCCAGCACGAGAAAGCTGTGTTACCTTCCTCCTGTGTACCTGTCAGTTGTTGTTAACATCCATTCACAAAACAACTTTCCGTTGTTCACAGCCTCTCTGGGAGGAAGAGCTGATGTTCTTGCCTAAGTTGGGAATGTTCTAGAGGAAGCAGTGGATGTTAAATTGAGCAGAAGCTTGGAGGCAGAGGCACAGGACCACCTGCCCTCCTTCCCTTCTGCCCGGGGCCCCACATCCTCCCATGGTTCTTCAGGGACCTGGGGCTTCTTGGGCTCAGCGGGGGAACCTCCAGACACCAGTGTGCACTTGTCATTGCCCATTGAGAAAGTGATGCCCTCGACCCCCAGTGCCACTGTGCAGCTGTGAGCCTTGCTGTAGGATCTCTGATTGGGAGGCTGCTCACACTGGGGTCCATAGAGGGTGAGTCTTGTTTTACTAAGAAATAAGGAGCCACATTTGGAGACAGCGCTTTCCCTGGATGCCTCCACGCCTTCCTGCTTATCAGGTTACTTTTATTTTTATTTTTTTGGCCTTGCCAGCAGCATGTGGTAGTTCCTGGGCCAGGTGTCAAACCTGTACTACAGCAGCCACCCCAGCCGCTTCAGTGACAATGCCAGATCCTTAACCTGCTGAGCCACCACAGAGCTCCTTAGGTTACTTTTAGGGTCATTCATTCATCATGTAAGGGTAAAATGGATGACATCCATTGTGACCTTGACGCGGCACTTGGGTCCTGGGATTCAAATCAGAGAAGCCTCTCCTCTGGCTCGTGGGGAGGTGATGGGGTGACAGGAAGCCAGGGCGGGTGGCCCTGTGCTTGGACGGTTTGCTCCAGATCAGTGCTTCAGGCACCCTAGTGACAGAAGGTCCAGATGAGTCCTGAGCTGGAGGCGTCCAGGAAGGAGGCCAGGGACCAGGCTGTCACAGGCAGCCCTGGGCCTCTAGAGGGCTGGCTGGGCTCCCATTCCTCGGGGTGTGAGTTCCAGGGATGGAGGGCAGGTAGGCTGAAGAGGGACAGTTGCAACCAGGTTACCTATGAATATGAGCTAACGTTTGGCTTTGTTTCTGAGCTGATAGCTTACATTGAAAGAGAATTTTCTTCTTCTCTCCTGACTGGGTAACAGTGTAGGCATGTTTTTTGGGTTCCAGTCAGTTCTGTGTATCCAGAGCCAGCTCCCCAGTGCAGAGAATTGCAGTTCCTTCAGACAGGGAAGTGTGTGTGAGATCACATGCGAAACGTATGATCCACACATGAACATATGTGTCGTACATGATGCTAACAATCTCATCATTTTTCTATGTCCCACCCAGAAGGTTGTCTTTGCTTCATATTTCCTATAACCCATTCATTTCTGTTGAAGGTGGCTTTACTCTGGCCCTGGGGTGGGCTGCTGGTTAAGTCAGTGCATGCCCTCTCTAGAAAGGGGTGCTGTGCTGGGATCTGGGGGCCCCAGAGAGCTAGGGTGGGCTCCAGGAGAGTCCTGAAGCTGTGTGCTGACCACAGGCTGGTGCCAACCACCCTCAGCCCCAGGCTCCCTGGGCCCTCTGTACCCTGCCTGTGCCAACCGTGTCCCACAACCCATGTACTGGACAGGGTTGTCCTTGTCACACAGAGAGCAGTGTTTATAACTCGCCATGATGAGGAGCTGCTGGCTTAAGGCCAGCAAAGGGTCAGTATGGCCTTTGGTGGCTTGGTCTGAACTCAGGAGAGCAGTTCATCTCCTAGCTAGAAAATCTCACCTGGGGACTGGGATCAACCCCGTGGGCTCGCGTCCCTGGAAGATGCCATGGGTTTCACAAGTTAGGTTTAAGAGCTGGATTTGCTCGATTTCCTGCTCTGACTTTTCCTGAGAGCTGAGAGGAGACAGTGTCCTTTCGGATGGCTCATCAACGTGTGGGCCGGGGTGCTGTCTCCACTGCAAGTCCCTTAAATGTCCCCAAAACTATATATATATTTTCTTCAGTTTTTGACATATGAGTTTGTCCAAACAGATGTTTGAATATTCATCCCGTAGTGGGATGTGTCTAGGTGGCTTTAATTTTAGTTCCAGCTACTGTGTCATGCTCATTTGCATGTGTTCAAGGAGCAGCTGGGGTGCCTTCCACATTTGCTGGGTTTGGGCTAAATTAAAACCTCCCCAAAGTCAATTTGATGCCTGGCACTCAGCCACTGTCCTGTCCTAAAAGCATAAGATTTTGACGACTTAAAAAATATGCACAACCTAAAAGTTGAGAGTTAAGTTTTATTTGGGACAAAATGAGGATCAGAGCCCGGGAGGCAGCATTCAGAGAAGTCTGTGAAAGTGCTCCAAAGAGGCAAGGCGGAAGGGCAGAATATCTGTGACTTTGGTGAAGGGGGAGGGATGTCCAACTAAGTACACATTTTACAGAAGGTCACAGCTGGTCTCGAGGAGCAGATGTCACCATGAAGGATTTTAGTGCTTTTCTAGATATGAGGACGTGCAAGGATTGGGCTCATAAAATCATCTCCTGAAAATATCTAACTATCTGAAGGCCAGTTCTGCCAGTTTGCCCAGAGCACAGAGGGCCTCACTCCTGATCTCCAGCCTGAGCTCTTTCCGGTGTGGCGAGGGGAGGGGGTTGAGGGTTGGCAGCTGCAGTGGCTCATGAGTCTGTCCGTGTAGAGGCAGATGGCAAGTGCCACCTCCAGTTTACACTTTAGAATAACCAGTATTATTGAAAGACAGGTTAAGGAGACCAAGTTACTGCTTTGAATCCCCCCCGACCCCGCCAGCATCTGATAGAGAGCTGTTAAGGCACATTTGACCTTCCTGTAGAAATCCTTTTAGGCTCTGTGGTACCTCCCTTTGTGGAGACCTGCAGAAAGGATGGCCCTGTAGGATGCAGTCCTCATGTGTGATAAATCCGGAGGCAGTGCAGGTGGAAGTTAGTTAAGAACAAGGTTTTTTGGAGTCGCCGAGACTTTGGTGGAAATCCCAGAGGCTCCAGGTGCCAATCCTAGGCCTTTGTCATTTATGAGATGATGTGACACTGTGCTGTCTGGTCCCTGCGCGGGTTCAGCAAATGTTCCTTGGGCAGGGACGTTCTCCTCCTCCTCCTCGGGGAGATCTTATTCCCCGAGCGGCCCCCCTGGACACTCCTCCCCAGGAGTTCGGCCCCCGCCCCCCCATCCCCCTCCCTGCTCGATTTGTCCCCGAGATTCTCATTGCCACCTACACACCACATGTCTTACTTATTTATATGTTCATCTGAATTTACTTATTAGACAGCGAGCTGTAGCCAGGGTTGTTATTAGGACACCTCACGGCACTCGATAAACTCAATTATTTGTTGAGCAAGTGAATCACCTAGCACGGTGGCTGGTGTGTGGGAGTGCCCAGTAAATCATTAATAACAGGAAGAATCGTAAAGAACAAAGGAGAGTAAGAGGAGGATTTTGAAGCAGGAAGGGAGGTCACACGAACCCCAGGATGAACCACAGATGACTATTGTGTGTCGTGTTCTCCCAGGACTGAGAAGTGACACGCATACAATCTACCCCTTATTCACTGTCCCCTGGGGTAGGTCCAAGGAATCAGGTTCAGAGCCTTGCAAACAAACAAAAAGCCCAAAACATTTGGAGGGTTACACTTTATTTACCTTTTTAAGTGTCTAACAAATACTATGCCAAGGAAAAATATTTACAGGAAGGGGGAAGCTTGGGAAAGCCTGCTGTGAGTGAAATACTAGCTATGACGGACAGGACCTACCAGACTCTTAGAAATGAGAGAGATGGTAGCCCATCCTAGTCCTGAAAGTACGGTTTCTCAACGCAAAGAAACCATGAAAAACAAAAAAACTTCTTTAACCTCATTTAATGTTTGAAATTTCAAATAAATTATCAAGACTCAAAAGCAAATTAAACCAATGGGAATTTCAAAGGTGCCTTTTTTTTTTTTTCTTCCCCTTTTTACGACCTCACCTGTGGCATATGGAGGTTCCCAGGCTAGGGCTCAAATCAGAGTTGCAGCTTCTGGCCTAATACTATAGCCACAGCAATGCAGAATCCCAGCCGCATCTGCGGATACTTAACCCACTGAGTGAGGCCAGGGGTCAAACCCACATCCTCACAGACACTATGTTCCTAACCCACTGAGCCACAGCGGGAACTCCCGAAGGTGCCTTTTCGGAGGGATTGTTTCTTCTCCCTCTCACCTTTGGACGCTGCTGTATTGTCCTGGCAATAGGACAAGATAATGGGAAGTGTGTTGAAGCTGGTGGGAAGCGGTCAGGTCTGGATTCTTCTGGAGGCGGAGCCAACAAGATATGCCAATGAATGGAGGAGGAAGATGGCTTGGAGAGAGCATGGCTCCAAGGGAGACAGAGGGGCTGGTGGGGGAGCGGGTCCAGGGGACATGTTGGAAATTAAAGTGCAGACAGGTCGGGTCCAAGATGCATTAAGAGTCTCATGTAGGCAGATGTGTTTTGTAGGTATTTGGAAGTGTGTCAATAGAAAGATCTTGGTGGGGATGTGAACCCGGGAGTGTTCAGTGCACAGATGGTACTTAAAACCGTGAGCTGAGACGTCATCCCCGGGCAGTGGAAACAGGGATGAGGGACCAGGACTGGGCTTGAGAGGAGCTGCCACCCAGAGCCTCAGCCACAGATATAAAGCCACAGCTGACCTGGAGTCCATTGTAGCTTCTCCGATGGCTCAGACCTCGCACGGGGCCTCTGCTGCCCTCTGCAAGGCCACTGTGACTCTTGCTAAAGCCTTTGCAGCATCTGGCTCAGAAGGGTCTCCTGTCATTTTCTAGTGCTTTGTGTGTTTGTCCAGAATTGCATCTGGTGGGAAGTGGCTCGTGGAAGTGGGATCCGGGGAGTTTATGGCCTTTGGTTCCGTCTGGGAGGAAAGCTTGGGATGATTTACTTTCAGATGGTTTATATAAGCAAAATCAAATAAACCCTTGGGGGGAGAAACATCTTGTTTTCTTCTTTCCCGTCATCTGCCTGCACTGTTCCTTTCCATTTATTTATGGAATGATTCCTTTAAAAATGAGACCTTTGGTAAAGGGACACAGCTCCTCCCTGTGTAGCCACCCTTGCCTTTTATCACTAAATGAAAAAATGAAGGTTTTTAGCATTCGGGGCTCCTGGTGGGTGTATCTGCCAGCCTTACCATCAGGAACATACTGTGTGGGGAATTCTCTGGTGGCACAGGGGGTTAAGGATCCGGTGTTGTCAAGGCTGTGGCACAGGTTAGATTCTTGGTCTGCATACTTCCACATGCCATGGGCATGGCCAGAAAAAAAAAAAAAAGGAAAAAAAAATGCTGTGTTTTACTCAGTTTATAAATTACAGTTACATGGTTTTGTTTCCTTTAGAGGATTCTATTCTGACCAGTTTTTTAAATGGCTGGCTTTCATGCACCCAAACAGAACTGTTGAGGGGCTATTTTTTTTTTTTTTTTTTAGAAAATTTCAACCCGAGAGCAGGCCCTTCTGTCATGGGCTGGGCTTTTTACCCTGGTGGAATGTCAGGATTGATGCCAGTTGTTTGAGAAGAGCCGTTAATCAGGATTAAGGGCAGTGGGGAAGGATGTGATCCAAATTCTCTGTTACTTGGGAAAGTAAACATTGTGGAAGCGGAGGCAGCATAAACTCAGCAGCTTGGTGTGAAGCTTTGGGGGCAGAGACTGTGAGATTCCTTATTTTAAGGGGAGCAGGGGATCTGGGAAAGCCAGATGAAGCCAAGCGCCAAAGGGTCAGTGCATGCGTGAAGGGGCTCTCATTTGGGGAGTCCGGGGCCCTGTTTGCATGTCACACTTTTCTTATGAAAATAGTGTTTTATAAATATGCACAATCTAGCTGCTGTCAAGACCACTGCTCTACCTGCTTGGGGACTGGGGACCCTCTCCAGTCCCCAGTCCTGTGGGTCCCCGCAGGCAGGTCCTGGAGGGGATGCTGGTGCCCCTCCGAGGCATTGGATGGGGGAACCTCGCTTCTCCAGGCAGGGCCCACATGCTTGCCCTGGGTTTGGGTGCTGTGTTGCCATTTGTGGCTGGTGGGGCAGGGATTTGCCTGTGATCTCTTCCATAACATTAATTACACAGTGTTATTGTACGTTGTGTGGGTATCGTGGCCTGCGCTCCCCCCTTTGCATCGTTACATTTTCTGGTCCGAGGAGCACTCCTCTGGATGTTGGTAGGGAGCCCATTCTCCTGATGACATGTGCCAGTCCCCAGGGGCCCCTGAATTCAGAGCCACCTCCAGGAAGTGCAGGGCCTGAGCCAAGAGGCCTGGCTCTGGGGTGGCCCCAGCCTGGTGGGCAGAGGTGGCTCCTCTGTCCTGTGGGCAGGGCAGTGGATTGAGGTTTGGCAGGCGGTTGGGGAGGCAGGAGGCCCCTGTAAAGGCACTGCCCAGTATTCAGGGCCCTTCCCCCCAGGGTCATGGATGTTGCAGTCATTATGCCGCATTTGCATTTTTTTTTGGCCACGCCTGTGGTATATGGAAGTTCCCAGGCCAGGGATCAAACCCACACCACAGCAGTGACCCAAGCCACTAAAGTGACAATACCAGGTCCTTAACCTGCTGCACCACCAGGAAGCTCCCCACATCTTTTTTCACCTGTCAGTGAGTCCGACGGGAAGGCTGCTGTCATAGGGCAGGGAGGGAGGGCTGTAAGTGCTCCCAGTTCTTCTTCTAGTGCCGCACCATCCACTCTGCACAAGTGTCTTCTCTGCTCCGGCTCTTCAGGCTTGGGTGTTTGGCGTGAGGCCTGAATGCACCTAAAACAGGAAGAGCTGGGCCTCAGGCCCTTGCCGTCCGATTCCTGAGCAGTTGTCTTCCCAGCTGGAAGGAACTAGAGCCATATGACCGAATCCTGAGAAATGGAGAAGTGAGGCTTTTGTCCTCCTTTTCCAGCCTCGGGCTCTCCACGGCAGTGGAAGGGCAGAACGTACCATTTCTGTTCCCTTGGAACCTCCTCACTCCCGTGGGCAGGTGAGGCCTCTGCTTGTGTGCCATCCGTGTGGCCTCCGTGCTGGCCACAAGGCTCTTCACGCTAACCCTCCACCCCCACCCCCAACTCATTCTAGGGACCAAGTTGCACTTTACATGCAAAACTCAGACCAAGGCCGTCCCATTTCCTTGTCCCTTTGCTTTTTGTTTAGTTGCTTGTTTTTATTTTTCGTGGTTTATAAAGTCAACTCCAGGTTTTTGGCACCAGACCACTCTTTTTCCCTTTACATGTTTTTCTTGAACCTTTACCTTTTCAAGCTTTGTCTGCACATCTCGATTAAAGGATGCTCTGGGCCTGAGAGAGGGTGTAGGGCTTAGGCTTGCCCTGTTAGAGATCCAGGCTGTGTCTGTGTTAGCGTCTCCGAAGGGCCCGGCGTGGGTCTCCAAAAAGACTGTTAGCACATATTTTCAAAGCTTCATCCCTGAGCGCCTGTCCATGTAGACAGCTGTTCCCCCAGCTGTGCCCTGCTTTGGGCAGAGATGAGATGGTCCTAGAGGAATAATAGAATTTTGTGGCTTTGTCTTTGGTCCCTGTTCCCGGCACCCCCCTGGGAATATGGTGGTGACCAGAAACATCATCTTGGTCCTCCAGGGGGAGGGGCACCTGTCCTGTGTTCCTCTTTTGCTCGTTTCCATATTTTTAAATTCTTTTTCATTCCCCAAACTTCAGTCTAGACATAATTCTGTTGGCCTTCCTTCCAGCTCACTAATTCTTCCCTCTGCTTTTAAAGTCTGTTTTGCTTTCAGATCTACCTGTTGAATTTGTAATCTCAGTTTAATTTCAGTTTTTGTTGTGTATGAACAAATACGGAGATATTTAAAGGCTGTAGCTGATGTTTTCATCCTCCAGAAAGGATCTAGCTTTTCTCCCTGGCAGGCAGATCTCTTTGTTGGCTTCTGTAATTGAGCTAGAAAAAAAGCTGGGGTTTGGTCTTTGGTGAGAGAGCCGGTGAGCAGCTGGATCTCTGTGCCACTGGGAAGCAGCCCCTTGGGACTCTCCCTGGAAGTCTGAGCTGTTCATCAGAGGCCCTTTGCTCGGTGCCCTGACCTCCAGCCTGGCCCCCCGACCCTGGGACCCACAAAGCCATCACTTCTTGTCATCCAGCCCCTCGGCTCCACACTGCCTGTGGGGGAGGATCAGAGAGTGTGGACTTATTTTCAGGGATTCCTCTTCCTTCTGGGAACCTGGCCCTAGAGCACCTGCCTGCCTTGTTACTCTCCAGTGCTTTCCAATAGATTTTTTTTTCTTGATGTGTTTCAAAATTTCTCTTTGCTTTCAGTGGATAGATCGGCTTACAACAAAGAACTTTACTGTCACTGAGAGCAAGAAAAAATCTGAGTGTTTTATTTGGAATCAAATGCAGTATGAAGTTCACGGTTCATAAATTGTGCCCTGAACAGCAATGTCTGTCCCAGGAGAGTACATAGCAGTGACAGTGGACTTGACACTGGGCGGTGTAGCTTTTGTGAATGGCTCTATCATTTACTCCCAGATCAAGGTGGAAGTAAATCTCTCTAAACCCTGGGTGTCCTGTCTGCAAAGCCGTAACACCTGTCCTGCCCAGAGCACATGATTACACAAATACAGGAGATCATTGCATTGTCGGTATTGTATGTGACTAGTAGTGTGGGAGTGTGTGAAGTCAGCTTGGAGTGGAGAGTGAACCATTGCTCTCTTAAGCTTTGCTCCCTACGTGTGTGTGACGTGGAGGGCACATGTCAGCCCCTAGAGCATGTGCACCTATTACATGGAGGGGAACCAGGTAACAGGTCCTCCCTCTGCAGCTCAGTGGTGGGGGGTTTCATTATTGACCAAAAGCCGTTGAGGAAACAATTCTGAAACAGCAATCCCATCTGTTTCAATTAGGGCTAGAAAAATGGGGTCAGTATAGTGCTCCTTGGTAAATGAGATGAATCTTGGGGTGTGAACAAACCATCCAGTTTCAACCACTCTTTTAAATACATTGCCTCACCATCACCATGGCACTATTAAAAAAAAAAAAATTCCTTTTTAATGTAAGGCTTTTGTATATCTTAGGAAATAGCCAAAAATAGTATAAAATGTGTTTCCGAGTTCCTGTTATGGCTCAGCAGGTTAAGAACCTGACATAGTGTCTGTGAGGAAGTGGGTTTGATCCCTGGCCTTGCTTAATGGGTTAAGGACCTGATGTTGTATGAGCTGCAGTGTAGGCTCGGATTTGGTGTGGCTGTGGCATAGGCCTCAGCTACAGCTCTGCTTCAGCCCCTAGCGTGGGAACTTCCATATGCTGCAGGTGTGGCTGTAAAAAGAAAAAAAAAATGTGTTGCAGCTTCGTCAGTCATTTAGGCTGCCTACTTCACCTTTTCTGAAACAGTACATGTTCAGGGATTCCTCATAACTTTTCTGATGAGCTTGAAAGCAACAGTGTTGTCAGTGTATGGAACCCCACATTCTTAGCCGCAAACATCTACCTGCTTGCTCGTGGGATTGACTGGTCTGTGTGTACCCTGGAGGGCTAAGTGCTAGTCATGGAATCTGCTAGAACCTAGATCCCCTTTTCAGTGTATAAAATTAGAACTATAGACTTTTAAATTAACAGCCATCTTAACCATATTGGATCAACCATGATTTCCTCCATCTGACAATGATGAGAGGAAGAGAGAAAATTCACGTCTTTGGAAATGTAAGTCTGTGCAAAGAAGGAAATATTCCAATAGAGATGTTGCACTTGGATTTGAAATTTTATATTATTCAGTGTTGATTTCTTCTTACTCTTACATTCATGCATTCGTTCAGCAAGCATTTGAGTGCTTACCATGTGACAGGTGTTTTTCTGGTCACTGGGGAAACAGCAATGAATAAAGCTGATAAAAAAATCTCTGCCTTCATAGAGCTTACATTGAGGGGGTGAAAGTAGAAAACAAGAGAATAAATGATTGAATTATATGAAGTAAGACAACGTTAAACGCAATAGAGAGAAAATAAGGGTGACAGTCAGGGAGTATAGGGGTCAAGGTTGAAAGTCCAATATTAAATGAGTGATTAGCACAGCACAAGGAACAAACAATCACCTACAGAATGGGAGGAAATATTTGCAAATCATGTGTCTGATAAGGGGTTAATACCCAAAATATATAAAGAACTCATGTAGCTCAAGAGCAAAAATAATAATAATAATGATAATCCTGTTTTTAAAATGGTCAAATGATCAGAATAGACATTTTTCCAAGAGAAAAATGGCCAACAGGTAACCTGAAAAGGTGCTCAACATCGCTAATTATTGAGAAATCCAAATCAAAACCACCACCAGATATCACCTCACACCAGTCAGAACAGCCATCATTAATAAGTCTACAAATAGCAAATGTTAGAGAGGGTGTGGAGAAAAGGGAACCCTCCTACACTGTTGATGGGAATGTAAGTTGGTACAACCACTGTGGGGAACAGTATGCAGGTTTCCCAGAAAACTAAATATAGAACTACCGTATGATCCAGCAATCCCACTCCTGAGCATATATCCAGACAGAACTTTCATTCAAAAAGATACATGCACCCCTCTGTTCATTGCAGCGCTATTCACAATAGCCAAGACATAGAAACAAACTGAATGGCCATCAGCAGAGGAATAGATTAAGAAGATGTGGTACATATATACAATGGTGTTCTGCGCAACCATAAAGAATAATGAAATTATTGCTTGCAACAACATGGGTGGAACTAGAGACCCATACTAAGTGAAATAAACCAGACAAATACCATATGAGATCACTAATAGGTGGATATATGTGGAGACTAGTTAGCAGTGGATGTAGTGCTTAGCTGATCCACCCGCCCCTCGTCGTTCTCGGGCAGGAACCTGGTCTCTCTTGGCAGCTCTGTCTATGGAACAGCTCAGAGAGCCCTGTTCACTCTAGAATCTCGTGTGCAAAGAGGCGCCCCCTGGAGGCTGAAGCGTGGTGGTGTCATCATCCCAGGGCACTTTTGTCTGGAGGGGCGGAGACCCCTGGGCTTGGTCCACACTGGGGGACGAGCACCATGCTGGTGTTGGTGATGGGCATCATGACATCCTTTCCACTGTCCTCAAACCTTATTTCAGGCCAATAGCTGAAATCTTTGCAATCTGTCCCTCTTTGCTCTAAACATGAGGTCAGCTTTGCATTGGGACCCCTCTGAGACTCCTGGTTCCTTAAGCTGTTTTTCTTTTCATGGTAGCTTTTTGATTTTTCACTTCTAATTTTTTCTTTTTTGGCTGCCCTGGGGCATATGGGGATCCCCAGGCCAGGGATCAGATCAGAGCCGCAGTTGTGACCTAAACCACAGCTGGGACAACACTACATCCTTAACCCACTGTGCTGGGCAGGGGACCAAACCTGGTGCTGCAGAGACACCATAGCAGGAACTCCTCTAGTAGCTTTTTAAAGTAAACACAAATTTGCTGTGTTAAAAAGGGGGGGGGGGAACGCGGGGGGAATCATACCAAAAAGTTACAAGGAGCCTAACCTTATGTAAAAATCTCCTGGGCAAGGGGTAGGCGTTACCAACCTCGTGCATGTCATTCCTGTCTCCTACCCGCCAGGAGTCAGCTACCTGTCATTGTACAGAAACAGTACGATACTGAAGTCGCAGTTTGGCAGTCTACTTTTTTCACTTAGTAATTCATAGGAAACATTTTAAAGTATAGCTTTCATCTTAAATGGCTTCATGTATTCCCTTTTAGGTTGCTTTAGCTAGTTCTCTGTTGATGGAAGTGGAGCTTGTTTCTTTGCTTTTTTATTGCTGGCAGTGTTGGGGTAGCTGTTTTTGAAGAAGCTCTTTGCCCATTCATTTGAAAGGCAGTACTATTTTAAATGTCAGTGTGTTATTCAGTTCTGAGATTCTACCAGAATTTATTCAGTGTATTGCTGAGTTGGGTTCGTCTTTATTGGGGGGTTGAATTAAGATTCGTAATGGAAATTGTCCGTGGTCTCCTCTCCTTTCCTCTCTCGCCTTCTTCCTCCCTTCATCTGGCTTTGGTTTTATAGTGATGCTCACTCTGTAAAATGACTTGAAAACAAATGTCTTAAAAAAAAAAAAAGATGCTTAAGAAAAACTTATACAAAGGAATTGTTTCTGGAAAATCACCTGTAAAAATCATCTCAAGCTAAAGCTGTTTTTTGTTTCAATCAAAGTAATTCTTGGATGACTTTTAAAAATTTTTCTGTGAATATTGACATATGGTAAGTTTTCTTTGAATTAATTTTGATAATTTATGTCTTCCCAGAAGATTATAAATACCACTTGATTTTCAAATATATTAGCATAGTGTTGTGTTTATATGCACTTAAATCCCTTCTTTCTTGGTTAGAAACACTGGTGATTTGCCTCTCTGGTTTATTTTATTTGCAATTTGAGTTTTTGTGTTTTTTTTTATTTTTGTCTTTCTCGTTTCCTTTTTCTTTCCCCTTTTCTGCCTTTCATCCTTAGGAACCAAGGGCTGGGATTCTATACACATTCTGATGTTTATCTGCTTTCTGTTTTGTCTATTTTGTTTTTCTATTCTGTCTGCTTATCTGTTTTCTATGTTTATCTGCTTTAACATATTCATGTCAGCCTGTGTTGTAATATTTTCTTCCCTCTGCTTCCCTCTGCGCCCCCCCAACCCTGGGAAGAATTGACTGTTTATGTTTATTAGATTTGTTTCGGAGTGTAGCTTTGGCTGAGTCTCATATATTATGAAATGCAGTGTTACAATTTTTTTTATTTTTTTTGTTGTCTTTTTTTTTTGTTGTTGTTGTTGTTGCTATTTCTTGGGCCGCTCCCGCGGCATATGGAGGTTCCCAGGCTAGGGGTCGAATCGGAGCTGCAGCCACTGGCCTACGCCAGAGCCACAGCAACGCGAGATCCGAGCTGCGTCTGCAACCTACACCACAGCTCACGGCAACGCCGGATCGTTAACCCACTGAGCAAGGGCAGGGACCGAACCCGCAACCTCATGGTTCCTAGTCGGGTTCGTTAACCACTGCGCCACGACGGGAACTCCACAATTTTTTTTATTTTTAAAACGACTTTTGAATGACCACAATCATGTTATCTCTTATTCATTTGGAATTCTGCCTGAGGTTTCCTTTTTAATAGCATGCTTATTTAGGAGAGAATTTCAAAATTGGAAGAAATGGACTTTTCTTTTCACCAATTTAAGACTTTTTTCCCCTTTTACTTTGTTGTGGTGTAATCAGGCATGACAGCTCGATGATTGGACTTGGAATATGTGGAGGGTTTGTTTGTGGCGTGTTACGGGTGACGACAGCTGCCTGGAACTGAGGGTTTTGCTCAGTGCTTGATATGCCTTACTTATGTGATTTCCACAGCAGGCCTGTGAGGTAGATGTTCTTCTTATTGTCACTGTGGTTTTATAGACGAAGAAATGGAGACTCCGGGCAATAGTGTAACTAGGGAGTGGTGACACCTAAACAACAGCAGCCTGACTCAGAGGCTTCCATCTTTATTTCTGGCTCAATCAGCATTTTATGGATATTCTTTAAAAGGCTGGCAGTGTCTTTACTTGTTTCAAAATTCAGAATTTCCCCATTAAATTAACCTGATGAATTGCATTCAAAACCTCTTGATCCATCTTGTCCACTTGACGGGAATTTGAAGCTCCTAGTACACTTTTGTGACTTGGCTTATTTCTGAGTGTTTGCTTGATACGTTTGAATACTGTGATCTGTGGACTAGAAATTATATATTCATTATACACCTTTATTTGCATAAAATGACTCTCTGGCATTGTATCTAGTGTTTTTCTTTTTTGCTGTATATTTGACTTTATGTAATGTTAACTGCCCCCTTTATTTTGGTATGTTTGTCTTCTATTAGTTTTCATGTTTTTGGTGTCATTTTGATTTAGGTTTGTCTTTTTAGGGCTGCTCCCGTGGCATATGGATGTTCCCAGGCTGGGGGGCGAATCATAGCTGTAGCTCCTGGCCTACGCCAGAGCCACCGCAACGCGGGATCCGAACTGCATCTGTGACCTACACCTCAGCTCATGGCAACGCCGGATCCTTAACCCACTGAGCAAGGCCTAGGATCAAACCCGAGTCCTCATGGATGCTAGTCAGATTCATTTTCGCTGAGCCACGACAGGAACTCCATGATTTAGGTTTGTCTTTTGCAAGCAACCTAGTGTTGTATTTTTATCTTCAGACCAACTTGTTAGTCTAAAATGTAAGGACACTTACCATTTTCAGTTGAGTCCGCAGTTGTGTGGACTTTTGGTGCCCAGTGTCCTGGAGGGCAGGTGGGGACCTGTGCTCAGATTGTCTGATGAGCCGAGTGCCCCCATCTCCCTGCTCCCACCCACACACGCCTGCCAGGGGAGGAGCAGAGTTGAAAGAGTTGTGCTCCCTCTCTCTGTCAGACTTCCCCAGCAGTGGAGCAGGCGGTGAGGCCTGAAGTGTGTCCTTGGAGGGATTAGGAAGCCCAGAGGGCTTCACCCAGGGCTGTTATCTTCTCAACTTCTAACAGCCCTTGACTCTTGAAAAGAAGTTTTCAGTGAAAATCGAGTGTCTGTAAAACCAGAGTCAGTAAAGGGCAGATGATGCTCTTCAAATGAAGGCAGTTTTCTTTTAAGGAAGATGCTTGTGGAAAGCAGCCTGTGGCCTTGGGACCCACCAGGAAGACACCGTGTATTCAGGGCGGCGTGCTCTGAGGCTGGTGTGAAGTGTCTGGTGAGGGAGGCGTGTGTGCTCGAGGATTGCTTTCTGTCTCTGGAGCCCTTGGCTTTTCCAGGGATCAGAGCACTTCAAAGGGAGAGCAGCTAATACGAGGGGCTCCCATTTCTTAGGTCTCAGGAAGGAGAGAGACTTTGTTGACGAACACAATCTGGTTTCACATGCAGCCCAGGATGCCAGGGCCTGCAGGATGCGAGGAAGCTCTTTTAGGCCAATAATTTCAGAGGAAGACAGACCCGTGGTGATTAAGGGGGCTTATTCAGCTTTCCTGCCAACTAGATTTTTAAGAAGCTTAATTTCAGATAGGTCCTGCCGAGGTTTTAAATATCTTAGGATTTGGTTCTCGTCCGTGTTAAAAGACGTCTGTAGAGTAAGCTCTGTAGCTATTAGGACTGATTAGAAATTAGTTGATTAGGTGGACTATTATGCTGTTTGAGGGATTATTAAGAATGTGTTTTAATTAAATGAACATTATACAACAGCTGTTAGCTTTCTTCTTTTTTTCTTCCTTCCTGCTTTTTTTTATTCCATTTCAACTCCCGTTTTGTTTGTTTGTTTTGTCTTTTTGCCTTTTCTGGGGCCGCTCCTGCGACATATGGAGGTTCCCAGGCTAGGGGTCTAATCGGAGCTATAGCCACTGGCCTACACCAGGGCCACAGCAATGTGGGATCCGAGCCGCATCTGCAACCTACACCACAGCTCATGGCAACGCTGGATCCTTAACCCACTGTGCAAGGCCAGGGATGGAACCTGCAACCTCAGGGTTCCTAGTCGGATTTGTTAACCACTGTGCCACAATGGGAACTCCCTCAACACCTGTTTTATCCCGTGGCCTCCCCAGACACTCCGTGGCAGAGCGCAGCGTGAAAATGGTTCTGTGAAGCTGACCATCCTGTGTCAGTTGTATAGGAGTAAAGGCGCCTGGGATCCAGGCACTAAGTATTCCTGCTGCTCTGGGGGTGGAGGGCTAGCCTGGTTCCACTGCATGACTGCTTGCTGTGAGTCCAGACTCCAGCTGGAGACTAGATCCTGTTCCACAAGGCCCTGGGTGTTGGGACCTTAATCAAAGTGCTTAGGCCTGATGCCCAGGCGCAGTGTTTCCAGGCTGTGGTAGGGCTCAAGGGACACAACACAGGCAGAAAGCTTCTAACATTCAGATTCCCGGCACCACAAAGATCTGCCCTTGTGACCGGTACGCTGGTGTCTGCGTGTTGTGTGCTCTTAGGCGGGTCTGGCTTTCACTAGCTCCAAGCCTTATGGCGATTGTGGGTACCTGCCAGGGCAGCTGATGGGCCCCCAAAGCACAGTGGGGTCCCTGACAAACCATGTGTGCTACTCACAGTCAGCAGCTGCCACATGGCTTTCATAGGAAGTCTCAACTCCCGTGGGACTGCTGTGTCCAGCTACCAGGACAGTCACTCAGTCAGCAGACCTGTCCTTCTCGTCCTTTGAAAAGGAAATCATTTCAGCATTCTCTGTGGGTGGGGCCAGGGGACAGAAGGAGCATTCAGGCCTCATCGGGGTCACCTACTTTTCAGAGCCTGCATCCCAGGGTCCCTAGATGGTTACACCCCGGGACACACACCTCACGTACAAGCAGGGGCAAAGGGCCTGGAAAGTGACAGCCTATTTTGATTGGTTCTTTTCGAAACCTCCTGGCCCTGCCATCACAGGCTTTCTGGGCTTGTCTCACCTGGCCCGAGTGTAAACGTGGAGACTGGCACCCTTTCAGGTGCGGGGTCTGCTGGAGAGACTGAGGTGAGAGCAGCCCAGGGCTCTGTTTGCTGTCCTTCTCCGTGGGCACCACCCTCCGTGTGTACATTGGCACAGGGAAGAGGCAAGTGCCACGTTGCTCTTTCCTAGAGGTAAAGCTATTACACCTACTGGAGCCCTCCGAGTTTTACCCCACCCTCCTCTCCTTCGAATACAGAATTGCCTTTGTTTCTCCACCGATAGGATTTGATTGTATTTAAAGCCACTTGTTTACACTGCAGGGCAGTGCTGTGACTCTAGAAAGCACACACACGGAAAAGGGTGGGGGTAAACCTCAAAACAGACGGAAGGAAAGATTGAAGGAAAAAAAAATCAATGAACTAGAAAAACAGGCAGGAGTTCCCGTCGCAATGGAAATGAATCCGACTAGGAACCATGAGGTTGCGGGTTCAATCCCTGGGCTTGTTTAGTGGGTTAAGAATCTGGCGTTGCCATGAGCTGTGGTGTAGGTCACAGACGCGGCTTGAATCTGGCATTGCTTCGGCTCTGGCACAGGCCGGTGGCAACAGCTCCAATTAGACCCCTAGCCTGGGAACCTCCATGTGCCGCGGGTGCGGCCCTAAAAAGACCAAAGACCAAAAAAAAAAACAAAACAAAAAAAACAACAAAAAAAAACAAAAAAAAGGAAAACAAGCAACGATAAGAGGATTTTAAAAAGCCTCATTTTCGGGAGTTCCCGTCGTGGTGCAGTGGTTAACAAATCCGACTAGGAACCATGAGGTTGCGGGTTCGATCATGGGTTAACGATCCGGCGTTGCCGTGAGCTGTGGTGTAGATCGCAGATGCGGCTCGGATCCCGCGTTGCTGTGGCTCTGGCGTAGGCTGGTGGCTACAGCTCCGATTTGACCCCTAGCCTGGGAACCTCCATATGCCGAGGGAGCAGCCCAAGAAATGGCAAAAAGACAAAAAAAATAAATAAATAAAAAAATAAATAAAAAGCCTGATTTTCAAAAAACAGAAATCTATAAGAATACTGATAGAAAAACCCACAATTAACATTAGGAATAAAGAGCAGATGCAACTGTAGATACAGTGGCGTTTGTAAAGATCCTAAGAAAATCGTAAGCACATTTTTATGCAAATAAATTGGAAAACTTAAATGGAATGCTGAGTTTTCTAGAAACATGGAAATTACCAGAACTATTCAAGAAATAGAAAATATGAAGACATTCAAGCCATGAAAGACTTTCCAGCAATAAAAAGTTTGCCTTCCTCAAATTCACAGGGCCCAAGTGGGCTTGCATAAAACACAGACCATTTTAGATTTTAGAAAAAGAGGGAAAGCTCCTCTGTTTGCTTCCTAAGGGTGAGAGTACCTTGCTGTGGAGCTGGAAAAAGAAAGTAGAAGAACAGAGATTGTAGACCAGTTACTGTTACGGTTTTTTTGGCTTAAAAAATTCTAAGCCGAGTACTAGCATCTCTCTTATAGCTCTTTTTTTTTTTTTTTTTTTTTAAATCAGAGCCAAGTCGAGTTTATTTTAGGAATGTAAGAATGATTGAACAACAGAAGATCTGTTAATGCAATGTTCCTTCTCAGTGGATTAAAGGAGGAAAGCTGTATGATCATTGTAACAGATACAAGGGAAAAATTATAAAATTTATCATAAGATTACGTTTCATGTAAATCCCAGTGTGTTCCCTGTGAAGATGAGATCCAGGCGCGGATGTTCTCAGCCACCTTTTTAATTGCATCTTGTGTTGTAGGCCATAAGCAATGCTTCATTAAGACAAGAGCCCTGGCACAGACATTGAAAAACTTATGTCCACCAAAGGGGACTGGTGTGGGGGTGGGAGGGATGGACTGGGGGTTTGGGGTTGGCATATGCACACTGAGGTATATGGAATGACTGGCCAATGGGGACCTACTGTATAGCATAGGAAATTGTACCCAATATTCTGTGATGATAGTCTATGTGGGAAAAGAATCTGAAAGAGAATGGATACGTGTACATGTATAACTGATTCATTTTTGTGTACAGCAGAAATTATCATAACCTTGTAAATCAGCTATACTTCAGTAAACCTTAACAAAATTAGACTGGGAAAAGTCACAATTTTATAACTAAAAAAAAAAAGAGACGGGATTAAGATGGCAGAATAGAAGGACTGGAGCTCAACTTCTCTCCTAAAAACAACAAAATTACAACCAAATGCTGAGCAACCTTCAACCAAATGGACTGGAAACTCAAAAAGATATCCTACTCCGGTGGACAAAGAGGAGGCCCCATCAAGAGGTAGGAGGGGCGACTACGCGATGCAAGCAACCCCATACCTCCCTGGTGGGATGCCCTACAGACTGGAAAATATCTGTATCACAGAGACTCACCTACAGGAGTGAGAGTTCTGAGCCCCATGTCTGTCCCCACGCCTGGGGATCTGGCACTGGGAGAAAGAGCCCCAAGGGGGAATCTGGCATTGAAGGTCAGCGGGGTTTGTGCACAAGAGCTCCACGGGACTGGGGGAAACAGAGATCCCATTCTGAAAAGGCGCATACAGACTTTCACGTGTACTGGGTCCCAGGGCAAAGCAAAGTCTCCATAGGAATCTGGGTCAGACCTGACTGCAGTTCTTGGAGGACCTCTTGGGAAAATGGGGTGAATGTGGCTTGTTGTGGGGGAAGGGCATTGGAAGCAAAGCTCTTGGGAATATTCAGCAGCTGCTTTTCTCTGGTGGTGGCCATTGTGGGAAAATCTGGCCCCACCCATCAGCACCAAGCAGCCCCAGGAGAAACAACAATCAGGGTGGGATCATAGCCCCACTCTTCAGTAAACAGGCTGCCTAAAGACCCCCCAAGGCACACAGCCACCTCTGATCTCACCCTGAGACAAAGCCCCATCTAGCGGTGAGCAGGCACCAGTCCCTCCCATCAGGAAGCCTACAGCAAGGCCAGTATCAAATTCAGCCACAAGGGGGACAGATGCCAGAAGTAAGACAGGCTACAACTCTGTTGTCTGCAAAAAAGATCACCACACCAAAAACCTCTAAAAATGAAAACACAGAGAACTATTACTCAGATAAGGGAGAAAGAAAAAAAAAAACTAAAAGAAAAATGGAGGGGGAAAAAATGAGCCCCAGATATAGAGGAAATGTAAAGAAAAGGACAAAATGTGGATGAATTGATGGGTGGAAAATCCAAGAGAACCTCTAGACTCTCGGCCCTGAATGCTCAGTGAGGCTGCTGAGCACAGGGTCCGCGGGCCAGCGGTAGCCTGTGAGCCAACCAGGAGAGGCCCAAGCACCATAGCTAAGAACTGCAGGTTCTTAAGAGCAAGTGCAACACATGATGGGCAGGGCTTTTATGGAGAAAATTAGATAAACATAATTGAAGGCCATTAAAAAATACTCAGTATTATATAGTAATGAATTCCCTTCAAATTAACCTATAATTCAGTGCAGTGTCTGTCATCCAGGGCTTTTTTCATGGAACTTAAAGGTCTCATCCTTAACTGCATAAGGAAAAGCAAACTGCCAAATGGCCAATAAAGTCCTTTGAAGGACAACACATGAGAGGCAACATGCCTTTTAGAAGCGAGTTCCCACCTCGGAGCCATAGCCGTTTAGCAGTGTTGGATGAGAACAGAGAGTTGGACAGGACAGAAGTGGAGCCAGAGATCAGTGTGCACCCATAAAAATGTGGTGTGATGCAAGTGTGATGAAATAATGAACTATTCAGCGACCCTGGGACAGCAGATTCACCACATAGGGGAAAGAGGAGATTGGTTGTACCATTCCCAAAAATATGGTAGGTAGATGAGTGACCTACGTGTTAAAAGCATTTGTACAAGTTTGAACACTTGGAAGAACACCGACAATAATGTATTAAAGACCTGAGAGGGAGAAACTCTTTTCCATAACTTCACCCCAGGGCCACATTTTGAAAAATCAAAATTAAAAAGTATGGTTGACAGAAGACATCTCGAACAAAATGAAAGGATCCGCCACAGACCTAAAGAAGATTTTTGCAGTGCTCCTGGCTGACAAAGGAAGTGATCCAGAATATAAAAATTCCTGTAATCAAATAATAATGAGGTAAAAACCTAATCAGAAAGTGGAGAAAGAGTGTGAGTAGGCAATTAAGAGAAGAAACAGTCTGATCACCTCATAAGATGTGAAAGGTGTGTGGCCTTGCTCATAATCAGGGAGATGAAAGTTAGAATAAGAAGAGGCTATTTCCTACTAATCCAGTTGGCAAAATGTCAAAATCTGATGCTGTCAAGGGTGGCAAGAGTATGGAGCAGTATGGCTCTGTGTGTGTGTGTGTGTGTGTCTTTCTAGGGCCACATCCTCGGCATAGGATGTGGCCCTAGAAGTTCCCAGGCTAGGAGTCGAATCAGTGGCAGCTGACAGCAGCACCAGATCCTTAACCCACTGAGCGAGGCCAGGGATTGAACCCGAGTCCTCATGGATGCTAGTCGGGTTCATTAACCACTGAGCCACAATGGGAACTGAGTATGGAGCAGTGTGAACGCATGCCCCTCCGGGTAGGGTGAAGCCAGGACAGCCCTTAGGAGATCCACTTGTTGTGTCCAGTAACCCTAGTGTCTGACCTGTAGGCCCATAATGCAGAGAAATGTTCGTACCTGTGTAAAGACTGCCTACTGCCACATTATGCCTGATGGAGAGAAGTGGGCCATCCACAGAAAGGGGTTGAATGTGATGTGTTCCTGCAAAGGAGCGTGAATGAGACAGAGCCCTGTGTCAAGCCAGGTGTGTCTGAGGAGGTGAGAGAAGCAAGCCATGGTGCAGTGTCATCCGTACACATTTTGAATAGATGCAGAACAATAGGATGCATTATGTATGAAGATGTACACCTGTCATTTATTGAAGAACAATAGGATGCATTATGTATGAAGATGTACACCTGTCATTTATTGAAGACACCTGTCATTTATTGAAGACATTATTGAATCCTGAAGTTCCAAATTCAGGACAGTGGTTCCCACTGGTGAAGATGGGGTTTGGGGTGGGAAGGATCTATGCGAACTCTATTATCTATTGTATTTTATTTGACTTAAAAAAAAAACCTGAATCAAATGCTAATGTTGCAAAATATTAAGATCCGAGAAAGTGGAGGGTGCATAGGTGGTTGTCGAACATCCTCTAGATTTCATGTTTGACGTATTTTGCACATGTACACCATGATGGTGGTGGTGGTGGCGAGCTTGCCTGGGAAAAAGCAGGCTGGCGGCCTCTCTTCCTAAGAGGCCACAGGATATTCCTTTCCATGCTGAGTTTATCATGGTCCAAGACTTGGCCCTCAGCTCTGTGCACCCAGAAAAATAATTGTTTGTTTGTTTGTTTCTTTATTTTTCCCCATGTGATGCTTTGGTTTGTTGAAGACCTGAAAGGGAGAAACAAATCAAAGCTTAGAGGTGTTTCTCAGGGGCAGACGCAAAACTAAATTCATAGATTAAATGAGTCCGGAAATGCCAGTTGAATAATTTGTAAAGAGAAGGACATGTGACACAACCAGAACCTTGAAATCCTGTGAATGATCCTGGTGTTTCTCCTTAGTTATTTCACCAGAAGTGGAGACAAGGCAGGAGGCCTGCTGTGGACATGCGGGAGGAAGTCATTGACCTTGGCAGGGTTGTCCGGGGGTGGTGGGCATTTGCCAGACTTCCTCCTGCATGGGGCTCCAGATCATGGTCAGAATATGGGTGGGTGTTGGATGCTTAGGGTCGTTGTGTCCACATCCCTCTCTGGGGACCCTGCTGCCTTTGGAGGAGGATAGGGTAACAATAAGATGCCCTGGTGGGCCCCAAAGTCACTGTGGGCACAGGGCGGCCAAGCACATATTATGACCCTCATTAGGGACCTTTGCAGTATTCAGAGTCCTTCTTGGGTATTTGATTCTCCCAATAACCATGTGGGATTGTCAGAGCCTTTTTCGTAGATGAGGAGGGAGGGGGTGCCTCAGATCCCTTGGTTACCAAGGTTACCATAGGCCAGACCAGCCAGGGTTGGGGTGGGGAGGCACGTGGGGACCTGGGATGGAAAGTGGATTTCTGTACTCCTTGCCGCACCCTGGGACAACCTTTCACATTATTAAACAGAGGCCCCAGCTTTCCAGTTCTGAGGATGTGTGTTTGATAATTTCACCAAGTGTAACATCTCCATTGAAGGAAGACAAGCCATCGGAGAGGCAGGAGTGTTCCTCGCCCTGAGGGCTGGGAGCTCACTGGCCTTGACATCAGCCAGTTAGGAGTTCAGATGTGATAGCTGTCTGGTCTCAGAGAAATGGGAAGCTGAATTAGGGATTTAAAAAAAATTTTTTTTATTGGAATATAGTTAACATACAATATTGTGTTAGTTTCAGGTGCACAGCAAACTGAATCGGTTATACATACACATATATCCATTCCTTTTCAGATTCTTTTCCTATATACATTATTGCGGAATTTTGGGTAGAGTTCCCTGTGCTATACAGCAGGTCCTTGTTACTTATCTGCTTTATATATCATCGTGTGTATATATTAATCCCAGCAACCTCTTGTACAGCTTTGTATCAGAAAAACCACCCAAGTAAAAAATGGTCAGAATATCTAAATGGACACTTCTCCAAAGAAGACAGACGTGTTTCATGTGTTTCTGTGGCCAAAAAACACATGAAAAGATGCTCGACATCACTAATTGTTGGAAAAATGCAAATCGAAACTACAATGAGCTATCACCCCCACATCAGTCAAAACGGCCATCATCAAAAAGTCTACAAAACAATAAATTCTGGAGAGAGTGTGGAAAAGGGGACCCTCCTATACTGTTTGTGCAAATGTAAACTGGCACAACCACTATGGAGAACAGTATGGAGGTTCCTTAAATTAGGGATATTGAAAAATCCCTAATTTTCCCAGTTTTTCAGGTCTCCATTTTGTTGGACAAGGAGTTACCAGAGGGACCCTTGGTAACTCAAGTGAACTTGACCAGAAGCCCATCCTCGCAGCCTCCCACTGCTTCACTGAGTTGTCAGGGAGGGAGAACAGAACTAATGGCACAATCTTTTTGATGCTAATTTCAGATTAACCACAGCATCTCCTCTGTTCCCAGAGAAATCTTGAGTTCGACAGCGCCCCTGGCAGTCAACGCCCCCTCGGGCTTCTATATCAGGCGTTCTTTCACCAGCTCTGGAGTGGTAAGAGCTGCCTGGCAGGCACAGGGCTCTTTACATGCAAGATTTCTTATGTTTCCTTTTAAAGAAAATCCTTCAGCACCCCCCCCCCCCTTTTCCTGGCTCAGGGTGAGAACTTAGGATCCGAATTCATATCCATACATATCTACACACACCCTGAAACTCTATTACTCGCCACCCTGCTTTACCTGAGAAATGGGATATACCTCTTAAATTTCCTAATTGCTATTTCCTAGCGAAATTGTGATGCCTCCTGACTATGTAGAGGAATTTTAATAAAGTGATGTGAGTGCAGCCACCCTGGATGTTCAGAAAAATGGTTCCAGAGCCGCTTCAGACTTCCAAGAGCTCATGGGAGACAGGCTTCCTGCCGAGAGATAGAAAATGAGAGACAAGGACACGATTGGGTCAGTCGCGTTTACTGTGACGTGAGCATGAAGAGTGCTTTCTTCTCCCTCTGAATTCTCCCGTGGCTGCAGGAGCCCGTGGTCAGTGGTCAGTCAGTCCTTCCGCACAGCCTGTGGGGCCCGGAGCTCCGCACTGGGTTGTGCAGGACCTAATTGCAGAGGTATTGGCCTCCTCTGTGGTGTTCTTATCTCACTCATCTCACAGATTGAGTTTCTAGGAATGACGTTTGTGGGTCATTTGTTTACAGTTACACCTTGCAGCGTTTTACTTCTTACTTCCTATTCTAACAATTGGTGAATTCTTGAAATTGGGTGGAAAAAAAAACCCAAAAAATACCCTAGTTTATCAATCTACTTATCATTAAAGACTTTGGCATCAGGAGCTGCAGTGATGTACGATCTTAATTCCAGAACGCACTCTTCTCCCAAGCAACATCGACTGGTGTATTGTGTCGTTTCCTCATGGTTAATTAAAATCTGGCTATCTGTATAACTAAAAGAAACAGAAGCAGCCCATTTTGTGATCTGACCTAATTGCTTTTTAATTGTGCTGCTTTTCTTGCTCATTTTCAAAACTGCTCTCTGAAGTGTTTTCCCAGTCACAAGGGAAAATCAGCGTCCGTTGACCGCTCTTTTCCTCCAAGACATGCCCGTTCCTACCCAGCAGCCGCTCGAGCATCTCAGCTGCTTTAATGTTTTTAGCTGTGGCCAAGCTCCAAAGATTAAAAAAAAACAAAAAAAAAAAAACCAAAAACTTTCTCCTTTTCCTATTGGTTTCCCTTTGAATGTAAAAGCTTTAATTCTGGGAGCAAATCACTTACAGCTTTGGTCAACCACACGAAGCACTAAGGAATCAAACAAGTTCTTGAAAAGGTATTAGCCCCATGGGAGGTTTTTCAGCTTCTTCCAAACCTGATCAGATGAGATCGGGCATGTTTAGGGTGGTGTGGCCGTCAATAGCCCCCAGATGATGAATGCAGAACAGGGTTGGGGGGTGGGAGAACCTTGTCCTGGGGGCCAGCAGATGGTCCTTATCCCATTTGCCCTCTTGACCTTGGGTACAAAATGACTGGTCAAGAACCACTTCCAGAGGCCAAAGATGCTTTAGCTGTCTGCCCCAGCTTCTTCTGACCTGGCATCAGCGGTTCCACCAGCCTGGGAACTCTCCAGTGCACTTCGCCAGCAGCTGTAAGCCCGCATCAGGGGTCTGGTGTAGGCGTTCTCTGCACCGTCACCCCCACCCTGGCATGCTCTTCCAGTTCATGGAGCCTTTGAAGGACTTAAAGTGTCCCTTTTGTTCTGTTCTGCTGACCCAGATCTGCCTTTACTGGTCCTTTCTGTCTCCTGCTGGATGATGCTTTGGCATCTTCAGCTTGGAGCTGCAGAGTCCTTTGTTTTATTTATTTATTTAAAATTTTTTTGGCTGTACCTGTGACATAAGGAGTTCCCAGCCCAGGGATCAGATCCAAGCTGCAGTTACAACCTATGCCACAACTGCAGCAACGCAAGATCCTTTAACCCCCTGTGCTGGGTCAGGGAATCGAACCTGTGTCCCTGTGTCCTGGCACTGCAGAGACACCACTGATCCTGTTGTGCCACAGCAGAAACTCAGAGAATCCTGTGTTTTAAATAGCCATTCTGTGCCCTCTCGGTCTCGTATCTGTCTGCAAGGACCAGACCTGACAAGTTGTAGTCTGCCCGTAGCGTGTAGGCTGGAATCAGCTTTCTTCAGAGCATCTCTGGGTTTTCTCAGTACCGCTGAGCATGGAAGGAAGGACGAAGGATGGGCTCAGGGGCCCATCCATCCATCCATCCATCCTTCACTCATCAGCCCTAGCCTGCACCCCCATCATCTACGTCACTTGGGCACAGTCTGGCGAGGTGAGGGGTATATGTCCCACTGTCCAGGATTGGGGGAGTGCTCAGTGGGGTAGTGCCGGCTCCAGATAGAACCTGGCAAGAATCATAGCAGTTCCATGTGCTTGCTGCCAGCCAAGTGGGGAACGAGAAAGAAGCAGCAGTACCCAGTTGGTTCCACCCTCTGAAATAACCACTGTGAATTGTGAAAAGCACATCTCTAGAGGTGTATCTGCATGCGAGAGTAAATGGGATTTCACTGTTTTAAAACATGCTTTTTTTTTTCAACATGTGAGAAAGATGTTCTCAATATGTTACTTTCTGCTGAAATCTTTCATCGTTGAAAATGTTGCTCTGGTTGTGTTTTTCTGTTTCCCGATGTCCCATTGTTGCGCTTTCTCAGGATAGACCAGTGCCTTCTGCAGATGACAGGTCCACCCTGGAGGGCTGGTCCTGCAGGGCCAGCCACTCGAGGGTGGTCAGGGGCCTGGCTGTGGCTGGTCCAGGCTCATTACTCAGGACGTCCTTTCTCTTCCTGCAGGTGTCAGCGGAAGCAGTGGCGGGTGGATCTGCCGGCCACCAGCGTGGTGATCACGTTTCACAATGAAGCCAGGTCGGCCTTGCTGAGGACAGTGGTCAGGTGAGGCCAGCAGCTGCCACCCGTCGTCCACCCTTCGCAGGTCATGGGGGGTGCTCCCTGGCAAGAATACTGGATGAGGGCTGGGTCCCCAGCACAGCCAGGCCGGGGCTGTCTTTGGGGCTGTAGACAGGTCACCTGACCGACCGTGCAGCACAGGGAGGGGGCCAAGTATGCAAATTGCCCACCCCCGCAGTCACACCCCTAAATGTCCACCACTTGACCTTTCCGTCTTCCCTCAGTGTGCTTAAGAAAAGCCCGCCTCACCTGATAAAAGAAATCATCTTGGTGGATGACTACAGCAATGACCGTAAGTAGAGACCAGTCACACCTACCCCACCCCTGAGTCTGACCCTTCTCCTGGGTACCAGCCTTCCTGGGCTATGGGTGCTAAGGATGAGTTTCAAGAAAAGGCCAGAAGTTGGGGCTGCAGCAAGAAGGTGCCTCTCTGATGCCCTGAGGGGGTGGTCAGCCCATGGGTGCTGGGGAGTCACCCAGCCGGCACACCAGGCCCTGTGTAAACTTGATGTTCAGAAGCTTTGCTTGTTTTCTCATCCTAGCCGAAGATGGGGCTCTCTTGGGGAAAATCGAGAAAGTGCGGGTTCTCAGAAATGATCGGCGAGAAGGTAAGGCTTTTCTTAATTCTGGTCCAAGACAGTTGAAATCTGACTTTTCCTGAGCCCAGTAATAACTTGAAGAAGTATTTCAGCTGCAAGAACAATGAACTGTCTAGTCCTTGTCATTCTCTTGCAGAGTCTGTTGGGAGCCTCTCCCGCCCAAACATGGGAGGACAGTCAAAGCTTAACTAATTGAAGTTGTTCGTGTACTAGGGAGGGAGTTCAAATCACATTTTTCTTTCTGTGTTTTGAAAACTGCTTTCTCTCTTTCACAACCTAGGAAGTCTTATCCGCCCTTTGAGTACTTGTTTTTAGAAGAAAATCAGAGAGATAGTGATGATAACTTTAATGACTCCATGCTCCAGGCATCTGATAAGATAATAGGGTTTCAGGTTTGACGGCCTGCTGAAGGTGGACCATCCAAAATAAAAGGGAAGATACTTGCTTATTGTGTTTTGCAAGCACCCGTCTAGAAACCGGCTATCAGTCTCTCCTTTGCTAGAGCTGGTCTCATCGAGTTTACTTTATTATTGGCGGCTAGAAAAGAGACTCCAGAAGGGAAAGCATTACTTTGAAGTGTCTGGAAAGGGAGCTGAAATCACAGTGTAATTAACAACCAGCGCATCAGAGCCAGCGGAGAGCTCCGTGGCTGGATTCTAGGCTCCTCTGTGGTCCTGAGAAGGCTTCCTGAAGGAAAATCATGGAACTCTAAAACATGTGCCAATTTTGCTATATCAGGATGACTCTCTTGATCCTGGTACAGTGGCTGCGCTCTTTGATCAGTGAACAAGCTCTTTCTTCTGCAGTCCAGCTGGAGTTGAAGAATGCGGTGTTTCTTAGCAAGAATCTGATCAGCCAATAAAGTGGGTGAGCTTGTTAGGGTGATGTTGTCAACACCATATTATAACCAATTAAAATCATCGATCCAGATGGTCAAGAGGCATGAGCAGTGGGGTCAGCCTTGCCCCTAAGCCAGCTCTGTTTGCTGGGCTCACATCTGTTGCCTGAGCTTAGATCAAACCAAAATCTTGCATTGTGTGTGCCCCTAAAGAAACTACACAATAACTTTCTGAATTCTAACCCAAAGTGTCCAATGACACAGGAAAAAGAAAAAAAAAAGATAAGAGGAGGAAAAAAAAGCAAGAAATTATTTTTCATGTTGGCATTTCGTAACTGGCAAACCATTTGCTATCCTTATCAGAGAGGTCTTTTTACCTGCTTAGAAATCAAAAACAGTGCTCATCTCAATAGAAACTTCCCATTTGCTTTAAGTTAGGCCATTCATTTGGGTAAGAGCCCACATCCATGGGGCTCATTGTTTCAGGAAGGAATGAGGAGGGGCAGTTGTGGGAAGCCAGATTACATGGAACAAGCGAGGATTGTGATAGTTGGAGAAAATGCACTTATACAAACATCTATGTGTGCTGTGTGTCCGTCCTTTATATTTAAACATACACACACATGCTCATAGTGATGCTCTGAGATGACAGATAGCATCAACTGCATAAAATCATGGCAGTGAAGGAGCAACCTTGGGTTCAGTTAGTGCTGGGGGTTTAATTGTGCCAGTGATTCTTATCTATTTGTTGCCATCACCTGGGGAATTCAAGACGCTTATGCCTTGACCCTACCCACAAGTGAATTAAAGCTTTTGGATTTCCAAGGATGGAGCCTGGACACCTGCATTTTTCAAGCTGCTTAGATACTGTGTATGTTCAAAGTTGAAAATCTATTCCTTCTTGTAGTGCAGATGGAGATATTAAAGCTGGAAGAGGTTACATGGCTTGCTCAAGGCCTTCCAGCTACTTAATGCCAGGAGCGGGGCCAAAACCGTGCTCACGGGCCAGGTTCTCTATCTGTCCCACGTACTTTTTGTTCCTCTGTACCTACTGTCCTGCCTGGTGAAGTGACCTTTTTTCAAGTTTATTGAGATTTAATCGACATATAACATTGTATTTGATTGAGGTGTACAACACGATAATTTGATAGATGTATATATCGTTTAGTTAATACCAGTCACCTTACACAGTTACAGGGTTTTTTTTTTTTTCTTTCAATAAGAACTTTTAAGACCTACTTTCTTGGCAACTTTCAAATCTGCAATACGGTGTTGACTATGTCAGCATGCCGTTTGTCACATCCTGAGGACGTATTTATTTTATAACTGGAAGTTTGTGCCTTTTGATCGCCCTCACCCATTCCCCCCCTCCCCCGCCCCTGCAACCTACTCTGTTCTCTGCATCTGTGAGTTAATTTAGATTCCGCAAACTGGTGAGCTCATAGAGTATTTGTCTTTCTCTGATTTAGCTCATGTAGCATAATACCCTCAAAATTGACACAACATTGTAAATCAGTTATACTTTAGTAAAAAAATTTTTTTTCATTAAAAAAATAATGCCCTCAAAGTCCATTCATGTTGTTGCTGTAAGTGGCAGGATTTCTTTCTTATGTATGGCTGAATAATATTCTTCTGTATGTGTGTATCATGATTTCTTTATCCATTCATCCATCAGTGGACATTTAGGTTGCTTCGAGGTTTTGGCTATTATAAATGATGCTGCAGTGAACATGGGGGTGCAGACATCTCTTCGAGGTAGTGATGTTATTTCCTTGGAATTGCTAGATCATATGGTAGTTCTACTTCTCTTTTGTTGAAGGCACTCCATACTGTTTTCTTTCTTTCTTTTTTTTTTTTGGTCTTTTGTCTTTTGTCTTTTCAGGGCCACATCCTTGGCCTATGGAGGTTCCCAGGCTAGGGGTCGAATTGGAGCTGTGGCCGCCAGCCTATGCCACAGCCACAGCAACGCCAGATCCGAGCTGCATCTGTGACCTATGCCACAGCTCACAGCAATGCCGGATCCTTAATCCACTGAGTGAGGCCAGGGATCAAATCTGCGTCCTCATGGATGCCAGTCAGATTTGTTTCTACTGAGGCACAATGGGAACTCATGTACTATTTTCTTAGTGGCTGCACCAATTTATATTCCTACCAACGGTGCACCAGGGTTCCCTTTTCCCTTTCAGTACTTGGTATATCTTATCTTTTTGATGATGGCCATTCTGACAAGTGTGAGGTGATATCTCACTGTGGTTTTGATTCACATTTCCCTCGTGATTAGTGATGTTGAGCATCTTTTCATATACCTGTTGTTCATTTGCATGTCTTCTTTGGGAAAATGTCTTCTCAGTACCTCTGCCCATTTTTAATTGGATTATTTTTGTTTCATTTTTGTTTTTTTGCTCTTGAATTGTATGAGTTCTTTATATATTTTGGATATTCCTTATCAGATAAATCATTTGCAAATACTTTCTCCCATTCCATAGGTTGCTTTTTCATTTTGTGAATTAATTTCTCCTTTTCTTTCTTTGCTGTGCAAAAGCTTTTTAGTTTGATGTAGGCTCATTTGTTTATTTTTGCTTTTGCGGCCTTGGCTTTGGTGTCAGATTTAAAACATTCCTAGCACTGATACCAAGGAGTTTACCTGTATTTCTTCTAGGAGTTTTATGGTTTCGGGACTTTTAAAATTTTTTTATTAGAGTTGACTTACAGTGTTATGTATGGTTTCAGGTATTAACATTCAAGTTTTTAATCCATTTTGAGTTGATTTTTGTGTGTGATGTAGGTAGGGGTCCAGTTTCATTCTTTTGCATGTGGCTGTCCAGTGTCACAACACCATTTATTGAAGAGACTATCCTTTCCCTACTGTGCATTTTTTGGTTCCTTTGTTGTAATTTATTGTCCATATATGTGTGTGAGTTTATTTCTGGGCTCTCCATTCTATTCCATTGATCTGTGTGTCTGGCCAGTGCCATACTATTTTGATCACTATAGCTTTGTAATATAATTCAAAGGGATAGATATATAGATTTATAGAAATAGATATATTTGGTGTACCATTTTAATTTTTCTTGTGGCTTTTTAGCTGTATATTTCTTTGAGGGGTTGCTCTGAGGATTACAGCATGCATCTTTAACTTATAACTGTCTACTTAGAGTCAATACACCTTTATATAAAATATAAGAACCTTGCAACAGTTTAATTCCATTCTTTTCCTTGTCCTTTGCATTTATCATGTGTTTTCCTTCATACATTGTTATGATATGTATTAAACCACACAGTGCAGTGTTAAAATGTTGGCTTTAAATAGTCAGCTATTTTATAAAGAATTTAGAATATATAAATGGACAATAAAATTTATCCTCATATTTTTCATTTCCGGTGTCTTCACTTCTTTCCATAGATTCAAGTTTCCTTCTATTGTCATTTTCCTTCAGCCCAGAGAACCATGAGAACTTTATTTTTTTCTTGTTGGCAATAAAATCTCTCGATTTCTCTTCATCTGAAAAGTCTCTTTCATTACTGAAGAATATTTTCTCCGAATAGAATTCTGAGTTGGACCATTAGTTTTTCAGTCAGCACTTTTAAAATGTCATTCTAGTGTATTCTGGCCTGTTTTTCTGTTTAGAATGTAGATGTCACCTCTATTGTTGATTCTTCATATGTATGCTGGCCAATTTCAGGTTGTTTCTTTATCTTTGGTTTTTAGCAGCTTGACTGTGATGTGCCTAGGTTTGCTTTGCTTTATATTTATCCTGCTCCAGGTTTGCTGATCCCTTTGAGTATGAAAGTTGATGTTTTCCACAAAATTTGGGATCTTACTGGCCTTTTATTTCTTCATGTATTTTTTTTTCTGCCTCATTCTTAGACTCTGGATGTTATACCACTTGATATTGTCCATAGCTTATTACTCAGGCTTTTTCTTTCTTCCAATATTTTTTTCCCCTGGTCACCAGATAGATCAACTTCTGTTGATCCATCTTCATGTTCACTGATCCTTCTGACATCTCTAATTTACTGTTAAGCCCAGTCAGTGAATTTTTCAGTTCAGATAATTGCAGTTTTCAGTTGTGGAATGTCCATTTTATTCTTACCGTTTTCATTTATCTGGTGAGATTTTCTCTCTGTTTGCTCATTACAGTCGTCATTTCATTGGAGTTCTTAGACAAAGTTTTTTTTATAATAGCTGCTTTAAATCGTCTTCTGCTCATTTCAACATTGGAGTCATGTCAGGGTGAGTTTCCGTAGACTTTTTTTTCTCAGTACAGATCCCATGTTTTTCTTCTCATGTCTACTGATTTTTAAATTTTATATTAGAGACTGTGAATGGTATGTTGTAGAGACACTGGATTCTATTATCTTTCTCTATTATCTTTTTTTGTATTGGGCAATTAAATTACTGGCTCATGACCTTGGACTTGCGTAGGCTTGTCTTTGTACTTTGCTAGGATGAGGATGTCTTGGGTGAATCCCTTATTCCTGAGATGTAGTCTGCATTCCTACATATGTTCCTTCTGGAGTTTTTGTAGAACTGAGGTGTTTGCCAAGCCCTTCTCACTTGGCAGAAGTCAAGTGCTAAATGTAATGTCCTGATGCCAGCTGAAATCCCAGTTCTTTTGCCTTCTAATCATCTCTCTTCATGGGCTCCTTGGAGTCTCCCCTGTGGCTACAGGTTCAGGAATCAGCCAGAGATTTAAGGGGGGGTTATCACCAGATTCAGGGCTTACCTCCTTCTCAGGATCTCCTCTCTCTGTTTCCAGCCATCCTAGAAACCCAGACTGTCCCCTCCACCTCAAACCCAAAAGGCTGCATGGTGGTAGCTAGGAGAGTCGCCTTGGGAGGAGTACCATGTAAACTTGCCTGCTTCCGGCTGCTCTAGCCCTTTTCAATAGTTGCATTTTCTGTTCTGCTCAGAGTTTATATTTGTTCTCTGCATGAGGGGTTGCCTACTACAAGCTGCTTTGTGATACCAGAACTAGAAATCTCTGCCTTTGGCCCTTATTCTAACATGCAGCTCTTTAAAAATCATTGAAAGCCCATGTTGACCATCATGGTGTAAAGACCTTAAAACACTTGCCCTCCCTGGTTGTAATAATAGTCCTCATCTCCATGTGTGAAGAAGCCCCGTGTGCCCTGAAACAGCCACTTATGACCACACCAACTAGTGATAAATATGCTATTTATGATAAGACTTTGCGTGATAGGGTGTATTATTAACACATCTCAAGTATGTAAATTGTGTAATCTGACCAATAATGTTAACTAATTTTATGTAAAAGCTAAACCATGGGGCTTTATCATTTATGTGACTTTGGCTTGTGGTTAGTCTTAGAAGACAAAGGTGTTTGCAATACAGCTGTCATTAAATTATTGCCATTACAATTGGCCCCATTATTCCTTGAAGTGTCTGGATGACACATTCCATAGCCCCGTTAATTAGAACCCTCTATTGCTGTGTCAGAGGCAAGTTAGAAGTTCCACGTTTCAGCAGGCTTGGTAAAGGAGACTTCAGTTATGTAAACGCCTTTCTTAGAAAGCAGTGTTCCCACGTTGTTTTCTCTTGTCATCCAATCACTTTTTTAAAAGGTCCTGACAGAGTCTTAGACTTGGTAACCTCAGGGCAGTGCTGATCCCCGCCACACGTGTCCTGGTGACCCTGCCCTTCGAGGAGGCTGCGTCGCCCCACGGGGGAGGTGTTGACATAGGTGTTGGGGGTGCCGTGCATGTCCTTTTTCTCAGGTACCCAAAGTTGTCCCCCTGACGTGCCTTTCTCCACAGGCTTGATGCGCTCACGGGTGCGGGGGGCCGATGCAGCCCAGGCCAAGGTCCTGACATTCCTGGACAGCCACTGCGAGTGCAACGAGCACTGGCTGGAGCCCCTCCTGGAGAGGGTGGCCGAGGTGAGGCGGGCTGGGCTCCACAAGGATGCCGTCCACTGTAGGATCCATCAGTAGGGGAAGAATCAAGGGGCTGTGGGGGCAGCACCGGCCGGCGAGGTTCCTTTACGATGGCCTTTTCCTTGGGAGGGTCCGCCTTCCCTGCCTGAAGCTTTGCATTTTGCGGCTCTCCAAGCTCAGAGGAGGCAGAGCACTTAGGATGGAGCCCGAAGGCCCCCAGGAGCGGTGAGTCCGGCCCACAGGTGTGGGGGGGAGGGGCAGCTTGAGGCTGTCGGACCATCTGTGCCTTCGCAAAACACCATCACTAGTGTTACATGTGACCTCTTGTCACATTTCCTTGGCCTTCTGCTTGTTTTATTGACTTTCTCTCCTCCCCACTGAGAAAGCGCTTCCTTGGGACCCTAAAGAAACATCATGAAAGCACTAGGGAAATATTAAAGGAGCAAGTTGTTCTTTCTGCACCAGAGCAAGGGTCGCTGGCGGGCAGTGAGTCATGACACAGGAGATAACACCTCTGCCAGTATTGCGATCGTCCTGCCCACGGCTGTTTACTGAGCGACAGCTGCGTGCTAGGCGCTCTGCACGTTACCTTTAATGCAAGCCTCACCCCCATTTGACAGATGAAGGAGTGGGGGTGCAGGGGGCTTCACTATCGTGGCCAAAAATCGTAGAGGGGGCAGAGCCAGGATGCAGAGCAGGTTTCACTGAACCCCTCTCACGCCCATGCACATGCCCAGCTGAAAGCCCCCATCCTGGAGGCCCCCTGCCCTGCCCCCACTGAGCTGTGTCACAGAGGCAGAGAGGCCATGCGCTCCTGCGGTCAGACTCTCAGGCTTGTTTAAATACCCTCTCCTTCTAAACCAAGGATAGGAGAGGCGAGAATAGTCATCCTCACTAATTTCAGCCCTTTCAAAAGAAATCTAAACAAAGGGACTGAACCTGGAGGTTGTGCAAGTTATGACCTGATGCGCGCCACAGGCCCTGAAGCTGAGCCAGGCAGAGGTGTCCCCCTCGGCTCTCAGGTACTGCTCAGGTTTGCCCTGTAAGTTTGCATCTGGGTGGTGTTGGAACTTCCCAGTGTTCTCTGAGTGCAGTCCCCTGATGTACTATGTTCTTAGCTCTGCTGGTTTGGTTACTAATTTGTTTTTCAAAGTCGTTCTTCCGGCCAATTTGTGTTCTTTCCATGGCTCAGGAGGGCAGCCACTCCTTTGCTAACTGTCGGCAGAGGGCAGAGTCCCCCACCAGCAGGAACTGTCCCAATTGAAAGAGAGTGGGGAAGGTAAAAGCCTGACGTTCACAAACACCAGAAGAGTGACTGTGTGGCACAAAGGGGCCTCTTATGAGTTTGGAGACTCAAAGGCAGGCAGACTCAGGACCTGGGTTCTCTGGTTGGCTTGGTTCACTTCTGCTGCGTGATGCTGGACCTCTGCACACCTCACAGCTCCTCGGCCCAGAGCTGGGTGTTGCTAACTTGCTCGTGTAGGCATCTCAGCCACGAGCCCTTCCCTGAGCTTCCCTGCAGCTGATGTTTCAGTGCAGCTGAGCTCAGATTTGGTCAGAATAGAAGTTACTCTGTGGTTGATGTTTGACATTTGGGGTAACAGGACGGGCCCCGAAACACTCCTGTCAGCTGTGAGCAGAGCACTGGGGCCGCCCCACGCCCTCAGCACCTCTCCTCTCCTCCTCACTGTGGATGCCTGGCCCCATGCAGAGCTGACGGCCAGCCCTGGGGCCTGAGGTGGCCGGTGGGGGCCGCAGGTGGGTCCCTGAGGCCACGGATACTCACACCTCCTCCTGTGCTGGTCCTTCTTGGCTCTAACATCCACTCTTGCCTTTGCTGCGTTTCAGGACAGGACCCGCGTGGTGTCCCCCATCATCGATGTCATCAACATGGACAACTTCCAGTACGTGGGCGCATCCGCAGATCTAAAAGGCGGTAGGTACTGTTCGGGGCCCAGGACTGTAACAGTGACAGCACTTGCAGGCAGCGGGGAGCATCCCTGGGCTCAACAAGCGGGGTCCCCAAGGGGGAGAGAGACAGCCCTGCTTCCCTTAGTGGGCAGCTGCATGTCCTCTCTAGTCTGTCTGACCTGATGCTGTGACAGGTGGCTCTGTGCGCAGAGCTGTCCCTTCGGGAGCTGGGTGTGGGCTCTGCTCTCTGCTCTCTGCATGCCTCCCCCCGGACCCCCAAAGCCTGTCTCCTGCTGGAGACCCAGCCACCCTCCTCACTGGACTCCTGGGCCCCGAGGCCTGGCTGTTGTCCCCCCCACCACCCATGTCCTGCCTCCCTGCAAGGGAACCTTTCCTCTCAGTGACTGTTCAGTTTCCTGAGGGCTGCTCCCGCAAACCCACCTTCCCCAAGCTCCAGAGGACTATGTGATCCTCTTAAAAATCATCGAAGGCCCCATAGGATGCAGCTCAGGTGGGCTCCACCTCCCAGCGTCAGCTGTGTTGGGATGCAGGGCTGAGAGAGGCGGGGATGTGACATGGTACAGGCACACCTGTGTGGTCCCTCAGGTGTGCAGCACCTGGAACACTTGTCCTGCACTTGGGAAAGAATGAGATTGAAAGAGTCCTGTAACACTTTAGTAAAAACAGGAGAGGAGATTTGAAGTCACAGACCCCCTGAAAGGGCTTGAGGACCCCACCTGGGACCCTGGTTCTCGTAAGGTGCTTCACGAAGCTGATGGGTGCACAGGAATCATGCAAGCCTGCCCTGAAGACTGGTCCCATTGTCCCTGTGTCCCCGGGACTACGTGTAGGGGTTGGGGGTGGACCTGTGCCCCTTGGGAACCCTGCGCAGCCTAGTGATAAACTCTTCGTGCTCTGAAACTCAGCCGTTGGGCAGCCTCACCCCAGAACTTGGCTGAGAGCCAGAGAGTCAGCAAAGTTGGCTTTTAAAAGAGAGATAAGAGATGTCAAAGCCTTTGCCTTCCATGTGTGCAAGTTACTCACTATTGATTCTTCACACCTGAGACAAAAGAAGTCTTTTCCAGCTGCCCGGCACCCAGGTTTCTTTATGTAAGATGAGGGGCCTCTTTTCCCATCTTTAACATTTTGAGCTGATTGGAAGATGGACTATTCCAGACAGACACAGAGACAGACCTCAGAAAAAGAAGACAAGGAGTTCTCGTTGTGGTTCGGGTTAAGAACCCAATGTAGTCTCTGTGAAAATGCGGGTTCGATCCCTGGCCTCTCTCAGTGGGTTAAGGATCTGGTGTTGCTGTGGCTGTGGTGTAGGCTGACAACTGCAGCTCTGATTCGACCCCTAGCCTGGGGACTTCCATATGCTGTGGGTGCGGCCCTAAAAAGGAAGAAAGGAGACAGTAAAACTCTGAAACTGGATGGAACCTCAGAAAGCAGCGAGCTGGGGCCAGTGGAGCCCTGGGCGCTGGCGCCTCCCCTGGGTGTGGTTGCTATGGGCAGGTGGTTACCCTTTTGCTCCTCAGCATCAATCTGAGAATCAGGGGCAATGACAGCACAGCCACCCAGAGCAATGAGGTCACCAGTGACCCTGCCGAGGCCCCAGCGGGAGGTAGACTTGCTAGGGGCCCATACGGGCTGGGAAACAAGATTTAGGACATTCTTAGCAAATGGTGAGAATGTGGGCTTTACGAGGACAGATCTTGGCTGCCAGGAAAGCTCAGTGTCCAGAACATCTTACCCCCAAGGGCTTGCAGGAGCTGAGAAGGGATGGCTCCTTCTCCCACTGCAGGTGCTCATGTCCGAGCAAGATGGGGTGGTCCTGCTGGGGGTGTGGGCCTCCTGCCATTCCAGAAGGGGCCAGACTCGTTCTAAGAGCATTTTACGAAATCCCTTTAGGGGACAAAACAAAAACAAACAAACCAGTGATGATGTTTTCAGCAGATTTTAAAAATCGGAGTTCCCGTCGTGGCGCAGTGGTTAACGAATCCGACTAGGAACCATGAGGTTGCGGGTTCGGTCCCTGCCCTTGCTCAGTGGGTTAACGATCCGGCGTTGCCGTGAGCTGTGGTGTAGGTTGCAGACGCGGCTTGGATCCCGCGTTGCTGTGGCTCTGGCGTAGGCCGGTGGCTACAGCTCCAATTCAACCCCTAGCCTGGGAACCTCCATATGCCGCGGGAGCGGCCCAAGAAATAGCAACAACAACAACAACAACAACAACAACAAAAAGACAAAAAGAGAAAAAAAAAATCTACCAAATTAGTAAAATAATAATGCACACACACCCCCCCCCCAGTGCAGGTAACATGTCCATGTCAACCAGGCAGCCAGATGTCTGTTGTTTCTCTGGCTGGTGGTGCATGGGGAGGGCCAGGCTCCATAGGACATCAGCACAGGGCCTGTGTCAGTTTCCTCTTCATGTCTTACTGTCCCTGCTGCCCGGTCCCCCAGGCCTGCACTTCCTTTTGCTAGCCTGCTCCGCTCTGCAGTGACAATGGGGGCACTTTTGGGTCCCTTTGCTGAACTGGGCGCCCTGGAGCCTGCCTGCCACCCTGCCGTGTTCAGGCTGCAGGCCCTGGGATCGTCAGAGCACACAGATCCTGGATTTCCAGCACACAGGCAAGAAAGCCAAACTTGGGCATTGCCCCAGCCCTGTGGGCAGAAAGCCTGATGGCAGAGAGCCCAGGGACAGAGCTGAGGGATGGACTGCCCGGGAGCAGAGCAGCCTGGCTCTCAGACCCTGGGAAGCACAGTACAAAGGGCCAGGTGTTGTCAAGAAAGGTCCCCCGTGCTCTGGGGAGTGTCCATGGGAGTGCGCCAGGTACCTTCTGAGTAGGGACAAGACCTGACAGCTGTGAGCCAGGGGCCTGCAAAAGCCAGGATCCACATCCAGGTGCCAGGCCCAGGTGGGCTGTGGATTCTAGAAGTGACCCGGGGCAGGTACCTGTTATCAGAAATTGCAGCTCACTTACCCCCTTCATTATTTCTGTTGGCTCATTTCCATCTGAAAGTGTTCCCTCTCCCACCTCACTGACCCTGTGTGGGTCTCAATCTAGACATTGAGGAGCAGCGTTTGTGGCCCCGGGGAACCTGTCCTCTGCGCCATCCCTTCCCCACCTGTCCCGCCTTCCCTCCCCTGGGCCCATGATGGGGCACAGGCAGATTGGTTTTATCTGTGGTTGCTCTTCTTTCTCGCCTCCTTACAGCTCTTAGATACACAGTGGTTGCGCCTCACAGACTCCATTCCTCTTGTTTCATGTTTACTTGTATGCATTTTGATTTTAGAAAGGTCTGACCTATGTTTTGTGTTTTGGGGGAGCTTCCTGTGGAAGGAGGATTCCACGTAAGCCCTCCCCACTGGTCGCACTGCCAGCTCCTCCCGCCCCCACCCCCAGTCACTCTCTCTTCCCGCTGCTTCTTCGTAGTTTTTTATTTTTCTTGGTGTGCTTTTCAGTGAGTCTGTTCCAAATACCAAGTATGTTTAAGCCACGAGGGACAAGGGGCCAGGGAGCAGACAGCCTGATGTCACAGCGTCCTGTGTTTCTTTTCTGTGACCGGCAGGTTTCGACTGGAACTTGGTGTTCAAATGGGATTACATGACGCCTGAGCAGAGACGGGCCCGGCAGGGGAACCCGGTCGCCCCCATAAAGTAAGTGCCAGGTGTCCTGCATCCCAGATAAGACACTAGACTCTGGCCACACATCCTCTTGGCACCGAGTGGACTCATACCAGCTTCCTGGGTCTCAGCTCAAGGGACAGTCTCAGGGGTTCCCATCGTGGCTCAGCAGTTAACGAACCCAACTAGTATCCATGAGGACTTGGGTTCAACCCCTGGCCTTGCTTAGTGGGTTAAGAATCCGGCATTGCTGTGAGCTGTGGTGTAGGTTGCAGATTGTAGCTGAGGTCTGACGTTGCTGTGGCCGTGGCATAGACCGTTGGTTACAGCTCTGATTCATCTCCTAGCCTGGGAACCTCATTATGCTGAGGGTTTGCCCCCCTCCCCCCCAAAAAAAGGGACAGTCTCTGCCACCACATTTTGAGATTTTTTTCTCTCTGTATCACATCTGTCGATTCCACATCCTTCATGTCTCAGATGTAGAGCATTTACAGCAGCATGCAGTCTCATGCCAACCTCAGGGACTGGGGAGGGGGTGGCAGCATGTGACCCTGCTGCCCCGGGGAAGGCAGCTCCCCTTCCACATCGGCTCTGCCTCCCATTTGTGCACAGAGGAGGCCCTTTGCTGGTTCCCGCCGGCTCTCAGGCCCAGCCACGTCCTGGACCTCAGGTGGAGGCAGAATGCCTCTTGGGGGCACGTGGTTAGGGGGAGCCCTTCCCACCCCAGTGCTGTGTCCATGCAGCGTTTGCCCCATCAGCAGTGAGCTCAGACGGGCAGCATGTGGCTTTGACATCTCAGCCTCTCCGAGGGAATAGGGCTGGGGTTCTGGTGTTGGCCTGTCCCTGCACTGATGGGAAAATGAAAAGTGATGGTCCATCCCACAGAGGAGGAAGCTGCCCCATGGCGAGGACGAGGACAAGGACAAAGGGTGGCTAGTGGCATCAAGCATCTCCTAAGCATGCGGTGCTTCGTGCCTATTACTTTTTGTAACCTGAGGGCCAGACAAGCCAAGTACTTGCCTGGGCTGCTGTCAGTAAGCATCCCAGTGCCAGGGCAGCTCGTGTACTTGGGGGCATCTGAGCCAGGGCAACGGGGTGGGGGTTGGCATTTGAAGACAGCAGCAGAGGCAGAGGGGCACCAGAGCTGTGAGCAGAGAACCAGGGCTGTGCCGTTACTATGAAGGTCAGCTGGTAGGCTTGAACTTGTCATTAGAATGCTGCAATCTAACCTTGACCTCCAACCTTTCCTTCTTCTCCCGCTCTGCCTCTTTAGAACACCGATGATTGCTGGAGGGTTGTTCGTGATGGATAAGTTCTACTTCGAAGAACTAGGGAAATACGACATGATGATGGATGTGTGGGGAGGAGAAAACCTGGGTACGTATGAGCGCTGTGTCCTCAGACACCACACTGTTTGCAGTTCTGGCACAACTACAGGCTTTACCTGCCCATCAGGAGGGAGAAATGAGAAACAAGCTCTAAGACTCTTCAGCGAGAGTGTGTGGTATGCAGGGTGCTGATTGGAAAAGATTGCTAAAGACATTAGAGTAACCATTTATGGGACACTGTTAGTCTCCCTGTGATGTGCACATAGCACTCGTCTTACTCTTAAAAGTGTCTCAGGGAGTTCCCTTTGTGGCTCAGCATGTTAAGAATCCGACTAGGAACCATGAGGATGTGGCTTTGATCCCTGGGCCCGGCCTGCTCAGTGGGTTAAGGATCTGGCTTTGCTGTGAGCTGGGGGGTAGGTCACAGATGTGGCTTGGATCCCGTGTTCCTGTGGCTGTGGTGTAGGCTGGTGGCTACAGCTCCAATTTGACCCCTAGCCTGGAAACTTCTGTATGCCACAGGTGCAGCCCTAAAAAGACAAAAAAAGTATCTCAGGTCGGCATTAGAATATGTTGCCTTGTACAAGTCAGGAGCTAGAATACAGATTAAGTCTTTGGAAGAAAATGCACAGTTTTTAGTGTCCTCTGAATCCAAGGGTTTGGAAAGCGAGCTGACTAAAATGAGGGGGACATTGCAGGCTCTGAGATTCATTTTCAGCCACAGGGTGTGCAAAGAGCCCTGTCAGGCTAACTGAATGGTGATTGTGGGGTCAGATGGGGCAGAGGCCTTGGCCCTTCAGTCCTTCATTGACTATGTTGTGAATTGTTTTGTTTGAAGTTTCTTTGAATAACATGTAGGTCATTTTTACCCGTGTTAGGGACAATGAAATTTTATAGGTGTTGGTCTCTGTTGGTAGCTGCATGGTATTTACTGCAGAAAGATAGAAAGTCTCTTATTTTCATCTGCTTAGGGGTTTTTGTTCGTTTCACTTGAAGCTTTTGAGATGAGTCTCCTTGGCTATTGAATGCTATTAAATTACCCCTTCCCTTGGAGAGATGGACTCTGGGAGGAAGGGGCAAAAAGAAAAAAGTAAGTCGGTGCCACTGTCATTTTTAGTAATCTTGTAACAGAGACTTTGATGGAGTGATTGATTTGTTTAGAAGACTCAACTAGACCAGCCTGTTGTTTTTCATTCTTCTCGTGTTTCCCGGTGGTAATGCTCGTGATTGTCATCTGTGGAGGGAAGTTGTGCCTGGTTGATGCAAAAACTTGCATAGACTCGGTCACTACATCAGATCAAAGGACCTGAGTCAGATGCTTTTGGGTTTTTCACCTATGCATTGATTTAGGCAGGGCTTTTGAAGTCCTCTGTGCAGGATAGGTTTCAGAAGGATTAACCTTCTAAAGGCAGTTCTGAGTCACCGTTGCTCCTCAGACATGGCTGGGGCTTCGTGCAAGTCCAGCCATCAGGAAACACCGCTCAAATGCCCGAGACGCTGGTGTGGTCTGTGGCAGTGCTGTTAAGTAAGTGGACGGCGGCCGGCCTTTCCATCAGAGCATAGGAAGCGTGTTGCTTTGAGTATCGAAGGACACGTTGTACCCAGAGACCAGTGGGGGTTGTGAGGGGAGATCGTTTTTTCCTTTCCCTGGTTCATTGTTGGTTTGGCTTATCTGTGTGTGCAGATGTGCTGTGTGCGACTTTCCGTGGAAGGGCCGGAGGGGCTCAGGGTGGGGTGACTCAGAGTAGAACTGGGAGGAAGGGCTGCGGCCCTCCAGGCCTCGGCGCTATTGGCATTGTGGTCCCCCTGCCTGTGACAGGCTCTGACATGGCCGCTCTGGAGGGTCTTCTCATCAGGGTTGAGTGGGCACAAGGGTTTCAGCAGGGAGGATCCGGGATATAAGTCTCCCTTCTAGGCACTGTTCTGGCCTGATTGTATGGGTGCTGCCTGCACACCCCCAGCGGTTGTCCAGCCTGGGGGCTTGTGTGGGCACATGTTAGAGGAGAGGTCGAGGATGCCTGCGTAAAATCCAAATACTTCCTCCAGGTGTGCCCATCCCCTTCCAGGTGTGCCCCACCCCCTCCGGGTGTGCCCCAGCAGATCCGCTAGTGCTCCCAGGCTTCCTGACTAACAGTGTGAGTCTATTTAAAGCAATTGTAAAGAAGACATAGAACCTGATCCCTGGCCCTTGTGAGGTGTGGGATTTGACTCCGTGGAAACAGTATTTGTCCTTCAGGTGGGTCTCTGCAGTGTCGGGAAGGATGCTGCCTGCCTCCAGGGCACCATCACACTTCATGCTTTCTGGAAGGACCAAGGTCTCCCCTGAAGTCTTGGAGCTGGTCCATAGCAAACCAAGGATGCAGTTAAACCGCCTAATTAAAAAGCCCCTGAGTTGTCTAGAGTCTTCACCCCACAGTGTAGGGCTCCGTGAAATCAGAGTTGAATATAACTAGTTGAACTTGGCCTTAAAAATCTCCCACCAGCCCTTACTGGTTTAACAGGCTCCCCACACAGAAGCCAAGGGCCTTCCTTGTCCCCAGTTTTGAATTTTCCAGGTAGGCAGCTGTGTATTTGCATTTTATTTCCTTTGACACAGAGAACCTCCTAGGCACGTTCTGTTCAGCACTGGGAGGAAAGCCAGAAACCTTTCACTCTGCTGGCTTGGGTGGTTATGGCCACATGTTTTTAAGACCATGAGGGAAATGGTTGTTAAAGTTCCAGAACTGTGGTACCAATCATTCCCTCCTCATGAAGGGGGAACTCTGGCTTTAGTTCACAGGATCCAAGTAGAAATTCATGGTGTTCCGTCCTGAGGGGGAGCAGCCCAGGTGCCTGGGCCACATGGAGCCTGGTCCGGAGGTTCCCCAGCAGCCCACAGCACGGTCCCTAGGATCCCACCTGTGTCAGCGGCACTGGCTCTTTCCTTCTGTCTTGCCCCCAGCATGTTGTTGGGGATGCAACGTGATGGAAAGGAAAGGCCCTTTCATACCAACCTCATGAAACCTTCCAGAGGAAGGTCTGACCTTCCAGAATATTCTATCTGCTTTTCCTGTCTCACCTCAGTTTCTCATGTTTGGTCAGTACCCTGGCTCAGGCTGCAGCCGCTCAAAGTGGGCGGTGATTAGGACAGGGGCCTGGTGGGGTGTCCATGTGTCCAGGCCTCTCCCAAGAGGAGGTGCTCTGGGTCACGTACCAGCCCCTGCCCTGTGTGTCCCGGCTCCTTGGGAGAGTCTGCTCTGATGCCGGGGCAGAGCGGCCTTTGCTGGCCTGCTGAGTGGCTTTGGCCACTGGACTTTGCCAGCTGGCTGGACACTGTGCACAGGGACAGCATGAATTTTGTGATTTAAGGGAAGAGATGTTCATTCTGGGTAGAGAAAGCCTGGAGACCCCTGTGTCCCCACTGCGGGCATTCAGGACCCCCTGGAAAATGGCACACTCCTTGTCAGCATCACCTTGGATAGTGGAGGGTAGGAGGCCCTGGGTGGTGGGGGTGGTGGGGGTGGGCATATGCGCCCCTCGGGGTGGCCCCGGGCTCCTGGTCACCCTGTGTCGTTCACCTCAGAGATCTCCTTCCGCGTGTGGCAGTGCGGCGGTAGCTTGGAGATCATCCCCTGCAGCCGCGTGGGACATGTGTTCCGGAAGCAGCACCCCTACACCTTCCCGGGTGGCAGCGGCACCGTCTTTGCCCGGTAAGTGTCTGGGGGGCTGCCGCTCTGTGATGACAAGGAGCAGCTGTAGGGACAACAGCAACATTATGCTGAGCGACAGATGCCGGGCTCAGAAGGTTCCGTGGGGCACAGTCCACATGAGGACAGTCGGAGACCTGGCTGTCGTGATGGAGAGCAGGCCGGGGTGGCCAGGCACTTGGGCAGGGGGCTGCAGGGGGTGACGGGCAGGTCTGTGCCTCATGGTGGTGGTTGCACAAATCTGCACCCGTGTGAGCTCATGGAACTCTACGCCCAGAGCATGTTGTGTGGAAATCGTGAAGGAGAGAACTTACTTTATCACACATCACTGCTCAAGGTGCAATAAGTGAACAATATTAAAGTCACCGTACTAAATTCAAACCCAAAAGGCCTTGTGATATCCCACAGATAGGATTCACGATAGATAATAGATTTTAGCACACAGGATAACACCACATAAAGAGCTTTCTGAAGCAAAACAGCAAATTTCCTATCTGAGGGTGAGGGGCACTTTTTTTTTCCTCGGGAATTCTTTCAGATGCAAAAGGTTAAACAGCATACAAACCAGCCTGGCCCCCCGGAAGGCGGCAGGGGCCAACCCCACAGTGCACAGCTCAACAGATGATTTCAGACTAACAGACCCACAGATGTGTGGTTGCTGTGGGGGTGGGGAAGGGAAGGACCAGGAGTTTGGGGTTAGCAGATGCAAACTAGTATATGCAGGGTGGATAAACAGCAAGGTTCTGTGTATCGCAGGGAACTGCACTCAATATGCCATGATAAACCATCATGGAAAGGAATATTTTAAAAAGTATGTATGTATAACTGAATCTCTTTGCTGTAGAGCAGAAATTACAGAACATTGTAAATTGACTATTTCAATTGTAAAAATGAGAGATGATTTCAGACACTGGGAACTAAGTAACATGTGGTCACGTGGTTGACGTGACAGGCCAGGGGACGGGGGCTGCGCACAGAGGCTCCTCTGAGGATGGACGCTTGTCCCAGACCTAAAGGGTGGGAAGGAGGTGCGTGGGGCCCTAGGGAGCAGCACACCTGCCAAGGAGTGGGTTCTTGGGCCAAAATGGCGCTGTAGAACAGAAGGCCGCCAAGTGTGGCTGGGACCAGGGGATGGGGCAGCAGTGGGCAGCAGGGGCGACAAGACTGGCCGGGTCTGCAGCTTGTAGGTCGAGGGGAAGTGGGTGTTGCTTTGAGACTGGGGAAGCTCCTGTGGGTTTGAGGCAGGCACCCGACTTCTCTGCTTTGAGCTTTAGGGTGTCCTCTGGCCCGTTGGAAGCTGGCCTAGACAGGGTTCCAGCCACGGCGGAGGCTGGCAGGCTTGCTGATGGCTTGGCGGTGACAGGAAAGGAGCGAGTAGCTCCCAGGGTTCGCACAGCTTGCTACCAGGTGTCGCCACGGACACGGAAGCCTCAGAGCAGGGTGGGCGTGTGGGGGTGGGGGTGGGGGGTGACTCGCATCTCCGTTATATGGCGTCTTAAGTACACAGTACACATCTCGTACAGGAGCTGGATTCTTCGTGGAGAGTCTAGGTTCAGGGAAACGTTAATAGAAGTTCAGGGAGGCCGATCATCAGATAATGCTTCTGACCAAATTACTTTCTCTCAAAAAGCACATACTTTGCTGAATGTTGTCCAAACTCATTTCTTGCTCTCTATTAGAAATAAAACTCTGTTCTGACATGATGACCTCCTCAAAATGAACTGACACCGATGCATGCGGTTTTTCCCCTGGGGCACGTGAGACCCTTCCCAAAAGCCTCTTGCTGAGATGTAGCCACACTCCAAACCAAAGCCCAGACACGTGCCAGCAAAGCCTGCGACAAAACGGCCTGTTACATACACAAAGCATTGCTTTACAGCAAAGGAAAAAAGCCTCTTTTTAGAGGGAAAACTTCCCTGTTGTGTTTTTATGGCCCAGGAGTCCATACACTAGTGATGTGGGGAGGCAAGAGGGTGGGACGTTGGGGCAGCAAGAGTCTGTTCGGTCCTCAGCAGGACCCTGGCTACCCTCTGTCCTGGTTGACTCATCTGCAAGATAAAGAGGTCACTTCAAAGTTCTTTTAATTTCCTCTGATACATGGCATTCCATGTAGTAATATTTCACCATCTAAAAATTGGTACTTGACAGCGGTAGCTCATTTATAGCGTTCCGTGTGTGCCAGTCTTAAGTGCTTTACAGATACTCACGTCCTCATAAAGGCTAATGAACTAAGTACTAGTCGCAGTTTCCATTTCAGGGGCAAGGGAGACTGAGGTACAAAAGGACTCTGTTCCTTTGCAAGTGACGGAGCTGGGATTCATCTCAGGCTACTGGGCTCTGGAGTGCATGTTTGGTTTTTTTTGTTTGTTTGTTTTTGTCTTTTTTTTTGTCTTTTTGCTATTTCTTTGGGCCGCTTCCGCGGCATATGGAGGTTCCCAGGCTAGGGGTCAAATCGGAGCTGTAGCCACCGGCCTACGCCAGAGCCACAGCAACGCAGGATCCAAGCCGCGTCTGCAACCTACACCACAGCTCACGGCAACGCCGGATCGTTAACCCACTGAGCAAGGGCAGGGACCGAACCTGCAACCTCATGGTTCCTAGTCGGATTCGTTAACCACTGCGCCACGACGGGAACTCCATGTTTGTTTGTTTTTTAACTGGATCCCTGAGTGCTGTTAGTGCCCGAGGGTGCTGGCCTTCAGGAACGAAGTACAGATTCTAAAGTAGGTTCTAGAATGGCAGGTAGAGCATGGTCTCAGTTATGGAGGCTAGTGGGGAGGGGGCATGGAACAGTTGCCCCATGGGGTCCTGCCTTGCTTTGCCAGCCCCTGGCACCTGTTGTTTTTGGAGAGAGCAAGGTGATGACACTCCTGCGGACGCTGACGTCATAGCCTTGGTCACCCCAGGAGGCCAGTTGAGAGCAAACTGCTGGGCAGTTCCTTTTTTTTTTTTTTTTTTTTTAAGCACAGCTACATTTCCAATTAGCCCCTACAAGCTTCTTAAGAGACCATTTTGGAGAGTGTTATGCGTGTACTTGCATGTGTATGTGGACTTGCATTTACCCAAGGGCCAGGGATGCTCCCAGCCATGGGGAGTGGAGCTGGGGCCTTAGATGGATGTTGGGGTTCACGTTTCGAGGTTAATGGTGAGACTTCACTTATTCCTGGTGAGGGAGACGATGAATAAATGAAATACAGAAAACCTGCTTTCATATCAAACTTTTGCTGTTACAACCACCAAGCAGTGTGACTGGCCGCCCTGAGTTTACTCTCTCTTGTCTGCTCCCTGGAAGAGCTAATTACTTACCTGCACTGAGTGAGGACAGGAGGGAGCAAAGGTGAGAAAAATAGGGGCCCAGGTGCCCTGGACCTGCAGCCCCTAGAAGACTGCCTGGCATATATAGTAGGTGCCTGAGAAATACTGGAGTGAATGAATTGAGAGCGTTACTGAGTAGCCCAGGAAACTCATCTTTGAGGCTTCCATGTCTCTTTCTGTTCAGTAGACAGAGAAGGGTTGGTCTGCATTTAGAAGGTGAGACATGACTTGCTCCCTTCATGACTTAGGTGATTGAAAACCACTGTGATTTCAGATCCTAAGACGTTTACACTCTTAGGGCTGCAAGCAACCTGGGAGACCTTTGACTCAAATCCTTTCACTTTGCTGACACAGCAAGTTCTTCCTACAGCCGGTTCGAGGCCAGCTGCCCATCTGTTAAGGCCCGGTCCCCTTAGCAACACCCCTGAGTCCTGTAGGAATATTGAGGAATAGGAATGTAGTGGCTCTCTGAGAAAAGGTACTTAGGATCCTATATTCCTAGCATTTTATTTTTATTTTTTATTTATTTTTTGTCTTTTTGCTATTTCTTTGGGCCGCTCCCTCGGCATATGGAGGTTCCCAGTCGGAGGTCCACCGGCCTACGCCAGAGCCACAGCAACGCGGAATCCAAGCCGCGTCTGCAACCTACACCACAGCTCACGGCAGCGCCGGATCGTTAACCCACTGAGCAAGGGCAGGGACCGAACCCGCAACCTCATGGTTCCTAGTCAGATTCGTTAACCACTGCGCCACGACGGGAACTCCCCTATCATTTTATTTAAAAAAAATTTTTTTTTGCTTTTTTTTTTATGACCGCACCCACGGCATATGGAGGTTCCCAGGCTAGGGGTCGAATCAGAGCAACAGCTGCCAGCCTATGCCACCCTAGCATTTTAATTATTGTTGTATCTGTGTCTTTTTTTTTTTTTGACAGACAAAGTAAGAACTCAACCATCTCCTTACCAAAGATAAGCTCCCTTATAACGTGGTGAAAACATCCTCCTCCCTCCCTCTCCCCACTCTCCACCCTTTTTTCCCACCACACACATATCTACTCTGTGCTGCTCTGTCCTCTTATTTTATTTTTACCCAACAAGTCAAGGACATCTTTCCATGGCAACTTGTAAAACGTACACCATTGTTTCTCATGGCCGTGGGCGAGTCCACTTTCTTTGACCTACTTCCCTGTGGATAGCCATACAGTTTCTATTTTTTCTGCCATTATACGCAGTGCTAAATTGAGCCCATTTTCATTCCTAGTTGATTATGGCATCCAGGTGAATTTCTAGATGTGGGAATTGCTAGATCAGGGGACAGGTGCCTTTGTAGTGTCTTGTCTGCCTCTTCCAGGGTGTTCTCAGCAGCAATCTGTCTTCCACTTCTTGAGAAGAAAAAAGATATATCCATGCCTTTTTGTGAGTGATATATGCCCCCAAATTATTCTGATAATTGTAACTCAGATGATTTAAGGCTCACCACTTAAAAGAGACCTTTCTGATAGAGAAATGGTAGGATAGTAACAGGTGAATATCAGCTCTGCAGTGTATGTATTTTGGAGGAAACGAATGCCTTTGATATGGGTTCTTAAGAAGCACTGGCTCTAAGTCGAAGATGTGAGTCTCCTTGGGAACAGGGGCCGGGGACATGGCACAAAGAGGGTCCGTGTATTGCTGTTGCTTCACCGATGCCCCAAGGAGAATGTTGGCAGGATTGCAGTGCCTGTCACATGTTCAGAAGTGGCCTGTCCTCTCTAAAAGGCAAAAAATAAATAAATAAATTAGAAGTGGCCTGTCCTGGTTGCCTTCCCGATGGTGGGTTTTGGTTCTCTCTGTGCTTATGAGATGTACGCATGGGGGCTGCTGGCCTTCGAGAGAAGCCTGTTCTGCCTGGACCACAGGCACAGTGCAGTAGGGACTCTGAATATGGGGTGTACTGCCCCCCCACTATTCCTTGTCTAAACAGGTCACTCTCAGCTCTGCTCTGCAAAGAGGAATTGTAATAGTACCTCTGATCTGTTCTTAACTTCTCCCCAGAGCTCTCTGTCACAGCCGTGATGATAAAGGCCAGAGAACAGAGGCCAGGGCCTTCTTGGCTCTGCTCCCTGGCACCATGGCCTTCCGTGGACAGCGTTGTAAGATGTACCGCAGGGTCATGTTCTTTGGTCCTTCTTGATGGTACAACTGCAGTCCTTTCTTTAAATTACCCACCTGTGCTGAAATTCTAACTTCAACTTTTGCTCTTTGACAATCTGTGTTCCATGAAAGATGAGAGGGGCTGAGTTCCGTTGGCTCATTAAACACCCACTGAAGGCCAGCTGCCCTCATGTACAGCCCAGGGTGCTGTGGGAACAGCCTGCCCTCTCCTCCGTGCAGGCACCACTGCCAAGCCGCCAGCCATCCAGAAGCACCTTGCTCAGTAGCCCTCCAGGTGGGCAGTGCAGACAGAGTGATGCTCACGGAAAGTAAGCACATCACAGTTCAAGGAGATCTGTTTTGTCTCTAGGAACACCCGCCGGGCAGCAGAGGTCTGGATGGACGAATACAAAAATTTCTATTACGCAGCAGTGCCTTCTGCCAGAAACGTCCCTTATGGAAAGTAAGTGTGACCCGTACCCTCATGCTGCTCTGCCTGTGTTTGTGTGCGAGTGTGTATGTGGTGGGGGAGGTCAGTCTGCACCCTAGGCAGGCTTCTGTGGCCAGGGTTGTAAGCAGCCACCAGGTGTCAAAGGGCGGCCCCCTTCGGGGGACAGAAGTGTGGATGATCTGGCCTCCACGGCCTCCCCGACCCTCTCTCCTGGGCAGATTTCCAGGGCAGACGTAGAGCACGTCCGTTCTTGAAATGAGCAAAGGAATCTTGTCTCCTTTTTCTCCAGTATTCAGAGCCGATTGGAGCTCAGGAAGAAACTTAGCTGCAAGCCTTTCAAATGGTACCTTGAAAATGTCTACCCGGAGTTAAGGTAAGCTGCCAGGGCCGGGCTTCTCTTCAGGGGGCTTACAAGCAGCCAGGAAGCCGGGGGCTGGGGTGGGGGAGCAGGGCCTGGAGGTGGAGTGAAGCCTGTGCTCAGGGTGAGAGGCGGGAGCTGGGGCCACTGCTGTCCCCAGGCTCCCCAAGGACGTGCTCCCTGAACGGTGGCCTCTTGCTTGCCCACTTGGGGGCCCCTCCCGTTCCTTGTAGACCTGGAGAGACCCCAGGTGTCACGTCACTTAGCTTGTCCCCCTGATGAGTCTCGTCTGCTCTGTGCGTGGCAGGCCCCCCACCAAGGGGGTGCTCTGTACTGCAGCCCACAGGCCTCCTCCTGCGGCCCCATCAGTGGGGTGGGGGGCAGAGATCCCAGGCTACACCCGCTCCAGTGTCCTCTCCTGAGGGCCAACAGACGAGTACTGCCCATGGCGCCTCCCTCCGCCAAGCTGGTTTTTACCACGTGTGTAATGAGAATAATCCTGCTGGCCCCCAGCTTCCCTCCGCACCCCGCCTTTCTTCTTAAATCACTGCCCACCCGCTCGTGTCCTTAGGGGTTGACACTTGTCAGAGGACCCAGAGGCCTGTAGGTCCAGGCCACGTCTGACTTCATCTTCTCAAAGGGATTGTGGAACAGACTTGCCCCCATGTGGCGTGTCCTTTATTCTGAGTGTCCCAGCACATCTTGCAGCAGGTCCATGTCTCCAGCACTGTGCCTGTGAGCGCGGAGTCACCTCCCTTCCCTGTGTGATGACAGCCCCTCCAGAGCCCTTGTCATGGAGCTTTGCTGGATGTTAGATGGTGCGGTCTCGCCTCTCTAAGGCTCTTCACTTACACCACCCTTTGGAACTATTTCCTCTACTTTTATTTTTTTTTTTATTTTTGTCTTTTTGCCTTTTCTAGGGCCGCTCCCTCGGCACATGGAGGCTCCCAGGCTAGGGGTCTAATCGGAGCTGTAGCTGCCAGCCACAGCCACAGCCACAGCAACACCAGATCCAAGCTGCATCTTCAACCTACACCTCAGCTCATGGCAACACTGGATCCTTAACCCACTGAGCAAGGCCAGGGATCGACCCCACAACCTCATGGTTCCTAGTCAGATTCATTAACCACTGTGTCACGACGGGAACTCCTATTTCCTCTACTTTTAAAGTGACACCGTGCCCCTGGCCCCCATGGCCCCTCTGGGATGGACGTCACCAGCAGGAAGACCCTTGTCGTCACCTCCCCCCAGCCAACAAGGGGCCTCACAGCAGTGGAGTGTAGCCCCCAATGGTGCCTATGTTGCTTTTGCTTCTTGATGGCCTGTGACCTGGTAGCCAGATGCCAGATGGGGTTACATTAAGTGCACAGTTTCACTCTGAGGTCCCCTGTGACTTGGGGTGACCTTGGCTTCTGAGACCCCGTCTGAAGCACTCAACACCATGGCAGTGGGTGGTCTGCTGCCCCCGTCTGTGCAGGCGAGGGAGACACCACCTGAGCATCTGTACCACGTCAGGGACAGTCACTGCCGTTACTAAGTCCTTCCTGTGGGCCCAGTGCCATGCTGAGTGCTTAAGATGGGATTTTTCGTGGACTCCTGCCTGTGGCAGGGCCAGGGCTCAGGATCGGGTCTAACCCTGAAGCATGCTCCCCCACGCACCCCACTGTGCTCTCTGGCGTGTTTGTACCAGGCCACTTGGCAGACCCACACATGTTCTCCCCTCTACCAGCTAAAGGTCAGTCCCAAGTCTACTGGAAGTTTCCAGGAAGCAGGATCTGACCGCACCAAATTTCTTTTCTAAGTGACTTCCAACAATTAACACTGAAGAGAAAAGGAGCTCTTCCTTTCCAGAAAAAATCCCTCTGGTACATAGAAAGAAGACTTCAGCTTAAAATCCGGGTTAGAAATGGAGATGCTCAGAGTAGTGCTGTCTTCTGGCACAGCCAGGACTGTGCTGGGGGCCCATGGCCTGGGGATGCCGGGCTCTCGCTGCCCTGCCTGGTCCTGAGGCGAAGGCTCTGGGCAGTGGAGTGGGGTGGGGCACAGAGGTGGGGGCCCTGCCGATGGAGTGAGTGTCTCTCTCATTGGTTCCAGGGTTCCCGACCATCAGGATATAGCTTTTGGGGCCTTGCAGCAGGGAACCAACTGCCTGGACACTTTGGGACATTTTGCTGACGGTGTCGTTGGAGTTTACGAGTGTCACAACGCTGGGGGGAACCAGGTATGTGTGTAGGGGGGATGAGGGAACAGGGTGGGTGGGTTGCTGAGGTCACAAGTCCTGTGGCCACCCTTCTCCTGGGACGAGAGATGTCTGCCCCGAGCCCCTTCTCAGCCTCGGGTGAGCACTGACCCGGCTTTGTCATCACAGCTACAGGGCGGGTAGCCTTGCTCCTTCCCAGCCCATCATCCCCCGCCTCCTCTGTCCCCCCAGTGTGTGCTCACCCCAGGGCACCTGACTGTGTCTGCGCCTGCACCTGCCCACATCCGTGCCCATAAGCACTTAACCCCCGCGCCACAGCTGCCTGTTAAATAACAAAGGCTTCGGTGTAAAGCCCGCCACCTTCTGTCCTCGCGGAAAGGGAGAGGCCCAGCCATGGCCTCTGTGTCCAAAAGGACCGTGATCTGGAAGGCGGTTTTTCCTGTGAGATAACAGCGGGCATTTGGTAAGATGAGGGCTTTGTGCACAGAAGTGGTCGGGCGGTGTTGTGTCTTGTCATCTCCTGCTTGGGGGTGGGGGGTTGCTGTTTTTAACAAAAGGTGCTTGACCTCAGTGTCTCCCACATTTATTGATCCCAGGGCCTTCTTTCAGTAGAACTATTTCCAAAAGAAGGTGCCTGCTTTTGTGTGAAGCTGGCTGTCCCATGTCCTTCCGGGGAGTGGCTGGGTGACTTCCTTCCCTTTCCATCCTCAATGGTTGCTCCAGGTGGCCTGGACATGGTCAGTTAGACACATGAGGCGCAGGGCGGGACAGCCCCCATCCATCTGGCTCCATCCGGGTCCCAAGACAGACACCTCCCTGCCCCTGGGCTCTGCCCCACGGCTTTGCCCAGGAGGAGTCTGAGAGCTTTAGGGAAGCACCGATCCTGGGTCCCACACCCAGAGAGCCTGATTTCCTGAGTCTGGGGTCGGAGAGCATCGGCGTGTTTGAAAGCTCTGGGGGTGGGTGACCCTAAATGGGGACACGTGATCAGGGCCCAGTAGGCATGGCGTCCTCCATGGTCCAGCCTGGGCTGCGAACCGCTGTCCAGACCAGCCCTGCCCAGGGGCATTTGCGTGCTGAAGAGAATGTTCTCGGTCTGCCCCACCCAGCACAGCAGCCACCAGCCAGGTGTGGGGACAGAGCCCTCAGCACGGGGCCAGTGCGACCGAGGATGTCAGGTTTCTCCTGGTTTCATTGTGGTGAATTCAGACGCCCCGAATGCAGGGACCACCACATGGGGAACCGTCCTGGGGGGTGGAAGCCGGTGCCCAGTGGCTCCTGCACCTCCCAGGGCCAGTCCCGTCTGAGCTGAGGAAAAGTCAGCTCTGAGGATGAGGAATGAGGGGTGAGTAACGTTTCCTAGCGGGAACCTGGCTGTGCTCTGGGTCAGTAAAGTGTGTCATGTGGTTTCTGGCAGGGCCTTGGCAGACACACAGGAAGTGGGGAAATTTTTTGAGTGGCAGCTCAGAAAAGCATTTCTTAAATATTTATGTACTTCATTTTGGAAATACAGATCATTGCAGAAGGATAGAGTGGCAACTTTCCTTGCTGTTCCCATAGCCGAATTCGGTATAGGTCTGTTTTAAAATAAGGAAGCACACAGAGTACCCATTGTGGCTCAGCGGGTTAAGATCCCGACTAGTATCCATGAGGATATGGGTTTAATCCCTGGCCTTGCTCAGTGGGTTAAGGATCCGGCGTTGTCATGAGCTGTGGTGTAGGTCACAGATGTGGCTCGAATTCCGCGTTGCCGTGGCGGTGGTGTAGGCTGGCGGCTGCAGCTCCAATTTGACCCCTGGCCTGGAAATTTCCACATGCCATAGGTGCTGCCCTAAAAAGAATACATAAAACTGGGAGTTCCTTTTGTGGCTCAGCAGAAAGGAATCTGACTAATATCCACGAGGACACAGGTTCGATCCCTGGCCTCACTCAGTGGGATAAGGATCTGGCGTTGCCGTGAGCTGTGGTGTAGGTCGCAGACGTGGTTTGGATCTGGCGTGGCTGTGGCTGTGGTGTAGGCTGGTGGCTACAGCTCCGATTCTGCCCCTAGCCTGGGCACCTCCATATGCTGCAGGTGCAGCCCTGAACAAACAAAAAAGAATAAATGAACGAAAGTAAAATAAGAAAGCACACAATAGCAAGAAGGTCATAGAAACATTCAAACTGAGCTTTAAACTGAGTGTCAGCAAACCCCTAACATCTGCCAACACCTGCCTCCAAGAATGATGGAAAATCTTATTCTCCCTGGGGTCGATCCACCCATTACTCCTCTTCCCAAGTTGGGGCGGGGAGGGTATCTTTGTGTCACTGTTTCACACAAATACCTAAAAGCATGCAGGGTGCAGGGGCTACTCCATCCTGGGACCTCCTTCATGCCTGTTGGTGCTTTGGGATCACTCCCCCCCAACCCGTGCCCCCAAGGACAGCACTGTGGGAGACTGGCCTGGCCTGTGGCCCTTCCAAGCCGGTTCTGCCCGTGGGGACAGGGGGGCAAGGAGCCAGCCCTCTGCTCGTTCCCAAGTTTGGACAACCCGTGAAAAACAGGCCAAAGCAGGTTCTTCTCTAGGATTTTCAGAGCCTTTTCAGGGGTGCTGTGAATTTGCAAGAGAGGCACTTGGCCCAAATTCAGTGTTTCCCAAATTTATTTGACCTGGAACCAAGTTTTCATAGGATTCTCTTGGAGTCCGCTTTGAGAAGCACTGATGAAAAGGGGAGAAGTCGGAAGCTGAGGGCAGAGAGGGGGGCGCAGGGCCTGACTCCCTGTCAGGAGAGGAGGAAGCCTGCCAGGGGGCTACAGGGGCTGTCCCCGACCTCTCTCCAGCTGTGCCCAACTCCTCTGAGCACCACGTCTCTCCGCGGCCATGAAAGGGGCGCATGTGGCCGCCAGGTGGTAATCCTTCCCCATAATAGGCTGTCTGCTCCAGGAGATGGAGGCGCCGAGCAATGAGCTTCTTTAAAAGATTGTGTTTCCTGAGCTCTGTCCCCTGAAAACAGAGAAAAGGTAAACAGTCTCTGGAAGCGCTTGCCAGAGCCCAGAGTGGTATTAGGCGTGCCGCCTGCTCTCCCTACCTGGTGAGAGTGATGGAAGGCAGGGCCTGGCCTGTGTGTTTGCTGCGTGGGTCCAGCCCTCTGAAAGCACCTGAGCTGCTGCTGGTGCTCAGTGGACAGTCATTGGGGTGGACAGACAGACAGGTGGATAGATGGACAGACAGCAGAAGGGGCACTGGGAGGGCACCCCTGGGGGATTCTTACTTAGAATAACCCTTGCTGCGTCTAGATCCTGAGGGTTCTCTTGGGTTTCGTCCCTTTGAATAGGTCAAGTCCTAGAATAAAGGTCAGAAGCCTCACCCTCCTGCCTAGAGCGGGCTCCCAGCCCCCTCTCCCACCTGAGGCCACACTCACCCATCTTGTCACCTCCCCAGCCTCTTTCCCTTTTAGATGCTCTTGTTTGGTGTTCAGAAGAAATGGTTCTACTCTCGGCCTGTGTGTGTGTGTGTGTGTGTGTGTGTGTGTGTGTGTGTTGAGATCACGGGCAAGTTATTTCAGCTCTCTGGCTCAGTTTCTTCATCTGTAAAATGGGGATAACCATAGCCTCTCATAGGGCTGTTGTGTAAAGGGCTTAAATGGTGCCCGGACATCATAAGTACCCAGGCTGGCTGTGCACCGTGTGTGTAGATACCTAGATCCATCCCCAGGGACCTCAGAACTCTCTGAGCATCCGTGGGCCAACTTAGAGGAGGCTAAACATGCCGTGTGTGATTTATAATTTTCACACATGACAATCCGCAGTCACAAATGCTGTTTCCACACCATACCTGCCTGGGGGCAAAGTCCCCACGTTGACCCCGAAGTGTCCATCCCGTTGGGCAACCGAGCTTGAGTGATAGCGTTCACAGCTCACATTTTACCACCGGAAAACGGGTGCGGAGCTCCACTCTGCGTTTGGGCTGAAATGGTCACCACGGTTCACCTGGGTGCCCAGTCACAAGGCTCCATGATACCCCATGTGCAGATTTGCTCTTTGGCATAAAGTCATTTGTTGGTCCTGAGCTGTTCGGAGCTCCTAAGGCTGGTCCCCAGTGTGCCCAGCCTCTCTGGGGCCCCTGACCTGGGTTTGTGTTGCAGGAGTGGGCCTTGACCAAGGAGAAGTCGGTGAAGCACATGGACCTGTGCCTGACTGTGGTGGACCGGGCGCCCGGCTCCCTCATCAAGCTGCAGGGCTGCCGGGAGAACGACAGCAGGCAGGTATGTCATGTGGGTTGCAGGGCTGGGACGCGGGGTGCACACACATGTGTGGTGCTGGTGGACTCTCGCTGGCCTGTGTCCCCACATGCTGTGGCGTCCCTGGCACATCGTGGGTGCGGCTCTGGATGGCTTCCCTTGACTCCTCTGCCCCTGTGGCTACTTCTACTGGGAGGTCATCTGTTCTGGGTGGTTTCCTCCCAGAGCCTCCGGATGGGTGAGTTTACATCTGTGCCTCCCGTCTGACCAGACCACGGAGGCAGGCAGCCCTTTGCGATGGTGTGTTCAGCTCCAGGACCCTCCCTGGTCCAGGCACTGGGGTGGGGGCAGGGGGTCCTAAGAAGAAGCCCTAAGTCCCAGGTGCTCCTGCTGGGTGCCCGAAAGGATTTGTCTGGTGATGTCAGAGATCTCGGGAGAGGGGGACACGGGGGGCCCATGTGCGTGGGTCTAAGCTTGGGACCCATGGCTTCCCGCCCGCTGACCCCTGCGTGTGGAGGCTCAGGCCCCAGGCCTGGGAGCAGGGAGGGATGGAGGATGAAACAGCAGCGCCTGGGCCCCAGCGCTGAGAAGGGTGCCTGCCTGAACGCGCAAAACTAATGATTTAAAGCTTTGCTTTAAACATGAAAGTTAATGACTCGTGAGAAGTTAGTGAAACACTGGCCTGCAGATCAGTCTAGAAAGCGTAGTGAGCCAAGACAACGCAGCTTCAAGACAGAACCAGCTGAGGAGCCTCTTCTCAGAGGCTGAGTGAACGAGGCTGGGGGAGCCCAGCGCCCGGGGACCCACCTTCACAAGCGCTCCTCCAGAGGAAGTGTTTTCACCCTGTTTCACCTCCGTGGCAGATGAGCCCCCAGCCCCAAAAGCAAGACCTATATTTTATAAAAATATATACAAAGAGGCCTTGATTTCTGCAGCCGGAGGCATGATGTGGCTTCTTTGTGATGAGACCTCCTCCTCCCCATACCACGGGGTCTTTTAAAGAGAAATGATGCATGTTTTTGTTTATTCATTGAACATTTTTCTTTCTTAAACTTACAGCTTGTAAGCAACTGAAGTGCAGGTGGTTGAGCAGGTAGCGCACGCTGAGAGGGGCGTGTGTGCTCACTGCCATGCGCCCGGCGGTGCCCTGGGTGCCCCTGGGCCCAGAGCTTCTCCTGGGCCCAGGGGAGCTGGTGCAGCCCAGAGGGCTTCCCCACATGCCTGCCCAGGAAGCCGGGCTTGTCCTCTCCATCCCTCCTCAGGAGGTGGACGGCTGGGGAGCCAGAAGCCCACACGGGCCTCTTGTGCTCCACACACTTCACAGGAAGGAAGCTGAGGCCCCAAGAGCCAGGGGTCCTGTCCTGGCCAAGGCCAGGTCCCTTGTTTGGACGCCAGTAGTCAGGAAACATGGGAAAAGGGCCGCCATCTCTCATCTGTCCCCTCCCCACCCCATCCTGGGTGCCCCCTTCTTGCTCCACAGAGCCCCAGTCCCCCACAGGCTCCCTCATGGCCACTCCCTCAACGCCCATCTGTATTGATTCAACCCCATGACTCTGGTGCCTGAGTCTCCGCGAGGCCACTGGCCCTTGGCCAGCCTCCTGGGACCTGCCTGGTAGCAGTGGTCACGCTGTCAAGCCAAGCACACCATTGCCCGGGTGGAAGGGCACGGACGTCTGATGACTCTGCCTGGACTCCAAACCCACTTGAAGAACAGATGGGCACTCAGTCTTGGCGGGGGGGGGTTGTCCCCTTAGCTGTGTGTTGAGAGCTGACAGGTGCTCCTGCCGCTGTGCGGCCCTCACCCCTGCAAGGCTCTCTTCTGGAGATGGAGAGAGATCTGCAGACAGTGAGCTTTACTGGATGCGAAATGTGAATAAGTGAGGGTCTGTTAATCCTTTAGCCCCAGCGCTTGCTCTAAGGAAGGTGTGGCTGGTTCCGGAGCGCCTCCATGTCTGGGAAACCTGCCCGCTCCCAGCCCTCTGGGGCCCAGGGCTCCGGCTGCTGAGGCTGCCTTTCTCTTATAGAGGTGGGCACTGGGCATTTTTAAGGCCCTCCATCCAGCTGACACCCTGACACAGGAGAGCATCCCCCCCCCCCCTTGCCCTGAGAACAGAATCAAGTCCATCCAGTTCCCATCTGTCACCAAGTGCTGGCCACTCAGAGTGGCACACAGCTGGTGGCAGCACATACATACGTCCCATGACACAGCAGGAAAGCAGGAGGGAGTGGACGTGAAGGAGGAGTTGATGGGCAGGTGGCTGTCACCTCCCCTGTGCCCATTGAACTGCGCTGCATTTCGCTGTTGGAAAAATCCCAGGCTGGAAGCTGGCTTAGTAAACATCCCAGGGTCCCTGCGGCCTTGCGGAGCCCTTATGAAGGTCGGTCCCCGGGCGCTGGACTCCCCCAGCCTCGTTCACCCACCCTCTGAGGAGAGGCTCCTCAGCTGGTTCTGTCTTGAAGCTGCGCTGTCTCGCCAGTTGAAACATTGGATTTCCAGGCACGTCTGTGTGTTCGTGTTACGGGTGCATTTGCAGAGTCAAAAGGCAAAGGCAGACAGGAGTAAGAAAATCTAATTCCACAGTGTCAAAAGGATTTGTAAAGATACCGACAGAAAGGAGCTTTGGTGCACACAGTGTGAAAAATTAATTAGGATCATGGACTGCATTAATGAAGGGAGAGCTTTTGGAGGAAAAAAAGTATGTGGCTTTTTTTTTTTTTTTAAATACAAATGTTAGGGGTTTTTTCCATGGGGCTAAACAACACGGTGAGGGGCCCTTGGGTGCCCTGCACTGGGCTGTGGGCTTGTTTTCTGGTTTGCCCGATGGCTGCTCTGGGCTCAGTGAGTGCAGGTGTGTACAGGTGAGCAAGAGATGCTACGCCCTGAGCTGTAGGAGTGCACTCAGGGCTTGACGGGCCTGCCGTGCAGGGCACTGTGGGGCTGGGGGTGGCTGAGCCAGGCTCCTCACACCTGCCAGGGAGGCGCAGACAGTGGAGAAATGGGCTCCCAGCATAGCGCTCTGTCCACACAAGCCTGCCTTTCTCTCCTTGGCCTGAACCGCCTCTGGTGCAGCAAGAGGCCCTCAGTGTAAGCGGGAGTGGAGGTGCCTGACCTAGGCCTAGGCAGGGCTGCCTTCAGCAGCGGGGTGGCCTGGGCCCCCTGGGAGCTGGCGGTGCCGTGGCTCCTCCTGGGGGGGGAGGGGGTGGGGGATGTCATCAGATGAGGCCTTCTTGTGAAGGAATGCAGTCTCAGCTGGAAGTTCTCAGTGCCACGTTATACCTGGGGACGGGCGGGGTGCAGGGGGAGCAGGGAGAGGGGCCTGGCCAAGGAGACACCCAAAGCAGACACAGATGGGGCAGGAAAGGTCTAGAGGAGGTCTCGAGCTGCACACCTGGCAGGGGGCTGGCTCCTTCCTGGGCCTCCGTGGCACCTTTCTGCCCTGGGGCTCCCTTGAACCCCAGTCCTTTCTGATAAGAGAGGGAAAGAGAAAGGGTGCATTCTTCACGCAGCCAGGAGACCCGTTGAGAGCAGCTGCCTCCTCCTCCTGTCGGTGCCCCGTGCTGTGAGGTGCTCTCCTGTCTTTCGCAGAAATGGGAGCAGATCGAGGGCAACTCCAAGCTGCGGCACGTGGGTAGCAACCTGTGTCTGGACAGCCGTGCGGCCAAGAACGGGGGCCTGAGCGTGGAGGTGTGCGGCCCCGCGCTGTCCCAGCAGTGGAAGTTCTCGCTCAACCTGCAACAGTAGGGGGCTGCGGCGCCCCCGGCCGGCAAGGTGGTCACGCTATCGATTACGTTTCTTAGACTTTCCACGAAACTATATACCTCAGTATTCCATCATGGTCTGGAGACGAGAGCTGCGGCCCCAGCCCGGGGGCGGGCGGCACAGGAGCGGCGAGGGAGGGGGCTGTTCCCCGGCCCCCGGGGGCCCCCACTGCCCGCTTCCCGCGGCCCCACAGCGGGTGACGTCCAAGCGCCGGCGCCACAGCTGGAGGACCGGGCAGGGAAGGGGGTCGTTGCGGCATCACAGCGAGGAGAACTCTCTGGAAATCTCCACTTGGATCCCACGGGGCAGCCAGGCCAGCCGGTCCCGTGGCTGTGCGCGCTTTTGTCGCAGGCCCCTCCCCTCCCCACCCTCCGCTGGTCTTCCCGTCGCAGCCCCTGTCCCGCGTGGTGTACTTGCTCTGTTTGGAAACGAACTCCTCTGCGGCGGGACACTAAACGCCAGCATAGAAAGAGAACGTACGGTCAGTTCCCTATGGTTTCTGTAGGTCATGCTCATCGTGTAAACCCTCCACAAAGCAGATCACAGCCGGCAGGAGGGGGAGCCCCCCCACTCCTCTGCCGCCCCTGGAGCCTTATAGGTGAGTAGGTGCTGCCCTGGCCGGGAGGCCCCCCCCCCCCACCCCTGCCCCGACCCCAGCCTCCCAGTCTGGCTTCAGCTGGGAGTCACGCTCTGTGTTGGAATCCACTTTTCATACCCTTGGTGTTTGTAAACCTGGACGGGTTACTTATTTTGACAGATACTACTTTGGGTTTTTGTAAATTCAGTTTCTTTCCTCTAAGGATGAAATGAATTAAGAAAACAGTCCCCCAGCTACCAGGGACGGAGGGAAGGTGGCCCAGGCTGTGCTGCTGATTGCGAGGACCCCTGGTGCGTCGCCACCACTGTCAGGGTCACCTGGGCCCTGGAATCTGCCTGCCTCGGGGGCTTTGGTCAAGAATTAGGCAAAGTGGAGACTAAACAACGCTTGAGGATTCAGGGCACAAAACAGGAAGCTGTGGTTTAGGAAGCATGTGTTGGTATAAACCAGGAGACAGCTGTGAACTAAACGGAGTCACAGGAAGGAGCCAGGTCACTGCCCAACACCCAAGTGACACTTCCTTGTCTCTGAGGTGCCCCGTGTGCAGCAGTCACCAGCCACAGCCCCCACAGGAGGGCCCCTGGTCACTGAGGTCACTGCCCTCCTTTCTTCACCCACCCCTCCTGCACGCACGCCTGGTCGTGAAGAGGCTGGCTTGGTGGTGGGACATGCGTTATGCCTGGACATCCTCGGGCCCCAGAAGGTTCTGCCAGGTTGACACTGCTGATGCAGCTCCTCCTGCGTATTTCTTCTAGGAAAGAGGGTGCTGTTAGTCTCTCTCCCTGCACCTCAGAAGCCCCCATGTGTTCCCTTGATGACAGTGGGATCAGCATGGAGGTGGCTGGGTGACTTTGTCCTGTCTTTTGCCCCCTGCCACCCAACCAGCTGTGTTTTCAGCACACAGGGAGGCCACAGCTGATCACACCTCTGTCTTCAGAGGCTGATCCTTGACTACACGTCGGCTCCTGGGGAGAGTTCTGGGTACCTGGGCGAGGCTGTGGAGCGCAGGTGGGGTGGGAAGCAGTCACAGGCCCCAGGGTCCCATGGCCAGATCCTGTCACCTGTGAGGTACTACTGCTGTTAGGAAAAAAAAATTTCCCACAGAGGGAAAACAAATTGGGCTTTGAAGTAAAACCAACTTTAATCAGGTTCTTGACAAATCCTCGCCCACACCCCTACCCCCCCCCCAAGTCTTACCAACTTTCGTACCATCGAGGTGGGTCCCCCAGGCCCTTGGGGGGGCAGCTCCCTGCCTCTGAGGTGGGGTGTGGGTGTTGTGAGCAGAGATGGGCTGGGAGGGCCCCCAGGGGTGAGCTATGTTTACATGACACAGTGTGCCAAAGTGACTTACTGTGGTTGCATTACTTTTTAGTCATCGAGACTACCCCACCCTCCCACTCCTGTTTTTACAAGTAAAGATTCTTTCCTAAGAGCCCTTTGAGCAAAGCGTGGCAAAGTTAGTTGTCTTCTCTGTGCTGGTCTTTCTTATGTCTTCATAAAAGCTAAAATGATGGTATCTGTGAGTATGTTTTGCAAATTCAAAATATAGTTTGGTAATTTTTTTTTCCAGTTGATTTTTAAAAAGAACTGCTGTACAGAGCTTGTACTTTGTCCATTTTATAGATGGAAACCATCCTTGAAAATTGTTTAACTTAAATAAAGAGAAGATACTTTATAGATAACATTGCTGATGGCTGCAGTCACTGTTGGTCTTTATGGGATGGATGTGACTGGTGTTTGGGGAGTGTGGTTATGGTCTGTCCTGGCAGGGGATGCTGCTCAATGACCATGTCTTATCACACTTTTAAAATGCATTCCCCTCTTACCACTGTGCCCTTTTGGTGTGAATTCTTATTTGTAATAGTAACCGTTATCATTCATGGAGTGTTTAATGTTTCAGGCAGCATGCCAGCCCTTCTCACAGTAACCTAGGCGATTGCATTAGGGCTGCGTGTTACAGTTGGCTGGGGAAGCTAGTGCTTGCAGCTGTCAGCCTGCTCAAGGTCACAGGCTAACCTGCTCAAGGTCACACCACTCCTGAGTATTCACCTGGTCAGCGCTGGGCACTGAGACCCAGAGTCTACACTCCAACCAGGGAAGGACTAAGGCAACTGATGTCTCACAGCTTTTAAAGTATTTAAGTCGATCTGCTATTTACCTGTTACCTGGCTCCTCCAGTCCCATCCCAGGCAGGCGCGGTGTTCCCCCCGCATCCTCAGCCTTGACAGACACCTCCCTTTGAACAGCCCCACGGGTGTGTGGGGACACAACACTGACCGCTCCCTAGCACCCTGGCACCGGGCTGCAGCATCGAGGGCTCTGTCCTCACTCTGGACTGTGGTCGTGTGCTTCTGGTACACGGACAGGATCTGAGGAGATGTCACAGGTGCTGAGTTTTCAGCAAAAGGTCACTGCCCGCATGTGTGAGATGCAGACGCCAATGTAGTGCCCAGTTCCCCGCCAGGGAAGGAGAGACAGAGTGAGGTGGGGAAGGTGCACGAGGAACCAGGCCCGACCACCAGTGAGGAACAGGTGACGGCACATGTCACATGAGGCTGGTGGGGGCCACACACCAGGGCACGTTCCCCATGTGGTAGGCTGGGATCTGTGGGCGAGGCTGGCGGCCCTCAGGGTTTGCAGAAGAGGAAAGGAGGGAGGCTAGACCAGACCCGGGGCGGAGGCCAGCTGACACCCCAGCTTCCCCCCGTCCCCTCACCCCTCCGTTAGGACTAGGCCGGACCTGGCTGGCTGAGTGCTTCCCAGTTTTCAGGGCCCTGCACCACTAGCCACAGGGTGAACGTGGCCCATGTGTCTTCCCTTGGGAACAACGGCTTGAAGGGCTGGTGGGAAAGGGTGTGGGGACACAGCTGCAGAGTGATGTCACTAAGCCCTGGGACTGGCTTTCTGGAAGTGGAAAGTATTTGAGGTTCACTGCCGGTCCCCCCCACCACCCTTGATTCATACGTTAAAGTTAGGACCTCAATGTTCCTCACCCCCAGGCCTCAGATGCAAGTGTACTTGGAGACGGTCCTTCAAGAGGGGCGTCAGCATGAGACCATCGGGCTGGGCCCTCACCCAGTGTGACTGTGTCCTTAGAAGAGGAGGTCAGGACATAGATGTGCACTCTGGGAGGTGGAGAGACGGTCGTGGACAAGCCCAGCAGCGAGGCCTCGCAGGGACCCCCCCTGCTGGCACTTTGGTCGCCAACTTTGAGCCTTCAGTAAAAACCCGTTTCTGTTGACTGTGCCCCAGTCTGTATACTCTGCTTAGACAGCTCCTGAAAGTGGATGCCCACCTTGGTGCAGAAGTGTGGATGTAGCTGTAGAGCTGCTAAGTGGGTGGAAGCTGGAAGAGTTTGGGGCATTTTAGAAAATACCTCAATTGTCTTGAAGGAGCTGTCGGTAGAAACATGGATAGTAGGTGGTGCAACAGGATCAGTGGTATCTTGGAGACACTGGGATGCAGGTTCGATCCCCAGCCCAGCACAGTGGGTTGAGGATCCAGCATTGCAGCAGCTGCAGCTTAGGTCACAACTGTGGCTCGGATCCAATCCCTGGCCCCAGGAACGCCATATGCCGTGGGGCGACCAAAAAAGGAAAAGAAAAAAAAGAGGATGTTAAAGGTGATTCAGAGAGAAAAGGGTAGCTGTTTTTTTTGTTTTTTTTTTGTCTTTTTTTTGTTGTTGTTGCTATTTCTTGGGCCGCTCCCGCGGCATATGGAGGTTCCCAGGCTAGGGGTTGAATCGGAGCTGTAGCCACCGGCCTACGCCAGAGCCACAGCCACGCGGGATCCGAGCCGCGTCTGCAACCTACACCACAGCTCACGGCAACGCCGGATCATTAACCCACTGAGCAAGGGCAGGGACCGAACCCGCAACCTCATGGTTCCTAGTCGGATTCGTTAACCACTGCGCCACGACGGGAACTCCAAGGGTAGCTGTTGATAAGCATCTCCTTTCTGAGAGGTGCACCCAGGTCATTGGGAACAAAGTGTCAGTAGATACATGAATGTTAAGGGTCTGCTGAGGGCTCAATGGAAATGAGGACGGAGAGACTGGAAACTGGAGGGTGGTCCTTGTGAGAAAGTGGCAGTGAACTTGGTGGCACTGTGTTCTCGTGCTTTGTGGGCAGAGCCCCTGCAAGTGTTCAGCCTGGACAGACAGCTGAGGAGGCTCTCAGCAGAGTGAGGAGGGCACAGCCTGGTTTCTACTTGACACCTGTCATCACATTCGAGAGGAAAGATCCTCAGAAGAGGAAACCTGAACTTGAAGAGCTGGAAAATTCTCAACCTGTCCACGTGGTTAAAAAATACGAAAGCATGTTTGGAGAGAACACTGAGGCTGGGCAGTGTTTGCTAAAGACATGATGGGCGTGTGACTGATGGAGCCAATCAGCCGTCTCCACAGAAGCCACAGTAGAGAGGAGCTTATCCAGCTAAGATCTGATGAAGACCCTCTGCTCATGGCCTGGACCCATCAACCCATCGTCAGGCTTTTGAGAGGTTTCTCCCAGCAGAAATGCCACCAGCTTGGACTGAAAGAGACCAGAAACAGGGAGGTGAAGGAAAGCTGTTGGACTTGCAGGGTTCTATGGGAGAGGACCATAGAGCTATCCCCCAATGTGCCTCCTCCTCCCCGAAGGCAATTCTAGGTCACACTCACACTGGCCAAGGGCAAGGGGTGGGGGTCAGGGTGGGGGGCTGACTCCTCTTATTCTGAGGCTCAGGGCTAAAGGGGTCACGGATGCCCAGTAAGAAGAGCATAGAGACAAAGAGGATTATTCTTTTTTTAAATTTATATAAGAGTAGTTGATTTATAACATTAGTTTTAGGTACATACAACATAGTGATTCAATATTTTTAGAGATTATACTCCATTTAAAGTTATTATAGGAGTTCCCATCATGGCTCATTGGTAATGAACCTGACTAGTATCCATGAGGACTCAGGTTCGAACCCTGGCCTCGCTCAGTGGGTTAAGGATCTGGCGTTGCCGTGAGCTGTGGGGTAAGTTGCAGATGTGGCTCGGATCCCAAGTTGCCGTGGCTGTGGCAAAGGCTGGCAGCTGCAGCTCTGATTCGACCCCTAGCCTGGGAACCTCCATGTGCTGTGGGTACAGCCCTAAAAAGACAAAAAAAGTTATTTAAAAAATGGCTGTATTTCCCTGTCTTGTACAGTTTATCCTCATAGCTTATTTTATACATGATAGCCTGTACCTCTTAACCCCCTCTTCCTATTATGCCCCTCCCCTTCCCTCTCCCTATTGGTTACCAGTTTTTTCTCTAATATGCAAGTCTGTTTCTGTTTTGTTATATTCATTTGTTTTTTTTTAGATTCCAGGTATAAGTGACAGCATACAGTGTTTGTCTTCCTCTGAGTGATTTCACTAAGTATAATACCCTCTAGGTTGATCTACGTGGTTACAAACGGCAAAAAATTATTCTTTTTATAGCTGAGTAGCATTCTATTTTGTACACACACACCACATCTTCTTTCTTTACCTGTTGATGAACACTTAGGTTGGTTCCACATCTTGGCTATTGTACATGATGCTGCTATGAATACTGGGGTGCTTGTGTCTTTTCTAATTAGTATTTTCAGTTTTTTTTTTTCCAGATATCACCCAGGAATGCAATTACTAGATCATATGGCTGCCCTCTTTTTAGTTTTTTCAGGAACCTCCATACTGTTTTCCATAGTGGCTACACCAATTTACATTCCCAGCAATAATATACTAGCGTTCCCTTTTCTCCTCATCCTAGCTAATGTGTTATTGTGTAAACTTTTGACAGTTGATATTCTGACATGTGTGAGGCGATACCTCATTGTGGTTTTGATTTGTATTTCCCTGATGACTAGTGACGCTGAACATCTTTTTCATGTGCTTATTGACTATCTGTATATCTTCTTTGGTCTTCTATCCATTTGTTTTATCAGGTTTTTTTTTTTTTTCTTTTTCTTTTTTGGTCTTTTTTTTAGGGCTACACCCTTGGCATATGGAGGTTCCCAGGCTAGGAGTCAAATCAGAGCTGTAGCTGCCAGCCTACACCACAGCCACAGCAACTTGAGATCTGAGCCACATCTGCGACCTACACTGTAGCTCACGGCAATGCCTGAGCCTTAACCCAGTTAGCAAGGCCAGAGATTGAACCTGCAACCTCATAGTTCCTAGTTGGGTTCGTTAACCATTGAGCCATGACAGGAACTCCATGTTTTTTTGTTTTTTTGGATACTGAGTTGTATGAGTTTTTTATATATTTTGGACAGTAACTCCTTAGTGGTCATATCATTTGCAAATATTTTCTCCCATTCAGTAGGTTATCTTTTCATTTTGTCTATGGTTTCCTTTGCTGGGCAAAACCTTTTAAGTTTAATTAGGTCCCATTTGTTTATTTTTGCTTTTATTTCCTTTGCTTGAGGAGACAGATCCCAAAAAACGCCACAGTTTCTGTCAAGGAGTGTTCTGCCTATGTTTTCTTCTGAGAGTTTTATGGTTTCAGTTCTTATGTTTAGGTTTTTAATCCATTTTGAGTTTATTTTTGTGTATGGTGTTAGAGAATGTTCTAATTTCATTCTTTTCCATGTAGCTGTTCAGTTTTCCTAGCACCACTTATTGAAGAGACTATTTTTTTTTTAATTTTTTATTGTTATTTCCCCCAACACACTTTTTTTTTCTCCCATTGTCATGCTGCGTGGTAAATATCTAGACATAGTTCTCAGTGCTACACAGCAGGATCTCGTTGTAAATCCATTCCAAGAGCAATAGTTTGCATCCATTGACCCCAAGCTCCCATTCCCTCCCAGGCCCTCCCCCTCCTCCTGGGCAACCACAAGTCTATTCTCCAAGTCTGTGATTTACTTTTCTGTGGAAAGTTTCATTTATGCTATATATTAGAAGAGACTGTCTTTTCTCCATTGTATATTCTTGCCTCCTTTGTCAGAGATTAATTGACCAAGGAGTGTGGATTTATATCTGGACTTTTTATTCTGTTCCATTAATCTATGTGTCCATTTTTATGCTAGTACCATACTGCTTTGATTGCTGTCATTTCGTAGTATAGTCTGCAGTCAGGGAGTGTGATAACCTCCAGCTTTTTTTATTCTTCTCAAGATTGCTTTGGTTATTCAGGGTCTTTTGTGTTTCCATATAAATTTTAGGATTACTCATTCTAGTTCTATGAAAAATGTCATGGGTACTTTGATAGGGACTGCACTAAATCTGTAGATGGCTTTGGGTGGTATGAACATTTTAACAGTGTTAATTCTTCCAACCTGTGAACATGAGATATCTTTCCATTTCTTTGTGTCATCTTCCATTTCCTTCATCAGTATCTTACAGTTTTCATAGTATAGGTCTTTCAACTCCTTGGTTAAGTTTGTTCTTTTTAATACAGTTGTAAATGGGGATTATTTTCCTGAATTCTCCTTCTGATAGTTCATTATTAATGTAGGAAAGCAACATATTTCTATACTAACCTTGTATCCTGAAACTTTACTGAATTCATTTATTAGCTCAAAAAAATTTTTTTAATGGAGACTCTAGGTTTTCTATATATAATATCATGTCATTTTCAAATAATGACAGTTTTACTTCTTTCTTTCCAATATGGATACTTTTACCTCTTTTTCTTATTTGATTCCTGTGGCTAGAACTTCCAATACTATGTTCTGTAGAAGTGGTGAAAGTGGGCATCCTTTTCTTGTTTCTGATTTTAGAGGAAAGGCTTTCAGCTTTTCAATGTCAGGAATGTCAGCTGTGGATTTGTCATAAATGGCCTTTATTATGTTGAGATATGTTCCCTCTATACCAGCTTTGATGAGAGCTTTTGCCATTAATGGATATTGAATTTTCTCAAATGCTTTTTTTCTGTGTCTATTGAGATAATCATGTGGTTTTTATCCTTGCTTTTGTTAATGTGGCACATCACATTGATTCTAGATCTTGAACCATCCTTGCATCTCTGAAATAAATTCCACTCGATCATGGTATATGATCTCTTTTATATGTTATTGAATTTGGTTTGCTAATACTTTGTTGAGGATTTTTGGATATATCTTCATCAAAGATATTGGCCTGTAATGTTCTTTCTTTGTAGTGTTAAAGAGGATTTTACACCTTAAAAATCTAATGGAATTTACCCTGGTAGGTTGCAGACTTGCTTGGGACTGTCATCCCTTTCTTCTTTCCAGTTTCTACATTTTGGAATAGGATCATCTATCTTTGCCTGCCCTGCTGCTGCATTTTGGAAGCAGATACTAGCTTGATGTCTGATTTCATAGAATCACAGCCTGAGAAGAATCTTCTCTTAGAATGAGTCATCCATCATGTCTCACTCATACCTGGTTTAGATGATATTTAGATAAGATTTGGACCTTATAGTTAATGCTGGATGGGTTTAGACCTTCAAGACTGTTGGGATGGGGTGAATTTATTTTACATACTAAAAAATACGAATTTGAGGGGGCCAGAAAGCAGACTGTTATGGGCTGAATTGTGTCCCCCCCAAATTCCTGTGTTGTAGTGCTAACCTGTGGTGCCTCAGAATGTCTTTGGAGACAAGTTCTTTAGAAAGGAAATAAGGTTAAATGAGGCCATCGGGTGGGCCCTAATCTAATATTGCTGGCGACCTCATAAGAAGAATTTAAGACACAGACCCACACAGAGGAAAGACCGTGTGAGGACACAAGGAGACAATGGATGGGCGAGCCAAGGAGAAAGGCCTCAGAGGGAACCACCCCTGCCAGCACCTTGATGTGGAAGTCTTCAGAGCTGTGAGAAAATAAATGTCTATTTTTGAAGCTGCCCAGCCTGAGGTACGTTGTTAAAGCACCCCTGGCAGACTCATACAGGCTGGTGCCCTCATGAATCCCTGAAGCCACAGGCACAGCTGAGCTTGGCCTCCCACCAGCTCCAAATCAGATGTCCGTAGAGTGCACACATCCACAGAGGCTGCCTCAGGGCTGGACAGGGCCCCAGAGGTCATAGCCCATAATGCGATCCTAGCAGCTGAACCCTCCTTGCAACCCCTGGTGTGGTTGGACACCACTCGGGGAGTGGCTGTGGGTAGGCCGTGATTTGAAAGACTAGAGCTAATGTTCAAAGAGAGACTGGTTGGCCAGAAACCAGGCAAGCAGCCTTACAGTGAATTTCCCTCCATCCTCACTTGCACCTCTTCAGCAGATGAACAAAGCGCACCATCAAAAAGTTGGGTCATATATCGAGTGGTCAGCAGAACAGTATTTGAACCCAGTTCTCAGACTTCAAAATCCTGCCCTTTGTATGACATGTAATTCTCAAACCTTGCTGTGGATTGCAGTTCCTTTGGGAGTTGAAAAACAAGAGAACAAACAGGTGCCTGCACCAGCCCAAGACCCGCAGCCGAACATCGTCGTTTCAGGAGAATGGACGCCGGGTTGTGAACTGGACCTGCATCTCCAACCTCCTGGAGGCTCCTTGAGACGGATCCCCAGCACCACCCCCCAAATTACAGATATGGTGAGAATCTGCATTTCCTACAAGCTCCCCAGTGACCTGGGGCTACACTTTGAGGAGCGGGCTCCTAGGTTCAGGCCATGACTGGCTCACAGCCCTTGTTGGAGGAGGAAGCCCCCAAACTTCTCTGTGTAAAAGGTGGCTGTATCCTCCCTAGCTCTTCCCCCGCCTCTTTCCTCTCGCCCTCTTTTGCCCACATCCAGTAACCATGTCCTCCCCTCCTCCCTCAAGCCCACAGCTCTGCTAGTTTCTGCAAACACCCTCAGGTTTCTAAAGTGAGCTGTCCTTGTCCTGCTGGGCTGGCCTCCGGTCCCCGGGGCCCCCATCTCACCCTCCACAGCCTGTCCAGCCCCGTGGCCCCTGCTCTTCCCCAAGGGCACCAGGCACTGCTGCTCTAGACTAGCAGCCCCAACCTGTACCCCATGTAACCCTGGCACAGCCAGGCAAAGGACAGGGCTGGATGGGGCCCTGGAGCTGCTGAGCCACCTCTCTCTTTGGGACTTGCTTCAACCTGGCCCCTGAGCCTAGCTGACCACCTGTTGCCTCCAGACCCCAGCACCCCCCAAACCTGGCCTTTCATTTACTCTGTAGAACTTGCTGTCTTTACAAATACTATATGAGCATTTTTTGGTTTACTGTGTCCTCTCCCCCTGCTAGAATGCAAGCTTCAGGAGGGTAGGGGACTTTGTCACCTGTCCCTACAAGGGCCTGGGTCCAGTAAGCACCCAGCACACATTTCAGGAGGAATGAATGTCAAATTCAGCACTGAGTTCCTTTCCTATTCCTGCCCCCAAGATGTCACAGTATCATGGTCTGATGACTTGCTTATTCTCTCTCCCCGCTGGGGGTCAAAAGAGATCTTTTTTTTTTCTGCTGCACCCACAGTGCCAAGAACACCGCCTGACCCCTGACTCAGCACAGCTGTTGCATGAAGGCCTTATTCTGTGCCCTTAAGAGGCACATAAGGTGTCCTCTGCTGCCATCTGCTGGGCGCATGTATGAGTTGCAAGGGAGGTGGACAGGTTTCTGGGAAGGAGAGATGATGGAAGGATGCCATGGACCAGACTTGGTTTGGAAGATAAATGAACAAAGGTAAGACCAGGTTGCTAATTCTTTTTTCACTATAACATTCTTGAAAAGAGATACCTATACCTTCCCAACCTTTGTACAGTCTGCAACAGGACAACAATCCCTCTGGGTTTTTTGCTTTTGCTTTTTAGGGTCACACCTGTGGCATATGGAAGTTCTCAGGCTAGGGGTCAAATCGGAGCTACAGCTGCCTGACTACACCACAGCCTCAGCAGCATGGATTCGAGCTGCCTCTGTGACCGACACCACAGTTCACAGCAACACCAGATCCTTAACCCACTAAGCGAGGCCAGGGATCAAGCCCGCAACCTCATGGTTCCTAGTCAGGTTCGTTACCACTGAGCCATGATGAAACTCTCCTCTGGTTTTTGTTTGTTTGTTTGTTTTTGTCTTTTTATCTTTTTTGGCACTGCACCTTCGGCATATGGAGGTTCCCAGGCTAGGGGTCCAATCGGAGCTATAGCCTCCAGCCTACGCCAGAGCCACAGCAATGCAGGATCCTAGCTGCATTTGCAACGGCAATGCTGGATCCTTAACTCACTGAGCAAGGCCAGGGATCGAACCCACAACCTCATGGTTCCTAATCAGATTCGTTAACCGCTGAGCCACAATGGGAACTCCTCCTCTGGTTTTTAAATATTCTACTTTGTTATTTTCATGAATACACCTATCTGGCTGGGCTTGTGTCTCGATTTGGGGGTTTGCTTACTTGTGGTCTCTAGACCTCCTGGGTTGGTGGATGGTGACTGTGGATAAAAAGCCGCTGCTGTCACCTGGCTTGATGCAGGCTGTCCAGGGTCAGGGTTTTGCTAGGGGCTGCAGCAGCCTGGTAAGGGAGGAAAATTCTCACCCCACCTTTCCACAGTTTCTGGGATGAAGAGGGCAGGGAGAACAGGAAGAAGGGGTCAGCCATTGGCCCCAGCCGGGATGCTTCAGGCAGACCCCACGTCCAGTTGCCTGGCTCCCTCAGAAGGTGCCTCCTTCCAGATGGACCATCTCCCCTTTGAGCACAAACTTCAACGTGTATAGATTTTGCCTTCTCCTTAAAATTTTTTTTCTTGGATTATGGATTTTATATTGGAGTATACTTGATTTACAACATTGTGTTAGTTTCAGGTGTACAGCAAAGTGATTCAGTTACACATATTCATTCTTTTTCAGATTCTTTTCCCATATAGGTTATTAGTGAATCTCAAGTACAGTTCCCTGTGCTATATGGTAAGTCCTTGTTGATGATCCGTCTTATGTATAGTAGTGTGTACACATTCATCCCAACCTCCTCAAATATCCCTCTCCACTCCCAGTGTTTCCCCTTTGGTAACCGTAAGTTTGATTTCAAAATCCATGAGTCTGTTACTGTTTTGTAAATAAGTTCCTTTGTATCATTTTAAAAATTGAATCCACATTTTAGTGATCTCATGGTATTTGTCTTTCTCTGCCTGACTTACTTCACTTGGTGTGATCATCTCTAGATCCATCTACGTTGCTGCAAATGGCATGACTTCCATCTTTTGGGTGGCTGTATTGTGTATGATGTACCACATCTTTATCCATTCCTGTTGATGGAAATTTAGGCTGTTTCCATGTCTTCGCTATTGTGAATAGTGGTGCAGTGAACACTGGGGTACATGCATCTTTTTGAGTCATGGTTTTCTCTGGATATATGCCCAGGAGTGGGATTACAGAATCATATGGTATATCTAATTTTAGTTTTTTGAGGAATCCCTGTGCTGTTCTTCATAGTGTTTGTACAAGCTACAGTCCCACCAACAGTGTAGGAGGGCTCCCTTTTCTCCCCACTCTCTCCAGCATTTATTGTTTGTAGACTTTTTTGATGGTGACCATTCTGAATGGAGCGCAGTGAGACCTCACTGTAGTATTGATTTGCATTTCTCCAATAATTAGTGATGTTGAGGATCTTTTCCTGTGCTTTTTGGCCATCTGTCTGTTTTCTTTTGAGAAATGACTGTATATATCTGATTTTTTTTTTCTTGACTTTTTGCCTTTTCTAGGGCCGCTCCCGCGGCATATGGAGGTTCCCAGGCTAGGGGTCCAATCGGAGCTGTAGCTGCCAGCCTACACCAGAGCCACAGCAACATGGGATCCGAGCTGCGTCTGTGACCTACAGCATAGCTTACGGCAACACCAGATCCTTAACCCACTGAGCAAGGCCAGGGATTGAACCCGCAACCTCATGGTTCCTAGTCAGATTCGTTAACCACTGTGCCATGATGGGAATTCCTTCTGATCGTTTTTTGATTTTTTTTTTTTTTTTTTAGTATTGAGCTGCATGAGGTGTTTGTATGTTTTGAAGATTAATAATTTATGGGTTGCATCGTTTAGAATATTTTCTCCTATTCTCTAGGTTGTCTTTTTTTACGTTGATGGTTTCCTTTGCTGTGCATAAACATTTATTTTTATTTTCATTACTCTAGGAGGTAGATCTGAAAAGATATTGCTGCGATTTATGTCAAAAAGCATTCTGGGGAGTTCCCATCATGGCACAGTGGTTAATGAATCTGACTAGGAACTACGAGGTTGCGGGTTTGATCCCTGGCCTTGCTCAGTGGGTTAAGGATCCGGTGTTGCCGTGAGCTGTGCTGTAGGTTGCAGATGTGGCTTGGATCTGGCATTGCTGTGGCTCTGGCGTAGGCCAGTGGCTACAGCTGATTGGACCCCTAGTTTGGGAACCTCCATATGCTGTGGGAGCGGCCCTTAGAAAAGGCAAAAAAAGACAAACCAAAAAACAACAACAACAACAACAACAACAAAAACACCAAAAAGCATTCTGCCTATGTCTATCCTTTAAGAGTTTTATAGTATCTGGTCTTACATTTAGGTCTTTAATCCATTTTGAGTTTATTTTTATGTATGGCATTAGAGTGTTCTAATTTCATTCTTTTCCATGTAGCTGTCCAGTTTTCTCAGCATCACTTATTGAAGAGACTGTCTTTTCTCCATTGTATATTCTTGCCTCCTTTGTCACAGGTTAGTTGACCACAGGTGTGTGGATTTATTATGTATTTATTCCATTGATCTCTATTTCTGTTTTTGTGCCAGTAGCATGCTATTTTGATGACTGTAGCTTTAGAATACAATCTGAAGTCAGTGATCCTGCATCTTCCAGCTCTACTTTTCTTTCTCAAGATTGCTTAGGCTATTCGAGATCTTTTTTTTTTTAATTTCCCCAATACATTTTTTTTCTACTGTACAGCATGGTGACCCAGTTACACATACATGTATACATTCTTTTTTCTCACATTATCATTTGTGTTTCAATACACATTTAAATTTTTTTTGTCATAGTTCTATGAAAAATGCCACTGGTAATTAGATAAAGATTGTATTCAATCTCTAGATTGCCTTGTGTAGTATAGTCATTTTGACAATATTGATTCTTCCAATCCAAGAACATGGTATATATCTTTCCATTTGTTTGTGTCCTCTTTGATTTCTTTCATCAGTGTCTTGCAGCTTTCAGAGTACAGGTCTTTTGCCTCATGAGGTAGGTTGATTCCTTGCTATTTTACTCTTTTTGATGTGATGGTAAATGGGACTGTTTTAATTCTCTCTCTGATCTTTCATTGTTAGTGTGAAAAACTCAAGAGGTTTCTGTGTATTAATTTTGTATCCTGCAAATTTATTGAATTCATTGATGATCTTTAATAGTCTTTCGGTAGCATCTGCTAGGATTTCTATGAACAGTATTTGTTATCAGCAAACAGTGACAGTTTTATTTCTTTTGCAATTTGGACTACTTTCATTTTTTTTCTTCTCTACTTGCATGGCTCAGAATTCCAAAACTACATTGAATAAAAGTGGTGAGAATGGGCATCCTTGTCTTTTTTCCTGATCTTAGGGTAAATGCTTTCAACTTTTCACTGTTGAGTATGATTGCCATACACAGCCTTTATTATGTTGAGGACATCTTCCTCATGCCCACTTTCTGGAGAGTTTTTATCAGAAATGGGTGTTGAATTTTGTCAAAAGCTTTTCCCATCTATTGTGATGATCGTATGGCTTTTTATTCAATTTGTTAACGTGGTGGATCCATCAATCACACGGATTGATTTGCAGACAGTGAAAAATCCTTGCATCCCGGGGATAAATCCCACTCGGTCATGGTGTGTGAGCCTCTTAATGTACTGTTGGATTCATTTTGCTAGGAATCATGTTGAGGATTTTTGTGTCTAAGTTCATCAGTGATATTGACCTGTAATATTGTTGTTTTTGTTATCTTTGATTTTGGTATCAGAGTTATGTTAGCCTTATACAATGAATTTAGAAATGTTCCTTTCTCTACGATTTTTGGGAATAGTTTCAGAAGGATAGGTGTTAACTCTTCTCCAAATGTTTGATAGAACTCACCTGTGAAACCATCTGGTCCTGGACTTTTTTTGTTGGAAAAATTTAAATCACAGTTTCAATTTCAGTACTTGCAATTCGTCTGTTCATATATTCTATTTCTTACTGGTTCAGTTTTGGGAGATTGCACATTTCTAAGAACTTATTTCTTCAAGGTTGTCCATTTTATTGCATATAATTGCTTCTGGTAGTCTATGATCCTTTGTATTTCTGTGGTGTCAGTTGTACCTTCTCCCTTTTCATTTCTAATTTTACTGATTTGCTCCCTCACCCTTTTTTTCTTTGATGAGTCTGGCTAAAAGTTTATCAATTTTGTTTCTCCTTTCCAGAACCAACCTTTAGGGTCACTGATCTCATCTATTGTTTTCTTCATTTCTATTTCATTTATTTCTGCTCTGATCTTTATGATTTCCTTTCTACTAACTTCAGGTTTTTTGTTCTCCTTTATCTAGTTGCTTTAGGTATAAGGTTAGGTTATTTGAGGTTTTTGTTTCTTGAGAAAAGCTTGTATCGATATAAACGTCCCTATTTTTGTTTTTTAAGTATAACTGATATACAATGTTATGCCAATTTCTGCTGTACAGCAAAGTAACCCAGTCATATATATATTATATACACAATCTTTTTCTTATATTATTTTCTATAATGGTCTATCCCAAGAGATTGGATATAATTCCCTGTGCTGTACAGTAGGACCTCACTGCTTATCTGTTCTAAATGTAATAGTTTGTATCTACAAACTCCAAACTCCCAGTCCATCTGACACCCTCTCCCCTCCCGCTAGGCAACCACAAGTCTGTTCTCTATGTCTGTGTGTCTATTTTGTAGATAGATTCATTTGTGCCATATAGATTCCACATATAAGTGATATCATACGGTATTTGTTTTTCTCTTTCTGACTTAGTTCACTTAATATGAGAATCTCTAGCTGTATCCAGGTTGCTGCCATTGGAATTATTTTGTTCTTTTTTATGGCTGAGTAGTATTACATTCTATATATGTACCACATCTTCTGAATCCATTCATCTGTTGATGGAAATTTAGGTTGCTTCCATGTCTTTGCTATTGTGAATAGTGCTGCTGTGAACACAGGGGTGCATGTCTTTTTTGAATTATAGTTGTGTCCAGATATATGCTTAGGAGTGGATTGTTGGATCATATGCTAGTTCTCTATTTAGTTTTCTAAGGAAACTCTATACTCTTCCATAGTGGTTGTCCCAATTTATACTCCCACTGATAGTGTAGGAGGGTTCCCTTTCCTCCATACCCTCTCCAGCATTTGTTATTTGTAGACTTATTATGATAGCCAGTCTGACTGGTGTGAGGTGGTACCTCATTGTGGTTTTGATTTGCATTTCTGTAATAATTAGTGATATTGAGCATCTTATCATATGCCTAGTGGTAATCCATAGGTTTTCTTTGGAGAAATGTCTAATTAGGTCTTCTGCTTTTTCAGTTGGGTTGTTTGTTGTGTTGTTGTAGTACAGTTGTATGAGTTCTTTCTATATTTTGGAGATTAAGCCGTTTTTGGTTGCAGGCCTTGCAATTATCTTCTCCCATTCTGTAGCTTGCACTTACAAGCTGTGCAAAAAGCTTGTAGGTTTATGTCCCATTGGTTTATTTTTGTTTTTATTTCTTTTTTGCTTTTTAGGGCCATACTCGGGGCATATGGAAGTTCTCAGGCTAGGGGTCAAATTGGAGTTGCAGCTGTCAGGCAATACCACCACCACAGCAGTGCCAGATCGAGCTGCATCTGCGACCTATGCCACAGCTTGTGACAATGCCAGATCCTTAACACACTGAGCGATGGCAGGGATCAAACCTGCATCCTCAGGGATACTAGTCAGGTTCTTAACTGAGCCACAATAGGAACTCCTGTCTTTATTTCTATTGCTTTGGGAAACTGACCTAAAAAAATATTTGTATGGTTTATGTCAGAGAATGTTTTGCCTATATTCTTTCCTAGGAGTTTTATGGTGTTGCATCTTATGCTTAAGTCCTTAAGCCATTTCGAGTTTATTTTGGTGCATGGTGTGAGGGTGTGTTCTAATTTCACTGATTTACATGCAGCTGTCCAGTTTTCCCAGCACCAGGTACTAAAGAGACTTTTTCTTATTTTATATTCTTGCCTCCTTGCTGAAGATTAATTGACAAGAGGTATCTGGGTTTATTTCTGGGCTCTTTATTCTATTCCATTGATCTATATTTCTGTTTTTTACTACAACCACAATGTCTTGATTACTGTAGCTCTGTAATATTGTCTGAAGTCTGAGGTTATGCCTTCTGCTTTGTTCTTTTTCCCTTCAGGATTTGGCAATTCTGTTTTTAATGGTTTGATATAAACTTTTGCATTATTTCTAGTTACGTGAAAAATGTCATGTGTAATTTCACAGGGATCACATTAAACTGTAGATGGCTTTTAGCAGTATGGCCATTTTAATAATACTCAACAACAAAAAGTTGAAAGCATTTACCCTAAGATCAGGAAAAAGACATTCTAAGAAAGAATATGGATTTTCTTACTTTCCTTCTCTGCATTTTATGATTTTGATGTCCCCCCCCCCCTTTCTTTTATCTTTTTAGGGCCGTGAGTGTGGCATATGGAGGTTCCCAGACAAGGGATCCAATTGGAGCTGTAGCCACCAGCCTACGCCAGAGCCACAGCAACATGGAATCTGAGCCACGTCTGTGACCTACACCACAGCTCATGGCAACGCCAGATCCTTAACCCACTGAGCAAGGCCAGGGATCGAACCTGCATCCTCATGGATGCTAGTCAGGTTCACTAACCACTGAGCCATGAAGGAAACTCCGATTTTGATGTCTTTTTTTATGTCTTCATGTATATCCTTTTGCTTTTCCTTATGTTCATCATTGCTTTTACAAATAGGTTTTTTCTTTTTGATCTGTACACTGGCGTATTTAAGTGATTACTTTCCAACTGTGATTTCCCCCATCCTATATCTTCTTACTTCTTTCCTATTTAGAGGAGATCTTTCAGTATTTCTTTTAGGACAGGATTAGCATTGCTGTATTCTTTTAGTTTGAGAAGTTCCCGTTTCTCCTTCAGTTTTAAAGGATAATCTTGCTGCGTAGAGTTAAACTTTTCCCTTTAGAACTCTGAATATATTTTGCCACTCTCTTCAGGCCCATAGCGTTTCTGTAGAGAAATCAGCTGATAGCTTTATGGGGGTACCCTTATAGTTAATTGGTTTTTTCTGGCTGCCTTTAGAATCCTCTCCTTATCTTAAACTTTTGCCATTTTTATTGTAATACATCTTGGTGTAGGTCTGTTCGGGTTCATCTCGTTTGGGACCTTAAGTGCTTCCTATTCTGGCTATCTGTATTATTCTTTAGATTTGGAAAGTTTTCAGCCATAATTTCTTCAAATATATTTTCAATCCCCTTTTTTCCTTCTCCTCTGGAATCCCTATGTGTAGATTAACACACCTTATATTATCCCATAGATCTCTTATATCGCTTTCTTTTCGTCTTTTCTAGGGCCGCACCCGTGGCGCATGGAGGTTTCCAGATTAGGGGTCTAATCAGAGCTATAGCTGCCAACCTACACCACAGCCACAGCCACAAGGGATCCGAGCCACGTCTGTGACCCACACCACAGCTGATGGCAACACCGGATCCTTAACCCACTGAGGCCAGTGAGTGTACCTGCAACCTCATGGTTCCTAGTCAGATTCATTAACCACTGAGCCATGCCTGCAACTCTGCTTTTTTAAAAATTTGGCTGTCTGCTGTCCTAATTGGGTGATTTCCATTATATTATTATTTTTTTTGTCTTTTTGCCTTTTCTAGGGCCACTCCTGTGGCATATGGAGGTTCCCAGGCTAGGGGTCTAATCGGAGCTGTAGCCGCTGGCCTACGCCACAGCCACAGCAATGCCAGATCTGAGCTGTGCCTGTGACCTACACCACAGCTCAGGGCAACTCCAGATCCTTAACCCACTGAGCAAGGCCAGGGATTGAACCTGCAACCTCATGGTTCCTAGCCAGATTCGTTAACCACTGAGCCACGAGGGGAACTCCGATTTCCATTATTTTGCCAAATCATTTATTCCTTCCTCATTTTGTTCAATACCTTTAACTCAGCTTTCATCTCTGCAAATGAAATTTCTAATTTTTCGTGACTCCTTATGGTTTCTAGTTCTTTTAAAAAGTGATCTATGTTACTGTTGACATCAATTCTTAATTTCGTCAGTATTTTCATTACCTCCTTTTTTAATTCAGTGTTAGACTGCAGAAGTCTCTTTCATTGTTTGCTCCTTCAGGGGAATTCTCCCTGTTCTTTTAACTGGGAATGGTTCCTGCGCTTCTTCATTTTGCTTCTATTTTTCTTACTCTGTGAGTTTAGGGAAAACAATTTGTCTGCTGTAGATTTGGAGAGCTATTTATATGTGGGAGCATCCCTGGGTAACTTGTGAGCACTTACCACTTTTGCTGTGAAGGCTGCTTTTGGTTTGGATGCTTGCTCTTCCCTCAGCGTGTGCAGGCCCCATTATCCCTTGATGGGGGTGTGAATGTGTATGACTTGTGTATACTTCCAGGGAGGTGCGGGCAACGGGGTGTGCCTGCGAGCATCACCTGGTCACTGGGCCCTTGGCAGTGGCAAGGACAGCAGGCTGCTGCTGATTGCAGGGCCCTGGGCAGTGGCAGTGTCCTTCAGCAGGATAGGGGCAGCACCCAGACTGTGTGTTCATTCCCATGGAAGATGGGGGGCAATGGGTGGCACTCAGTTGCAGCACCCTGAGGTGACAGGGCCTCAGTGGTAGTGGACCACACCCACCTCCGGAGTCCAAGATGGCTATGGAGTTTTGCACCCTCCCCTGTAGCCTATATCAGAGGTGCTCTGCAGGCCAAGAACCTGCACATGTGCAAAGAAAGAAGTTTCTATGGCAGTCATGTCCCCCCACCCGTCACCCTCCCCAACAATGGTGCCTTGATTCTCTGGCCAGTTCAGGCCTCTTCCTGCACTCCCTTGGCTGTGGCACACCATTCCCTAGCCACCTCTTCTAAATAGCTTATATATGAGTCTTGTTTTTGTGTCCATCCAGCCAATCTATGTCTCTTGATGCAACATTTAATCCATTTACATTTAAGGTAGCTGTTGACATGTATGTTCTTATTGCCCTTTTGTTATTTTAGATTTGTTTTTGTAGGTCTTTTTTCTTCCCTCCCTCTTCTCTTCTCCTATGATTTCATGACTATCTTTAGTGTTGTGTTTGGATTTTTCTTTTTATGTGTATATATTGTAGATGTTTGGTTTGCAGTTATGTTGAGATTTTGATATGGCAGTCTATATATGTACATGATTGTTTTAAATTTCTAGTCTCTTAATTTCAAATGCCTTTCTGATACTCTGCATTTTTATTCTCCTCATGACTGCTTGTTTTGATATCATTTTTGTGTGGATGTTTTCCTACTTTTACTGTATATGTGTGCCTTTACCAGTGAGTTTTCCTATTCACAATTTTCCTATTTATAGTTGCCTTTTCTTCTCCACCTAGAGAAGTTCCTTTAGCATTTGTTGTCAAGCTGGTTTGCTGATGTGCTCAATTGTTTGTGCTTGTCTGTAAAGCTTCTGATTTTTTTGTTGAACCTGAATGAAAGCCTTGCTGGGTATTCTTGGTTGTAGGTTGTTTCCTTTCATCAGTTTAAATATATCATGCCACTCCCTTCTAGCCTGTAGAGTTTTGCTGTAAAATCAGCTGATAACCTTATGAAGATTCTCTTGTATGTCGTTGCTTTTCCCTTGTTGCTTTTAATATTTTCTCCTTGCCTTTAATTTTTATCAATTTGATTATTGTGTGACTCAGCATGTTCCTTCTCAGGTTTATCCTACATGGGATTCTCTGCACTTCCTGGACTTGAATGTTTCCTTTCCTGTGCAGGTAAGTTTTTGGCTATTATCTCTTCCATTGTTTCCCCAGGCCCATTCCTTTTGGGACCCCTATAATGTGGTTATTGGTGCATGTAATGTCCCAGAGGTTTCTTAGACTGTCCTCATTTCTTTTCATTCTCTTTTATTCTTTTCCATGGTATTCCACCATTCTGCTTTCCAGCTCACTCATTTGTTCTTCTGCCTCATTTGTTCTGCTATTGATTCCTTCTAGTGTATTTTTCATTTCAGTTATTGTATTTTTCAACTCTGTTCTTTACTCTTCTAGCTCTTTGTTAAATATTTCTTATATCTTCTTGGTCTATGTCTCCATTCTTTTTCTGAGATTTTGGATCATTGTTTACTCTCATTACTCTGAATTCTTTTTCAGGTCGACTGCCTATCTCCACTCTAGTTGTTGTTCTAGGATTTCTCTGCCATCTCATTTTGTCTACCTTTCTGTGGTTTATACTCTTCATTCCTCAGGCTGCAGGATTAGTTCCTTTTGCTTCTGGTGTCTGACCTCTGGCAGTTGAAGCTGGTCCAGGGGCTTGTGTAGGCTTTCCTGGTAAGAGGGATTGATGTCTTCCCAGTGGAGTGGGCAGAATAGAGTGGGTGTTGCCCCTCCGGTGGGCAGGGCAGTGTCAAGGGGTATGTTTGGAGGGGGCTCAGGGAGACCTGAGGATGCCTGTCCCCTGCTAGCTGAGGCTGTGTTTCCACCTTATTGGTTGGCTGGCCTGAGGCATCCCAGCACTGTAGCCTACAGGCTGTTAGATAGGGCCAGGTCTTGGTGCCAAAAGGGTAATCTCTTGGTTGAAGTTTCACCTCTTTCCTCTGGAGTATCTCTGGCTTCACACTGTCTTTGATACAAAGATCACATCTCCCACTCCCATTTCAATTGAAAGGTAAGGGTCCTTTTGGGGTGGTGAAGCTTGAGAACCTGGATGCCAGGAAGTAAGAACACAGACTGACCCCTCTGCATCCAGAGAGGACAGTCAGAGAGTAACTCTAGGGCTCACGAAAGGGAGGTGGAGAAGAGGGAGGGTGGGAGAATGGGAAAGAGGGGAAGAAAGAGAAGGGAAGATGCTTGCAGAGGGAGGAGTCAGAGATGAAGAAACGAAAGTTGGAAGTTGATGAGGGAGGAATGTCACTGATTGTAGAAAATGATCACATCAGAGGTCAACCAGCAATGAAGCAAAGGTAAATAAATCCAGCACTTACTAAAAGGTTTGGCAGGCAAAGATTTGACATCATTAAAACTTTAAAAGGATGTTTGAATATTATTTTTGGCTCACAGAAGAACTTAAAACTTTGCCAAGATGTGCTGTAAAATTTTTTGATTCTTATTTTAGGTTGAAAGCACACTCTTGTCAAAATCTTTTTATTTTCCTGTGAAGGATAAAAAGTACCCTGGAAAGTAGCATCCAACACCTCATTACATAAAGATTTTCCATATTAATGAAAACAGTCCCCACTCTCTGGCTTCCTAGGGGCTTACCTCCCAAGTCAGTTTGCTTTGTTGATGCCCACAGGCATCCCAGCTCCACTCATGGGCACTTTCCCTTCCATCTCTCATTTTGCTCATGAGAACCTACCTTCTGACAGTGGATGGTCACCCCAGCTGCATGCTTCTGATTCCTGAACCTTCCGAGGAGGGCGATGAGGAGAGGGCAGTGGTGATGGCAGCAGTGGAAGAAGCTGTAGGCTGCACAATGTGGCTGCTGATGGTGGGAGTATCTGTGCTACCACCAGCCCCCCACATTCAGAAGATGGAAAGGGACCTAGAAGAGGCCCCTTTCCTGCCTGGGGACCAGCAGCAGACTTGAAAAGCTCAGGTGGTGGGTTGTGCCTGTGCCCCCTGGGGCCCCTTACCTGCCATCACTCTTTACCTGCAGGAGAATCCCTGGGGTGGTTCCCAGGTGTTGCCTAACCCCTGCTATTATTTACTTCTGGCAACAGATCCCATGATGCAGTCCATCAATTTCCTTTATCATCCCCTTCCTCACCAGGCCCTCCCCAGGAAGAAACCACAAGAGAGAAGCAAATGCAATGTATTTGACTATTTCAAAGCTGCTGACTATAACCAAACTTTGCTGAAGAAATAAAAGCCACATGAAGAGACATTGGAATTAAATCATAACTTGGTAGGGGCATACTTCATGTTTTGCAACTCAGAATTTAGTGCACAGAATACAAAATCAGTAAAAGAAAAAAAATTTTTAAAGTACTGTGAATATGCCTTAGGGTAAAATCAAACTCTTGGCCAAAGGGTCTGCTTTATTGTCACAAAAAAGATGGGGATGTAGTTGTGTGATACCCCCTAAGGGCTACAAATGTGCAGTTCCCAGTAAGATTAAAAATTTTCTAACGGTTCTTAACTGAAAATCGTAGGAAAAACAAGGTAAGGTTAAAAGCGGCAAAATCTTTTCAAATGAACGAGTGATCTTTCCAGATTCTTTGATACAGATTTCCCTGTCACTAGCAGGGAAAATGACCTGCTACCTCAAGCTCCAAGTCAGTGGGTGCCTCCCCCGAGAAAGAGGAAGGGGCTGAGTGGTGGGGGTGGGGTGAGGCGCCCTGTGGAGACAGGCATGTCTTCACCCTAGTCAGCATCTGACCTCACTCCCTGGCTACTTTCTGCTCCTCCCTAGCTGGGTCCAGAGCTTCCAGCAGAGGTGTCCTGCCCGACCCCACCTCCTGCCTGCCCACCCACCAAGAACACTGCTTTTGGGGGGACCTTTAGCCTCAGACTGAGTGTTGCCACCTTTGCAATGGTCCTGTGCCAACGCTGGGTGGTCCTACACATTGGAATTTGCTTCCCCACTAAGCTGATGGCTGCGTCCCGGTGATGTGCCCACATCCGAAAGGGAGGAGAACCAGAGACCAGCCAGGCTCCCCCCAGGCCAGTGCCTCCCCACACTCCTCACCTGTTCTTCCAGCTGCCCCTCCGACCATTCGGTTTCAACGTAGACCCACTGTCCTTGCCTCCTGACCCTTAATGGGTCAGTGTCACATGCAGTAGGAAGGGGGCCAAGACTGGACTCAGGGCTTGATGGGTATGGGAGGGAGCAGAGCATCTGTCTCACTCTGGATGCTGCACTTCTATTGATAAGGAGCGACAAGTATTGATAAGGAGACAACATTCTGAGAGTCACATTATTCTGTGGGACTATGCTGAAATGGATGAGAGTTACCCCTGCAAACTATTGTCTTTGGAATGGATAAGCAGTGAGATCCTGCTGTATAGTGCTGGGAACTATATCTTGATGGAGCATGATAATGTGAGAAAAAGGAATATATATGTGTATGTGTGCCTGGGTCCCCTTGCTGTGCATTAGAAAAGTGACAGAACACTGTAAACCAGCTATAATGGAAAAAAATAATCATTTAAAAAATAATAAAGAAAAAAAAATCCCACAATCCTGCAACTCCAGGTCTAAAAATTTATACAACTGTTTGAGTCCATCTTTTTAATCTACGGAAATCCTAGAAACCCTACCTCTCCTTCCCTCTGTGTTCTGCTTACGGAGAGGAAGCTCCCAAGTGTGAAGCTAGATGCAGTTTTTGAAAGACAGCTACGTCCAGGGAATGAGCTTATTAAAAAAAATTAAAATCTACAGGGGAAACCACAGCAGAGAGGAATAAATTAGAATGGGAAAAACATATACGCCCTCTGTATATAAAATAGATAAGTAACAAAGACTTACACTGTACAGCACAGGGAATTCTACTCAATATTCTGTAATAACCTATAGGGGAAAAAAGAATGGATATATGCACATGTATAACTGATTCATTGTGCTGGACTCCTGAAATTGACATAACATTGTAAGTCAACTAAAATTTTTTAAAAATAGTGAATAGGGGGAAAAAAAAAAAAGCTAAAAATCTCCCCTGCCCAATTAATCATTTTTTTCCACCTCTACAGCCAAGAGGGATCATGTTCCCCACTCAAGAAAGGGGGTACTGAGGGTCCAAGCTCTCAGGCAGTCCCATGGAGTAACTGAAATAAGCACCTCCTTCATCTCCCAATACCGACACAAAAGGTCATGCTTCCAAGTAACTTAGGAGAAAACCCCTTCCTCTGTTGCATAGTAGCTAACAAAGTAGAGAAAGCAACTCTCTTTTAAGGATGCCTCATCATGGCTGAGCATTGGAGCATGATTGCATCTCAATCCTGTGGGCAGAGCCCCCCAGTGCCAACCTTGCGAGCCCACACCTGAGCAGGAAGCTGCTAGGCCACTGCAACAGAGGGCATGGGGTCTGGATGCTGGGGAAATGGGGCATCGACCAGGCACCAGGGGGAGGGCACACACACAGCACATGTGACCCAGCCTCACTTCCTGATACATTAGAGCAACAGCCCAAAGGGCCACCTTGGTCCCCATTTGCGGTTTTCTTTCTTACTGGGAGAGAATGACACACTCAGAAATAAGGCTTAGGGAGTTCCCGTCATGGCGCAGTGGTTAACGAATCTGACTAGAAACCATGAGGTTGCGGGTTCGGTCCCTGGCCTTGCTCAGTGGGTTAAGGATCCAGCCTTGCCGTGAGCTGTGGTGTAGATTGCAGACAGCTCAGATCCCGCAGTGCTGTGGCTCTGGCATAGGCTGGTGGCTACAGCTCTGATTAGACCCCTAGCCTGGGAACCTCCATATGCCGCAGGAGTGGCCCAAGAAATGGCAAAAAAGACAAAAAAAAAAGAAAAAGAAACAAGGCTTAGAAATACTCTCAAAGATGGGACACGCGGAGAAGCCACACAGAATAAAAGATGAAATAATGTAGTCCAAAGGGGGCGGTCTCAGCACCCTTCCTAATAAAGACACAAGGTTGGGAGTTCCCAGGTGACCCAGTGGTTAAGGACTTGGCGTCTTCACTGCTGTGGCGTGGCACTGAACCGTGGCCCATGAATATCCACATGCTGCAGGTGCAGCCAAAAAGAAAGAAATAGCTTGCAAACTCAAGAGAAACTGCCAAGCACAGAAAAATAAAGATATAGGGTGTCTGGGAAAAAGAGTCAAGGCCACACAAACAGAGAGACCATAAGAGAACTTTTTCCAAAGCGGGCTGTGGACCCCACTTCTTAGGAACTGCACTGTGATCTTCCAGGGGCCTCCTTTGGTGCCCTGACTGCAGGCTTACAGCTTTCTACACCCCAGACTGGTGGCAAATCCTTAACCTAAGGTGGTGGGGAGGGAACCAGAAATAAGCCAGAGAGTGGGCGGCTCCAAGGCAGAAGGGCCATGGCATTCTGGAGAACGCCCTCCCCTCACCCACTCCCCACAGGACGGCCTCGCCCCCCACTCCGCCCCAGCGCATCTGCTGAGGAGGGATCAGCGGCCCCATGCAGGGCCTACTGCAGCCGAGGACACTTCTCTATTGATGCCCGCCTAGGCTGCGGCTCACCGCCAGGTCACGGTGGGCTACGGCAGGCCTTAAGCCCCAAACACTCACCTTGTCCAGGGCAAGAAGGGAACACAGGTGCATGAGAACAATGCAAGGAGGGTGTGCACCTGATCACCTGCAGTATTTGAGATCAGAAGAGAGGTTTGGGTTCCTCTGTATAAAGCCCCAGGCAGGAGAAAATACCCTATAAAGGTATTAAGTAAATCAGGACGAAACCTCCTAATCTCGGGGTGAATCTGGGGAGCTGGTGTGTACAGAACATGGCCTCAGTGTCAGGCCAGCCAGGCCTGAGACCACCTGTCCCTGGTCAGCCGGGTCACCCTGGACAAGCCGTCCAACACCTCCAGGCCCATGCCCACCTGTGAACTGGGCACAATGACAGTCCAGGCACGTCACGGGCTACCTGAGAGAGGAGAGGAGCTGGTGCTCAGGGCCCTGGCTGCCTGCCCATGGTCACCAGCAGGTCAGGGCAGCGAGCCTCATGGTGGACAGTGCAGTCTTTTTCCCACCACCAGCCTGTCGCTGAGTTCTTACTGGCCCTCCAGGGCCTACTGCGGTGGAGGCTATTTCCCTTAAATCCAGACTGGGAGGCATCAAGATCACTGATGAGGGTAAGTCTGCCTCACCACCCTCCCACCTGTACTGGGGCCCCTGCAGCTGGGGAGACTCCTTGCCCGGGGGTTGCCAAGGCCCCTGTCCTGGGGTCTGCAGTCTTGCCTGTGGTACAACTGCAGAGTTTATTCGATTTGGGGGGCCAGGCCTTAACTAATGCAGTCAGTAAACAAGGTATCTTTGCCCAGGATGATTCAGACACCCAGATTTTCCTGTGTTGCTTGCCTGAGCTTTGAAATACAGTCCTCAGGTAACGTTCCAGGGACCACAGAAAGATGTTCAAAATCGAGGCATCTGGGGAAGCAGGGCCAGGGAAGAAAGACCACACACATGAAATATGGACCCCAAGAAAGAAGGCACCAAATCCATCCAGAAATCCATTCAAATTCCATGACCTTGCCCACTTCCAAAGTCAGCACAGCCGTGGGACTATGCCACCAGCTGTGTGAAGCCAAACACGTGACCTTGCATTCCTTCAGTCTCACAGAGTTTCCCTGGAGAAGCTTAGAAGCTCTGCGGATACTCTGTTTCAAGGAGAGCGGGGGGCTCACTGTTGCTTCCTTCCCTTGGAGACTCTGCAGCCAAGGCGTCCCCTGGGGACTGGTTTGGCAGAGGCATGACTTTCGTGGAATCCAAGGGGTCCATGGGAGGCAGAGGGGCCACCTGCCTGACAGCCTCTGCCGAGGCTGTGCTGGAGCCCCACCTCTCCTAAGAACCACATGCTGGGCCCTTTCCAGGTCACCAGGAATGACCAGCTTGTAAATGTGCCCAGCTGGTGTGGACCCACAGGCCGCAAACCCAGGGAGGTGCGGAACCTGGTGAATTTTTCCTAGTCACTCTAAGTCACATCCACAGGGTAAGGTCCAGGTCCTGATCTTGCTGCTTGTCACTGTCCTCCTCCTGGAAGAGCTGGTGCAGACACCACAGCCTCTACCAGAAACCCAGCTTAACTGCTGTGTCTGCAAGTCAGTTATCACAACAGGCGGCCACCTTCTTAAAATCCGAGCACTGACATGGCGCCATTACTCTCTAAGTGCTTGGGAATGTGAAGTCACCACTACCCATCCTGAATTAGACTGACACAGCCTAGAAATGAGGACGGGTCCCGGTGCTGGAAGACGCCGCCCAGGGACATAAACCGGACTAAAACACTCACAGGACCAGGCATCCGCATACACTTCCACTAGTCAACATCCAGCTGAATTTCTCTTTGAAACTGCTCATTGCCATGATACTAAAACCATCAAGCTCATTTACACTGGGTTACACAAGAAATCAAGTCTTAGAAGCATTGCCCGTATTGTGGTCCTCGACCTTTGAAACAAACTCACATACTAACAATGAGTCAACATCTAAATAGATTTTTATTTTTTTTTCTTTTACTTATTTGGACAGAAAAGAAAATTCATCAGCTTTCATTAGAGTCTCCCTAAGTGTTGGAAACGCATTAAACTCAGAAATAGTGGACCTTGTAGAAAAGCATCACAAATTAAAAATATATTTCTCCATGTGGTAAAAGTGCTTTCAATCCAATTAAAGGACACGGCAAAGGTGTTTCGAAACACAATTTAAAATTTGGCCGACGATCCGTGGCATCGAATTAAAACCACAGGGCGGAAGTGAGGGTCATGAAACTGGGTATGAAATGATGGGAGCTGGGAGCATGCGGCTGGCAACACTTTCAATTAACTGAGTGAGAACAAGGAAGAAAGTCCCAAAGCCTGAGTAGAGTAGATTCTGCATTTGTAAAAACAAGGGGACTACATAAGTTGGGAGGAAGGTGGATCATGTAACTCCAGAAATTACTTGTTTCTTCTCTGGGGACAGCCAAGCCAGCGGGCCACCGTGGCCTGAACCTTGGTTCGAAAAAGGCCCAGTAGGTGTAGGATTCCTGAAGCAAAGCCCTTGCACCCTGTTCATCATGTAGACCTTTCAGGTCCACGGCGAGCAGGCCCCCGGCCCCATGGGACTCACACCCAATCAAGCTGGAATGCGGCGACCGCACACGGGAGAGACAGTTAGTGAGCGGTCATCCAGACAGATAGTGTGTTCTCAAAAATGCTATGCGGTTTCCAAAACAAGTAATTCCGCCAATGGTGATGTCTGTGACAAGCTCGAGGCCCACAGGCCCCCGTGGGTGAATGCAACCACATCTGCTCTGGACGCCAACTGCCCGCCCCAGGCCCTGGCCTCAGACCTGTGATCATGCAAGGAGCCGTGACAGGTGAGGGCAGAAAAGAAAAGGGACGTTTCCTTTTACAGAAGATCTTAAGCAACAGTAAGAAAATAACCTGAAGATATATTAAAAAATAAAAAACAGCATTGCGCTTCACTGCCATCCTGTGGCCATTTTCCCTTCTCCCCCGTCCACCAGCCACACAGGACACGGGCAAAAACGTCTGGCTTCTGTATGGGGACCTCAGCTCACTGTTCCATTTCTGCTTCTTAAGGGCCCCAGCTTGTGTTTCCTCTTCTACAAGCCCTGCTTTCAGCTGGAAAACCCTCTGGGCTCCTCGCACCCTTCAACAATCCCAGCCGTGTGGAACACGGCATGACACAGAACTATGTCCCAAGCATCTTTCTGTCTCTACAGAGCAGAACATGCCCAGCTCATACCCTCCCTGGAGCCTTGGCAGCAGTGGCCTCCCCAGGTCCCCTGTGCTGAGCAAGCGCTCCTGCGGCCTCCGAGGGGGTTGTGAAGACGGCATGCCCTGCACCAGCGGCTGGGAGGGTCTGGATGTGGCGCTCACCACAAGGCGGTGGCTGCTCTCTGGAGGGAGGACGTGCTCTTCATGGTGTGGAAACCCAGATGGCGCATCCTCTGACCAGGTCCGTTCTGGTCCCTCCAGAGGCCCGAGCGCTCCTCCCGGGGCCGCAGACACATGCTGGGCTCTCCGGTCTCTGGCTGGCGGGTCGCACAGCAGGCTCCCCCTCCCCTCCCTCGACCTGGTCCTTACCTAAGCCCCACCACGCCCAGACATCAGTGGGCTGGAGAGGCATCTTCCAGCCCCAGCAACTCTCGGACGAGTCTTTCACCGAACTGCGCCCGGCTGTACCTCTTCACGTGGTAGGCATCTGACATCTTGTACAGGATGTACGCATTGTTGATGGCGATGCTGATGGCAAACCAGAACACCTGCTGCCAGGTCTTGTTTGGTTTATGGGAGATGAAATACCTAAGAGTGCAGAGTAAGGAAGGCCGACTCAGACGGCAGCACTGTTCACAACAGCCAAGACATGCGAACCAGCCAAGTGCCCAAGCACAGGGGAATGGATAAAGAACATGTGGTACATATATCCAATGGAATACTACTCAGCCACAAAAAAAGAACAAAATAATGCCATTTGCAGCAACATGGAGATTCTCATACTTAGTGAAGTCAAAAAGAGAAAGACAAATACCATATAATATCACTCATATGTGGAATCTAAAATATGGCACAGGTGAAACCATCTACAAAACAGAAATAGACTCATGGACAAGGAGAACAGACTTGTGGTTGCCAAGGGGGAGAATGGGGGTGGAGAGGGAAGCAGTGGGAATTTGGGGTTAGCAGATGCAATACCTTGGGATAAAAAATAATGGAAAAGCATGTGAAAAAAATGTATATGTGTGTATCTGAGACACTCTGCTATACTGCAGAAATTAACATGACATTGTGACTCAACTATACAACTATTAATCAAAAAGAAAAAAAGAAAGGGCACTCAGTGCAACAGAGGGATTTCCCAAGGGCCTCATGGAGTCAAGGAGATGCTGCAGGGAGGTGGGGGCAGGAACCAGGATGAGGGCGGGGCCAGCTCTGTCACCTGAGCTCTCCTTAAGACAAAGATGAAAACAACCCCTGTCAGGGTCAGGTGGGAGGAGGTGGGTCACACCTGTGGGTCCTGAGCTGCCTCAGGGCACATCTACCCTCAGCCAGGGCCCCTGATGTGTTCCCCTCACCACCCTATCCTCAGACAGCGCACAGATGTTGCCTTCTCTGCCCCTAAGGCTGAAGACAGACCTCCCCCAGCCCCAACAGGACCCATTCCTGAGCTGCATGCGTGTGTCTGCACCAAGTGCCAAGTCGGAGGGTCAGCAGCCTCAGCATCAAGTGCCCAGCCGGCGCAGCTCGCAAATGCCTCCGTAACCACCTCATAGAAAGCGAGGCGTGGACGTCCACAAGGACCGGCCAGGGCTTCCCCCAGGGCGGGGGCTCCCTTTCACACCTGGGATTTTCCAGGAGACCCAGGTCCCTGTGTGTCCCTCTCTACCAATGACCCCTGGAAGGGCTGAGGAAGGGCCTGCTGCCTACTGGTTAGTCCAGCCCGTTTTAGGTTGTGAGGCTTAAGCCTGTCATCATAGCCAGACCGAGCCTCAACACTGATCACTTCTCCAGCTCTGGATGTGGACACAAGAGCTCGCCTGGACAGACACGCACCACGTGTATTGTTTACTGCATGCACTTATGATGACACCACACCTGAGGCTGGCCACAGTGTGAAATACAAGTCACCAGGGCTGGAAAACACATGGCAGCATGACGCCACCTGGAGCTCACGAGAGCGGTCTGTGGTGGGGAGGAGGGGGTGGCTGGCCTGGGCTGGAGGGACACAGAGGGCAGAGGGTCCAGGCCACGCACTGAGATGGCGAGGCTGGAGGAAGGCAGGTGGGGAGGCGGTGGGCAGGAGGCTGGGTGCCCGGAGGGTGGTGAGCTTTGAAACCCGGGAAAGGCTGACTGCCCACCATCCCTCTGTCCCTGGCGGCAAGCTCTCCCATGTCAGGGTGGCCGGGTCACTCACTTGCTGTACTTGTCATCGTACTTGCAGATGTAGCTGAGATGGGCGGCAAACGCCTCCACGGCCAGGGGGCAGGGGATCTCCCCACTCCTCCTCTTGATGATCACTCCTGCAGAAACAAAGGCAGCAGATTCCTTCTGAGCCTTGTCTGGCAGACCCCCACTCACAAACGTGCCCCCCTGCCCCAGCAACACCCGTACCTGAAGCCTCAGGGGAGCCGAGGAAAACACCCAAGTCAGGAGAGCCCAGACCCAGGATGTGGGCCCCATGTGGCCCGTGGTGGTGCTGGCACCAAGGCACCTTGGTGGCGGGGCGGGGGCTGCTGCACACAATGGGGCTCTGAGAGTAGAAGGGGATCAGGACTCACTTCCCCCTTCCCTCCTGAGCTCCAATCCCAGGCTCTGAGCGGCTGGGAGGAGGCGGCCACCCAGGTCAGGTTGTTGGAGGTGGTTTCCCCTGACTCTGCCACCTCCCTCAAGGCAGAGGTTTGGGAGAATCAGGTGCTGCCCCACCCCAGGCTCGGCTCTTTTGTGTCCCCGGGATTCATGTCCTCGAGTGGACAGAACCCTTTACACTCAGCTGCTCCTGGAAGCCACCCTCTCACAGGCCTTCAAACGCCTCTTCCTGCTACATACAAATGGACACGCGCCCCAGGGCCACTGCCAAAGTCATGGCAAGAGTCAAACGTCACACCAACTGGGTGTGGGAAGCAGAGAAAGAACAATCAGCTTTCTGTCCTTTGCTGTCTAGGCTGCTCCCCAACAACCAGTTTCTGAGATCTGTCCCCGGGGACATCCACTGTGCCCTGGCAGGGACTCGGGGATGGGGAAAGACTTGCTCTTCCAAGGATGTGTGTGTCTTTCAGTGTGGTTGGGTCACACACAGTTTCCTCTGCCCAGCCTCCCCTCCTGCAGCCTGATGTGATGGGGAAACACTGCCATCTTTGACAGGATTAGTTCAAAGGACTGTGAAATTTCAGCATGACTTAAATGGAGAGAGTTGAAGTAAAAATGACATGCTATCCCCTCTTCACCGAGAGACAAACAGGAGGAAGAATCACACAGACCATCTGCAGAGGCTGGTCCCTAAACTAGGATCTTTTTTTTCTATCTCCCATCCCCGCTCCCCAAACACTGATTGTTTGCCCTAAAGAAATACCTGCAGATCTTCTGAGACCTAGTGGACAGGAGCCACCCCTGGAGGTATGGTCTGGGGAGGCCTGGACAGACTCAGGCAACAGGCTTCCTAGACCCTCAGCAGGTCAGGAGACATGGGGCCCAGAACGGGCCTCCTCCTGGACAGAAGGCTCTGGGCTCTATTTGCATCAAAGAGAAGTCCTAGTGTTGGGCGAGGCAGCTGCAGGCACCTTCTCCAAGGCTGGGCTGGCGTCCGATGGAGCAGCTGTGTCTCTGTAACCCCTACCTGAGGGCACCTGACCTGCTGCCTTTGCTCACCGCCCTGTGCAACCTCAATCCTGACCGCCCCAGTTTCGCACCCTGGCCTGGGCAGGTTTCCCATCTCCAGCTCTGTTTTACTCTGCCCGACTTTCAACTGCAGCCTCCCCTTTAGGACCCCAGGGAGTCCACATGTGTACGAGCAAATCTGAAATGAAAGAAAGAAACCCCCCTGGTATTTTCCCAGAAGTGGGGGACGACTCCGCACTCTGAGTCACCAGGGTCCCAAAGTCTGTAGGTGCGGGGCTGGCCGAGGCCCTGGAGCTCCCCATACCCCGCCCCACCCTGCCCTGGCCTGCTGGCTGCAACGCAGGCTGAGCAACAGCTCAGGGCTGCCCCATCCCAAGCACACCAGCCGTGGGAGGCCTGCTTTCCCTCTCTACCACCTTCGTGTCCTTTCACCCTTTTTTTTTTTGCCTTTTTTAGGGCAACGCCGGATTCTTAACCCACTGAGCAGGGCCAGGGATCGAACCCACAACCTCATGGTTCCTAGTCGGATTCGTTAACCACTGAGCCATGACGGGAACTCCCCCTTCACTCTTTTTAACTTAACATGAGGACTGCAGCTTGAGACCGCAGGAGAGTGGCTTCAGACCCAGGTCTGCATCAGTCTCTCTGAGCATCTCCCGGTTTTATAAACCAGTCCACCTGGAAAAGGTAAGGCGGCTGTCCTATAATATCCTCTTCTGGGGACTGAAAAGCTTTAGCCATTGGAAATTCGGACGAGAGCTTATCTGACAGTTACTGTCTTTGCTGGCGTCACAACCAGGAGTGACATGTGCTCCCTGGGTCTGCCAGGCACATGCACAGCCCTGTGATCTTGTACACAGCCCTAGCTCGGGGCCACTGTAGGTCTGTGGGGGCCTGGGGGAGAACTGGGTGTTCTGCCCTCCACTCCCCACCACCAGGTTTTCTCTGGCTTGGGTGCCATTCTTTCCACCTTCCTGTAAGTCTAAATGATGAGTCAGGATTTGACCCACGGTCCCCTGCAGACATTCCTCAGTCCCATTAGTCTCATGGAATCTGAACCCTAAGTAGGCGAAGAAGGAGATGGGAGAGATGGGGAAGGTGGAGGGGATGGGAGGGGTGGGGAAAGTTGGGAGGGGAGATGGGAGAGATGGGGGAGATGGGAGGAGAGATGGGGAGAGGTGGGGGATGGGGAGATGGGAGGAGAGATGAGGTAGATGGGAGGGGAGATATGGGGGAGAGATGGAGGGAGATGGAGAAGAAGTGGGGGAGATGGGAGGGGAGATGGGGGGGAGATGGGTAGAGATGAGAGACTCAAAATGGATTTCAGAAAAAAGCAGAAGTATTTGGTTCTGGACAGGAATATTCCTGGGCAAGGGACAGCATGTAACTTCTAAAAAGCCAGTGCATATGCTCATACTCTCTGAAAGATGGTCCATTTTTCCTTAGAATCCAACGTAAAGAACAATAAACCAATCCCAAAATGTTCATAGCTAGTTACACATTTTCTAAAATCAGAAACCTGTGCATCTTTTAGAAGAGCACAGACAGTCACAGTAGCATAGAGTGGGGAAGCTGACTAGAATATATGAGACGTTGTCAGGGTGACATTTACAATAAGCAGGGAAAGAAAGAATTATTGGATCCATGGCTCGGGTACAGAGCTGGGGCTACTTGGTCAATGAACCTTGGCCACTTAATTAAAAAAAAAAAAAAGTAGTGGCCCAACTGAAACCATGTATCAAAATAAATTTCAAGTGGATTACTGCAGAGAGCACACAATCACACTGTAAACAATCAGGTGAACTTATACCTACCTGGCCTTGGGACAGAGCAGGGACTTTTAAAACATGAAAGCATATAATATGAGCGGCAGAGGGTGCCTATATGGAAATGAAAACCTTTTTCATGTTAAAAACCCTGGCCATAAATAAAGGCAAAAGGAAAACAAATGCAGAAAAATGGTTGCTAGAGGCATACAATCTGCTTTCAAGCTCATCAGACAAATACCTCAAGAGAAAAATTAGAAAAAAAAAATGAAGAAATCATTGAAAATTTGCCAATAAACACACAAAGAGATGTTTAACCTCACCAACAATCATGGCAAGCTATACTTAAACTTTTGTATCATTTTCACCCATCATATCGACAAATTTAGTAAGCATGTTTGGCAACACAGCATCAAAAGCTTTAAAAATGTTCAGACCCTTTGGCCCAGCCATTTTACTTTTAGATTTATCTCAAGGGCGTGATCAAAAATGTCCCCAAAGACTGACATATGAAAACCTTTACCACATCATTATTCATCTTCTGAAAAACGATCATTAACAGAGGCTACTACAGGCTTCTTCCTCACCTCCCCAGAGGCAGCCTTTAATCTGCCCCCTTGTTTCACCCGGCTCAGACAAGTGCGATGTCCTTCCTTGGGACATCTTTCCAGAGGCTGTCCCTGTAAAGGACATGGTGGGAAGCAGCTGGCATCCCACACCCACACGTGCACCTAGAGACCTCTGGCCCCGCCCCAAGGCCCCACCTTGAGACAGCAGAAGTCCGGTTCAAACTGGCCTTCAGCTGACAAGGTCAACCCCAAACCTCTCTGCTAAGCACCCCTGACATGGCACTTTCTCCACCCTCTACACCTAAGTGGGGTAATGACACCCATATGCTTGAGTCCCCTGACTGTATCTCTACTAAGACATAACACAACTTAGGTGTGTGGGGGTGAGGGCTGGGAATGAACAAAGACACCAAATACACACCACATGCATACACACCACACACATGCCCCCCTCACACAATACACAAAACATGCATACCACACACATGCACAAACATACCACACGCACATCATATACACACATATGACACACACATATCACATACACACCACACACTATACACACACAGACATACATACCACATGCACACACACTCCCTGAGCTCCTTAGCTGTGTTTCTTAAATAGTGAAGAGGAAAAATGCCCTAATGCAGAGGAACACAGGGACTTTTCCAGTACACTTCACAATTGTAAATATTTTTGTAAATGGTGCCTTTGTCATTGCAGTTTTCTTTTCTGCAGTTTAACAATGTCCTAGCTATAGGTTACCTTAAATACAGACTCCTTGCTAAATAAATCCCTCTGTTATGAATAGATTTTAAATCCCAAGGAAAGTGAATGACGATAAAACTGAACACCCAAAAACATAAAGGAAACCAATCAATTTGCAAGGGAGACTTTGAAAGGATCAGAACGATTTTGTTTCCCTCCCATTGGAATAGATTTTTCACAGGATCAGAGATGATCAGGTGATCATGTAAATACCACTCAAACATGACCCATCATCACACCCACGGACAGCCAGGGTGTCACTATGAATGCCAGCCTCTCGGCTTTTCTTGACAAGCGGGCTGATGACCCACAGGGAGCCAACAGTGTCTGGGCCCAGAAAGCTCTTGGTTCCTTGTGGGGCACAGTGGCCGTACTACAGCCCCAAGCTGGATACCAGAGCTGTTCAACCCACAGAGGACCCCGCACCCTCTGCCCCCTCCTGCCCAAGCTCCTGCACATCCTGCCCCAGTGCCATGGGCACCCACCTTGCTGCATGGGCGAGTAGGCATTGGTCAGGAAGCGGAAGTGCCCCTTGTTGTACCAGCAGATCAGAGACATGCTCCCCTTCATCCTGATCTGGTGCTGGCCCCGGGCTGGCGGCGTAGCCGGGTTGCTCAGCATGGAAGGCGGCAGGCCGGTGCAGTCACTCTTCCTGGAGCTGAGGAGGCCGCAGCAGTAGATCTCTGGGGGGACACAAACCACACCTGTCGGCAGAGCAGTCCCGCCAGCATGTGCCCCGTGCTGAGTTCACAAGTCCCTCTAGCAGGGACAGCTGAAGTGGGGCAGTTCCTGTCTGTCCTGGATGCACCATCTCCCCAGGGTACTTCTATAAAATGTAACATCACATGGCAGAGCTGACACACAAGGAGTCGACAGTCACCCTGACAGGCGCTCTGAGGTTAGAAAGCTCACGACCTGGCAGCACTGGGCTCAGCATGTGGACCTATCACCTCACCTCCTTCCAGAAACGTCTGTACTCATGTAAGACACAGGAGTGCAGGCTCAGGGCTGGGCGGCAGAGACAGGTATCATCAAGCACGGGTTTTCACCTGACATCTAGACCTAACAAGGTTACCCGCCCTGACACTCTACCAAACCTCACCGTCTGCAGAGCACCCAGAGGCAGCCCCTCTTGGCATGGAGCCAAGTGAAAGGCAAGGGGAATCATTACCTGACAAGACCTGAGCAGAGGTCCCGCTTGTGCACACAGGTCAGTGCCCATGGCCGCCCCTGAACTTTCGGGGGAGGAACTTCCTGGGGGAGGAGTTTCTGGGGGGAGGAGCTTCCGGGGGGAGGAGCTTCCCAGGGAGGAGCTTCCTGGGGGAGGTCCTCTGCTGCCCAGGATGTTCCCTAGGGGTAGCAGCACTGCGGAGCACAGAGACCAGTAGGAACAGAGGCTTCTCTAAATTCCACCTGGACTCAGTCTTACTCTGCTCTCCCTGCTCATGGGCCCCACAGGGAGCCACAGGGACGCCCACTCCTCTCCAGGCCTAGAGGGGACATGAAGTGGCCCCCGGGAACAGTCCCCTCCTCCCAGCTCACTGATACTACAGGCAGTTGAGTTACACAGTCAACAACCCAGGCTTATGCTTTCCTCATCACTGCAGCCCCACTCAATGCTGGGAGGATGATCCAATGATCCAATGATCCGATGATGTCTTGTCCTCTCCCTGCCCTTCCCTGGAACTGCAGTGGGTATAGGGTAAGGCTCCCGGGGGCTACTGCCCAGTCTTGCCACCCAAAACAAGAGGGCTCCCTGAGGCTGGTACCTTCAAAGATCCCGCTACCCAACTACCTTGGCCTTGAGATTTAAAAAGTACCTGTCTTCAAAGAGGGAAGAGGCCTAGAGGAAAGAGGACAGGATGTTTTAAGTAACCCATCAAGCTCAGCGTACACAACCTGCCAAAGAGCAACTGCATCTTCCCAACAGGGGAAGAAGAAAACCAGCAGCGCACATGTTTATCAATGAAAACAGCAATTCTTACACCAATGTCTTTCCTGCCTGTTATTTTACAAAGCAGTCTCTGTGCCCCAGGAGGGCCGGGCAGGCTCTCAGCTGTGACTTTGTCTTCAACTCCAGATGCCCATTAGAATCCCCCAGGGGCACCAGCCTAAACAACTCAGTCAGAGTCCACGGAGAACCACGTCCCTGCATGTTAGTCATGGCAGGGGAGGCCCAGGAGGTCCTATGGGAGGTCCTCAGATGCTTCTACCAAACCAGCAATGAAATATTTGTCTGTTCTTGGAAGAAGTCAAATTCCATGTCTAATTATTTTCTTCCTACTAGAAGATTCTCCTTCCTCCTCCCCTGTTGCCCGGAGCCCAGAACACAGGCAGCAGGCCTGAGGGCAGCAGCCCTGATGCCCATGACAGCCCTCAGCATCCTCACTCTGCACCCCACCAGCCCCGCCCAAATACACACAATGGTACCAAAGACACCACACATGCTATGAGCCAGGACCCGTAGGGCACACGAAGGCTGTCAGGGCAGTTCTGGGAATGCCAGGGGCTTTGTGCTATACACTGGGACCTGCCCAAGCAGGCAAGTGGGCACAGCGGCCCTGGCTCTCCTCACATGCTCTAATGGGGATAGTCATCATGCTGGATTAGTCAGGGCCAATTTTCTCCAACTTGACTCCCACAGCCCCTCTTTACAGATTCTGATCTCTCCACACCACGTTCACTGAAGCCCTGAGCCCTGTTGGGATTGGACTTGCAGATTAGTAAGATGCAGCCCGGCCAGCAGGAACACAGGGGTCGGGGGCTGCTTCTTCATTGTGGCTGCTGAGGCCGCAGGTCAGAAGCTGCTGACTCTCCATCACTTGAGAGGGCTTGGGATTAAGGCCAGACATCAGATCTGTTGCTAAGCAACAGGTCTGCAATGCCAGTGGCTGGAGTAGCTAAGGGCGGGGGTGCTTTCTGTGTTTCTCCTGAGTGGAATGGATCTAAATCACAAATGCAGGAGGAAGCGAAGGTGGATGCCGCCTGACAGGGGACTTCCTGACTCTGCCTGGGTCTGTCTCTACAGCCCCACTTCTACTACAGCCATAGAAGTCTCGCCCAAACTGTGCAACAAACAAACCAGGCATCTTAGCACTGAGGGGAACTAACACCTGTCTTAGAGCCATGATACTGCTGCCTGCATCAATCTATCAATTCTCTGCTGCATCTACATGATTCTTGTCTGCCCACCTGGAAGGGGCCACATTGCAGACAAGGTAGGGGCAGTTCAGACTCCCCACGAGCCTTAGTGAGAGCTGTGCCTTGATGCCACTGATTGAATATCTGTGTCCCCCCTAAATCCCTATGTTGAAAACTTGATGCCTGAGGTGACAGAATTGTGAGAGTGGGCCTTTGGGAAGTGATGAGTTGCAAGGGTGGGGCCCTCACAAATGGGGTTAGTGCCCTTACAGGAGAGGCCCCTTCTGCCACGTGAGGACACAGTGAGGAGCCCGCAACCTGGAAGAGGGCCCTCACCCAACCACACTGGCCCCCCAATTTGAGGCTTCTAGCATCCAGAGCTGTGGGCAGTAAATTCCTATTGTCCATAAGCCAGGCACTCTGTACTGTGTACAAAATACTGTCAGAGCAGCCCAAACGGACCAAGACACCAGGAAAACTCCTTGGGTGGCCGTGGCCTTACCATGAAAGACAAAAGAGATGCACCCAGAAGTCTGGGCAGAGCTTTGCACTGAGCTGTCCCCAGACCATAGCCTGAACCGGGACTTGCTCCAGACGTCCAGTGCCCTGGGGGGGGGGAAGGGGTGCAGGCATGAAGAAGGCTGAAACAACCTGTTCCTAGGGGAGAAACACCTGCAGACCTGCGCCCCCAGCCTCACCCACCACTTCTGGGGCAGGGGTGTGGTAGGGGCTGTGCTGAGATCTGCTCACACCCTGACAAACCTTGCTTTTCAAACTCTTCGAACAGGGTCAGGCTGGTGATGCTGGGCCCAGTGAAGATGATATAGTTTTTCCCCGCTGCGTTCCGGCACAGGTTCTTGGCCACCATGCCGTGCAGCTGTGGCTTATTCTTCAGCGCATCGAGCCCATCAGGGCCGCTGCCTTCCTTCAGGTGGACGTAAATCTGCAACAGAAACACACAGGGGGCAGTGAGCTCACGCAGAATCAGGCCGGGCCCCGTGCTTTGGGAAGCCCAGGCTTTCGCCACTGGGCTGGACACATGGGAAAGCCACTTCTCCGCAGGCCACTGGTTCCACAGCCCCTATGGGCCCATCACCACCACTGCCCACAGAGGTCGGTCACTCTCAAGACTACCCTGCAGCCTGGTGGCACAGCCCAGCCTCTTCAGTTCAAAGATGTCAAGCCTGAGACAGAAAAGGTCAAACGGTTACAAGTATTGAGTCTGGCAGCTGAGGTCGAGCACAAACACGTCCCCCTGTTCTGAAGCACGGCAGTCACTTACTAAGTTCATAGTGAACGTAAAGGCCCCCTCACCTATAAGGGATAAATGGATCGGCGCGCTTTCCATTTCAACATGTGTTTAATTCACAAAGCACATCCGCAATTACTGTTCCCTTTACGGGAACCACCACGTGGGCAGAAGGGCAGCACTCACCTGGTGCTGCAGAAGAGACGGGATCAGGGATTTAAAATGCATCTGAGGGCCCAGATCAGCAAACAGGATGCACTGGAATTGGCAGGCAATAATTTTACTTTTTGGTATACAGTACTTTTAGGTGGTTTATTTATTTATTTATTTATTGGGTACACAGTAATTTTAAACTCTTTGTCCCATGAACATCTTCCAAGGATGTCATCTCAGGGATGGATGCAGGAAATGGGAGTGGGGTCAGGAAGGGGGTGGTGCCGCCATGGCCATGGAGGATGAGCATATGGGTGTTAAGCACAGGCCCTCCTGTAGGGGCACAGCTCTTCCCCTGGATGTTCTGGCGCTTCACTGGCAGTGGTGCACATGGTGCCTGTCACTCTGCCCGGGGACTGCTCCCGACAGCTGACATGCAATGAGGCTCACCCTGTCCTTCGAGCCACATTACTGCTGAGCACAGGACTCTCTGCACAGACGGAGAAAAACCCAGACGGCACCCAGGGAAGACCAGCCACATCCACCACACCATCCTCAGTCAAACGACTTGGACCCACCACTCGCAAAACACAGTGTCTGATGCTCCCAAGGTGGGTGTTGAGCAGGTGGGTGCAGTTCTCACTCTAAAAGCAGCTCATCTTTGGGGGCTAATTCTGCCCTGGACACTCACCCAGGACGTCCCATAGGGGACCTGACTTCCCAGCAGCCTGGCAGGCAACGGTGGGGAACGAGGCAGAACCCAACATTTCCTGGGGCTCTTTCTGGCTTTCCCACCTCGGTTCCCAGAAGGAACATCTCTGATAGAGAGCGACATGCTGGGACAGGGAAACCAATGGTCCCTGCCACGTGTTGCCTCTGACTCCGGCAGAGCAAGAACATTTTCCCAGAACCTGTCTTCTCTCCTTCAGCAAAGCCCGGTCCCTGTGACCTCTGCTGTGGGTTCCTGCACCTACAGCCAGCCCTGACTCACCCTGTCTCCCACGTGTCCTGCCTGAACTCAGCACAGCCAAGCTGGGCACTGTGTGTCCCGAGATCTACCCAAGGGACAGTTAGCTTTGTCCCACACGCCCCTTGAAGGGATCCTCCATCCCAATCCAGACTGTTGCCAGGGAATGGAAGGTTGGTGACACCCGTGGTGGTTTCCAAGGTCCTGAGTGATGGGTGGCCCCAGACCAAGTGGGCAGGCAATATTCAACAGGATTGAATGCGAAACCCTGCAACCAAGTTCAAAAAACAAGCTGCATCCAGTGGAGGATGCATCAAGTGTGACTCAACAAGAGTACTTTTGGAAAACACTAAACCCTTGGGGGTGGAGGACCTCAGGCAGCAGATACTGTGACTGGCTGAGAAGTTAACAGGACCTTGACCTGCATTCATAACTGGGGGGGGGGGGGGGCGGGGACCATCTTATCCTTCCGGTCCTGTCATAATCCTCCTGGACACCACCTCTGCCCAGGCATAGAGAGGCTGGCGAGTTGATGTATTTGTTTGCTCTGGCCATCAAAACAAAGTACCACGGACAGGATCCACGAGCTCTCCTCTGGGCTAGAGAGCTCTGTTGCCAAAAGACAGTTAATGTCCTTCTGAGGCAGAACCAGGATGAACGTATACAAACAGAAAACATGTCTGCCAGCATGAGCGCCCTTCCTAACACCCAGAGCCATCCGCGCATGGCTCCAGGACAAACCTGGCGGCTGAACACCAAATGCACAGCTGCACGGTCTTCCCAGCCTGAGAGGTCCTGAGGTGTCCCTCACTGCTCTGCAGTGCAGGTGCTGGGGTGCATGTCATGGTCAGAGGGTGGTTCGGATGCCCCCACAAAGTGGCACACAGGACAAGGCCCCTCCTGATGAACCCGCCACCCTGGATCCATGAGAGGACGACCCTGGAGGGGGCAGTCACCTCTCAGAGTAACTGACACTAGCAGAATCATCTTGCGTTGCTCAAGTCTAACAGCAAAGGGTGCCAGTGTCTAGGTTCAGAGACAGCCACTCCCTCCTGGATTTAATGATAACCTGGAGAGCCTTGTCTTCCCAGCAGGTCTCTGGCCCATAGCTCTTCCAACTGATGCACTGGGAGAGCCAGACCTGCATGGATGTGTTTTCAGCAGGCAGCACAGCCTGTGTTCTTAAAGGTGGGCATCCAGGCCACCTGCTACTGTGGGCCTCCAAGCAGGTATGCCTTCCAGGCGGCGCCCCCTGATGTCTAGGCTGGATTCAGCTGCACAGCCCAGTGTGCGTTCCCCCACCCTCTGCCCTTTGGAAGCGTGGATTTCCTCAGGGGTGGGCAGCGGAGAAGAGGTGGCCCGCAGGGGCTGCGTGGACCTGCCATCAACCCAGCTGTGATGATGCAGAGAAGAGTGGTTCCCTCACACATTGCCAAGGGCCTGGCTGCTTCGCTCACCCGTGCGTCAAAGTCTGGAAGCCAGGGAGGACCTTCCTGAGTCAGACCCACCAGCCAAGGCAGCAGCTCCAGATGACCTGAGATCTGTGACCCTGCCTGGTAACCAGAGCTGCAAGACACCCACTGAAACCATGTCACAGAGCACCTTCCCTACTTCCCAGGCCACAGGTAAGGCGATGGGCACTACCGTTGGTGCAAATGCTCCTGCTCTAGGAACGAGGCAGGGTCAGGACTGCATTGTGACTTACATGGGCACTTTACTTCCATGGGGCTCTTCCTTCAGAAATAAATAAATATGTATATATACTTAAAATTCTATTTTATAACTGTACTGGCATAAAAAACAAATATATATTCAAGCACTTTTCTTCCACCTACAAGTTTGGGTTCTCTCCCCTTCTGGTTTTAAGAGAAACAGAAACCCTTTCAAAAATCGAAAATATCTATACTTCCAACACATAGAAACAGCCATTTAAGGACAGAGTCACCATATCTGCCCCTCGGTGTTACCACTCTGGGCGCTGTTCCCGCATTGCCTGATGGAGAAGTTGGCCCGGGCAGTGAAGACAGTCAGGGACAGATTAAGGCAGTGAGGTGGTGACCATGCCAGCAGGAGGTGTGGGCAGGATGCGCGAGGCCAGCTGTGCGGGGTCTGAGGTGCCTGAGGACATCCAGGCAGAAGCCCCAGAGGAAGATGTCAATCGGAGAAGGTCAGGGATGAGGATGCAGGGAAAGTGCCGCTGTAAGAGGCTCTTCATCTCTAGGAGCATTCTTTTTTTTTTTTTTTTGTCTTTTTGCCTTTTCTAGGGCCACTCCCACAGCATATGGAGGTTCCCAGGCTAGGGGTCTAATCAGAGCTGTAGCTGCCAGCCTCCGCCACAGCCACAGCCACATGGGATCTGAGCCGCGTCTGTGACCTACACTACAGCTCACGGCAATGCCAGATCCTTAACCCACGAGCAAGGCCAGGGATCGAACCAGCAACCTCGTGGTTCTTAGTCGGATTTGTTAACCACTGAGCCATGACAGGAACTCCTCCAGGAACGTTCTTGACACAGTACCTCTTCACCACCACGACGCGAGGCTGGGCTGTCTCGGAGCAGATGCAACTTCAAGTGTGCCTGTGCTCGCGTAACCCTGATAGGGAGGTTCTTCTATTATATTTGGTCTTTTTTGATGAAACTGGATTGTGTTGTTAGCAACAAAAACAAAAATCGAAAATATCTATACTTGCAACATACAGAAATAGCCATTTAAGGATAGAGTCGCCATATCTGCACACACATACAAAGACAGACTGTACCAAGGTAGCGTTCCAGCAGTGACACACGTGCATGCACATGCAGACACATACGCACATCCACAGGTGTGCTCCCCCACCCCACACTGTACCAAGGCAGAGTTTCCTATAGTGACTACACCAAGGCAGCATTCTGGCAGTGATGAACGGCCCCCAACTCTCACCAGGGTGGGACGTCTGGGCAGGAGAGGTGTCACTGCTGATCTACAGACACTGTTCAATGCAGCAGGCCTCAATCTCAGAGAATAAAGTCGACGTCATCACCGCTCTGCTGGCTTAATAATAAAGGGAGCCCTCCCTTTATTGCTCATGGTGTTTGGATTCATCTGGTCCAGAGAAATGCAGCTGCTGGCATAGCATGTCCCTGTGGTGCTTGGAGACGGCCCTGGTGTGTAAATGCCTCCCCCCAGCTAGTCACTCAAACTCTGGTCTCAGTGATGCTGTGGAGGGACTTTGATTTTGTGGGTACTGTCATGGTCCTAAATCCACAGAGTTTAAAAAGGCAATGATCCTGGGTGGGCCTGACGTAGAGGTGAAGCTCTAAAAGGAATAGGGTTCTCCCAGGCAGACAGTGGAAACATGGGAAGGACTCCCCCGAGAGGAGGGTCTCCACTGTGAGCTCTGAGGATGGAGGGGCCCTGGGCTAGGAGCCACCCCCGCTTGCACAACAGCCACAGGGAGCCCGAATGGGCCTGGAGGCAGCCCCGAGCCCAGGTGTACACACAGCCAGCCACAGTGACTTATTTCAGCCCCGCGGTACCCTGAGCAGAATGGTGGGGTATAAGTGGGTGAGGTGTAAGCCACTGGGCCTATGGTGATTCTGCAGGCAGCAAAAACCAGAAAGGCATCAAATGCATATCCGTCTAGAAACATCAGATAAGTTGTGTGCGGCGAGGGCAGGGGTGTGCGTGTGTGTGCGTGTGTGTGCAGAAATCACCTGTTAGAATGTCCAATTCTGCCTGGGGCTACATGACCTTGGAGGGATCACCCGTGTCTGCCAGGCATCCAACTCTGGTCACTACTGTTTCTGCCCGCTTGTTGGACCTTCTCGATCCTTCCTCCTCCTGGACAGCTTCCTCTTTCCTCCCTCTCCCTGTTCTCCTGCCTCACCCTTCCTCTCCATATTTCTCTGAGCCCCGCTTCCACAGCCTGCCCCCACCACCCACTGCCCCGAATACTGGTGACCCCAGGGGTCTGGCTTAGCCCCTCAGGATTTAATACACCCACTGCTCTCCTAGGAACAATATTTCTCCCAAAGCCAATGCCATGTGGTGGGGTTACAGGGCCGTCCTGGAATTCCTCTGCTTAGTCTGTCTACACAGGCAGGTCGGTACCCTGGCATCTTACCAGACTCCACCCAGTCTCTTCCCCAAGGAGCAGACGCTCAGCTGCTCCATCAGAAGGGAGAGGCACGGGGTCAACGTCTTCCTGGCCCCTCAGGATGTCTGGAAGAAGACTGAGGCCACAAAGCAGGCACCAATGCAGGTCCAGGGAAGGTCTCAAATGTGTGACTCATTACTACAACAAGTTTATTCCTAAGGTCAATATAAAATAGGATCTACATTTAAGTAACAAAAAAATTGTAGCCTCCAATGTCCCAGCTGAGAGGCATGATTTCCAAAGAACCATTCACTGGGCTGTCCAAAGGTCACTGGGTCAGCCTGACCCAGCACCCAGTGGTCTGTGTTTGCTCTGACTGAATAACTTCAGCTGGGCTAAGATGTCAACCTGCACCTCTTAGCTGGGGGAATGAATCTATAACCCCTACGGAAAAAAATCATCACCTTCAATGGCCTCTCATCCCAACCTTGCACCATTGCCACGATGCTCAAGGCAGGCAGATGAGTGTGTGCAGATTAGAAATCTGCCTGAAGCAACCCCATCCGTGATCTGAGAAAGGCAGCCTCACATTTGTACTCTGCTCCAGGTGCTTAAAAAAGACTGTGCCAAGGAAATGCCATTCACTGAAATGTATAATTGCTGCTTTGTTGGCTTTTCAAAACATTTTATCTGGCCACACACACAAGAGAGCACCACGGCCTTAGAACAGTCCCTCCAGCGTGGGGAGGCACTGAGCAGTTATGCCCCTGGGAAAATGGAATCTGCTGTAGAGATGTTTACTATCTGAGCTACGAGCTTGTTTGACAAGTGTCTTTAATAAGGCAGAGAAATATATCTCTCAGCTGCCAAGCTTTTCACTTTTCCTAAAAATTTTTTTCTTGATCCTATGATTTATTAACTTTTCTATGTACAGATTCAGAAAGAAAGGGAAGAAAACTTATTAACATAGGGCATGACATTTTTGCTCCGGGACGTTACTACATATGCTGGGTATTTTTACTGACATTGTAGCAGAAAGACTCAGGAATTTGGATTTCAGTGGTGTTATCTTGAGACATGCATGCACCGCAGGACTAGTTATCTTAACCCAGCTTCTGAAATGCCCCCAAGTCTTGAGAGGTGGGACCTAGTTCATTGCCACCCCTTCCCTTCTCAAAAGGGACACTGGTGACAGTTGCCATCACTGATGGACTCAGGGTCACGAAGATGCACCAGCGGACACTTCCACTAAGCTGCCACTGGGCTCAGCCGGTCTTGACCACTCTCCCTGCTTCTCCTGCAGACAGAAGAGAATAGGGCTTCTCCACTGTGGTGCAGCGGGTGTCCAGACGGGAAAGTCATGCATTAAGGACTGTGGTTTTTTTTTTTTTTTTTACTGCCGCGCCTGTGGCATATTTAAGTTCCTGGGCTATGAGTCAAATTGGAGCTGCAGCTGCTGGCCTACACCAGAGTTACCCCAACGCCAGATGTGAGCCACCTCTGCAACCGACACCACAGCTTACAGCAATGGGGGATCCTTAACCTACTGAGGAAGGCCAGGGATTGAACCCGCTTCCTCACAGTCACTATGTTGGCTTCTTAACCGCTGCACCACAACTGACAACTCCAGGACTGTGGTCTTTTACTTGAACTTTTACTCACTAGCAGTACAGGGAGTGAATGGAGGGTGTAATCCCAGCAGTGCGGCACAGGCATATGGAGACGGGCAGGATGGGGGGCAGGATTGGCCACACCGAAAAGCTGTAAAATTTCAATGATGTTACTCACTATGAGAGGAAGGGAGGGCCACCAGGGTAGAGTGAGGGCACAGGCCTGGATTTGAGCTTGTGTGATTCCGGGCCAGCTACTACACTTCTCTGAGTCTTGCTTTCCTCGTTTATAAGGATAATAATACCTTTTGCACCTCACAAGGCCATGTCTCTATGTGCAAGCTGTGTACACAGAAGTGATTCTTCTATGGCAAAGCTCTATGTCGGTGCTGCAGCCTCTAGACCCAGGCAGCTGTTTTAATTTAAATTCCCTACAAGTAAGGTGAAAAATTCAATTCCTCAGTCACACGGGCCACGTTCTCAGCAGTCACATGTGGCAGGCGGCTGTCATGGTGGAGAGCAGGGTACAGAATGTTCCATCATCTTGGAAAGTTCTACCGGACGTGCTGTCTCACACCATCCTTGGCTCATCAGTCCTGTTTTCCAGTAAAGTCTCCACACCTTCATCTTACTGATGGGTTTTCACCATCAGTTTTCCCCCATATCACCTCTCATCATGATCATGGCCCAGGAAGGACTCATGCACTGAGACTCTCATATGCACCTGCAGCATTAGAGACCCTTACAAGAACCTTGCCTTTGATTCACCCCAAACCTCAAATCCTGGTGAGTCTGCCTTTCAAAATAATGGACTGTCAAGAAAACTATAATTTGAAAAGATACATGCACCCCAGTGTTCACTGCAGCAAGGAAGCAACCTAAATGACCATCAACAGAGGATCTGATAAAGAAGATATGGTACATATATACAAAGGAGTATTACTCAACCATACAAAATGGAAAAATGCCATTTGCAGCAACACGGATGCAACCAGAGATTCTCATACTAAGTGAGGTCAGAAAGAGAAAGACAAATACCATATATTTATAGGTGGAATCTAAAATATGACATAAATGAACCTATCCACGGAACAGAAACAGACAGACACAGAGAACAAACTCGTAGTTATCAAAGGGGAAGGGATAAATTAGGAGTTTGGGCTTAACATATACACACTACTAAATATAAAATGGATAACCAACAAGGTCCTGCTGTATAGCACAGGGAACTCTACTCAAGATCTTATAATAACCTACAAGAGAAAAGAATCTGAAAAAGAATACATACAAAACTGAATCACTATGCTGTATATCAGAAATGAACACAACATCGTAAAGCAAATATACTTCAATTAAACAACTACAAAACACAGGCTGGATTGGAAGAGACACAGAGGGCTCTGTGCACACCTCCCAGCAGTGCATTCCTTGGGGAGGGGCTGGGTTCAAACTGATCCAGCGAGTGTGTAATTCCCTTATATGGACACCTAAGAAATATTCCTTTTCTCCATTTCCCTAGATGGTAGTAAGGAGGGCTGGGTAAACTAACCCACCCAACAGTCTCAGGAAGAGGAAGTGCAGCCCCTTGCTCCAAGACATGCAGGGTCTAGAGCCCCAGCCTACTCCACCCTGTGACATAACCACATCCCACAAGACTGGCCACTGCACAGGTAAACAGATGGGTAAACACCCTGCCCAGCTTTTGACTCCAGAAGCAAAATCCACTCTAGCTGATGAATCCCATCCTGAGCCTTACTTTTCAAGCTAATCCAGTTAGCTATAGGTCAGGAACAACCCACTAGGACATAAAAAAAAATTCAAGATCAAATAAAAAACACTGTATAGCACAGGGAACTATATCCAAGCTCTTGGGATAGAACTTGATGGAAGATAATATGAGAAAGGGAATGTGTATATATATATATATATATATATATATATATATATATATATATATGTATGACTGGGTCATTTTGCTGTACTGTAGAAATTGGCACAACACTATAAATTGACTATACACCAATAAAAAAAATTACCTAAAAAATCTTTGGTGCAAATTCCTCAAGTTCTTTCAACATAAAGAGTATGTCTCAAAATAAGGGAGTCCAGCGACAAACAATGCTAGAATGTCAATCACATAACAAGCAAGCTGGATAAGAAACAGAAGCTCAGGTTTTTGTCTAAAGTGAGAAAAGTTCTCTCCTTGGGGAGAGATCATAGCCTAGGGGATCAGAGGGTGGGCTCTGGGGTGGCAAAGGGTGAGTTTAATCCTGGGTCTCCCACTTTAGGTTGAGACTTTGGACAAGGTACCCCTGCCCACTTCACAAGGTGGTCGTGAAAAGAAGATGAGCAATTCATGTAAAGTGCTTAAGCGTGGAGTCCATCCCGCGGCAAGCGCTCCCCAGAGGCAGATTACTGCAGAAGCAGCTGTCATAGCCCATGGAGTAGATGGAAGAGGGCAGAGGGCTTCTAGAGCAGCTGATCCAGACACAAAGGATGGGGACACACCCAGGTGATGTGCCTGGGGGCAGGTGGCCAGGGGTTTCCATCCTGCCTTCAGGCTTCTGAGGTCCAAATTCTCCACTCACTGACCAGGGACCTGGGCTCTGCCCCTGCTCAGCACAGCAGCCACCCAACCCTCTGGGGACTGTCCAGCCGTCCTCTCCAGGCGGGGCATTGGCCCCTCAGGGGGCCTCCCAGGCACCTGCTCCTCCACCACCTTCCTCTCTGGGGACCCTGGGTCTTGTGCTATGGAAGCAGCCCTGCTGGTTCAACACACTCCAACAAGAGAAATCGGCCTTTTATCCATACCAGGTTTTGTTTTTTTAAAATTAGTTGACTCTTTTCTCCCCAAAGAATCTCAGGGCACCGCACGATCACCATAGGTCGATACACCTGTTTTCCTCACTGTATTCTCCATCTTTTCAACGTGGTAGAACCAGAACTGCATCCTCTACAGAAACAGTCCCTGTGACTCCACAGAAAGGTCACAAGGCTTCCAAGATAACACCTCAGTGGCACAGACTGAGAAACTCCAGCCACCCAGTGACACAGCTCCCCTGAAAAGGGACGTTCCCTCTTCTGTACCATCCTCTTTCACCCTCTCAGCTCACTGGGGGCTGCAGATGAGGGGACAGGCAGGGAAACTGGGCTTGCAAATGGCCCGGGCTGGAGGGCACGATGGGGCTGGGATAGCTCTCGGAACAAGAACACCCTCTCAGGCATGCCACAGGCCTCTGATCTGGACAGGGCAGGAGTTCTGCAAAAAGCAGCCCCTGACGGTGGCCTCAGAGGACAAAGAGTTTGGTTCCCAAGGAGCAAGTCTGTCCATGACGGTCAGAGCCTCATGTCTTAACTGATTCCCTGCCTGCTTAGCTACTGCTATTAAAACCTGGGGTTACCAGGCCCAGAGGTTCCCCCACGAGCCAGGATGAGAACCACTGGCTGCCCTGAGCTCCAAGGACTTCCCCACAATGGACACCAATACATGGTATGGCCCATGTCTCCTGGAATGGATGCTCCAAAGGCGAATCAGGGAAATATTCCCCAGAGAGAGGGTCATGTTGGGAATGAGACACTACATTCAGATGCCCTGGCCCCAAGCTGGGCACCCGTGTCTCCTCCACCTCCCTGAGGGTCCTGGGAGCAAAGATCGTGGGCCAGGGGTCACGTCTCTGCCTCCGCCTCTTAGCCCTGCGGTTTGTGGTAAGTGGCTCTCTTCAGTTTTCCCAGGTGTAAAAGAAGGACAGCAAGACACGGGTCAGGGGCCACGTGCTGCTCAGTGGACGAGCTCAGGGCTGGCCTGTGGTGAGTGCCACTGGCCCCCGCCTGTTCCCCTAACTCTGCACTCATGGTCCACCTTCCCCTCTGGGTATCACACGCCCTATGCTCTATGCCCTGGGAGCCCTTAGCCCTGTAGGTGCCCTCCTCCAGCCCACAACACTGCACATACACTTCCAGCGCTGCACTGCTTACCCTGTGCTTATGAATTTTCTTTCTTTTTAGGGCTGCACCTAGCAGCATATGGAAGTTCCGGAGCCAGGGGTGGATTCAGAGCCACAGCTGCTGGCCTATGCCACAAGCCACGGCAACACAGGATCCGAGCAGCGTCTGTGATCTACACCACAGCTGACAGCAATGCCAGATTCTTAACCCACCGAGCAAGGACAGGGATCGAACCCACATCCTTGTGGACACTAGTTGGGTTCTTAGCCCGTTAAGCCACAACAGAAACTCCATGAATATTTTTAATACTCATGAGAGGGGCCATGAAGGCTCCATTTCCCTCTGGGCCATTGGCACTGAGTGTGATGCAAATTCCCTAAAATGTGCTTATGAAACAATCTGTACCCAGGGTTTCTTTTGCAGAGGGCTTATCTTCCCAACCATTTTGGAAACTCCTTGATAATAGGGATGTCTTAGACATCAATTCTTAAAAAAAAAAGGGGGGGGGGGGCTAGCAAGCACCTCAGGCTCTAGAGAGACAAAGCTGAGGCCAGCAGCTGCAGTCCCTGCCCTAGGAGTCCAGAGTCCAGAGCAGTCCACCGCAGGGAGCCTGGGACACACACTGGCTGTGTGAGCCCAGTGGCTGGCCTAAGTCCCTCTGCAGTGGAACCAAGAGGATAGAAACAGAGAGACAGAGAGAGATCTATCTACCTATTGGGAGATAAGAGACAGCTTATCTCAAGGAAGAACTTGAGATTCCTTTATTTCAAGGAATTGGTTTGTCTGATTACGGAGATCTGTTAAGTCCAAAATCTCCAGAACATGCTGGCAGGCTGGAGACCCAGGGAAGAGCTGCAGTTCACCCCCAAAGGCCATCTGCTTTCAGTGAAGTCAGTCTTTTTCTATTTAGGCCTTCAACTGATTTGACAAGGCCCACCCAAATGATGGGGGGCGATCTGCTGTACTCTAAGTCTACCTGTTTGTGAGACATGTTTTTATAATATTTTCTTAGCCTCTTTGCTGAAAACTCCATCTTGTCTTTACTTTGTCCTGTCTTCCTGCTTGAGAAACAGTCCCGGTGATGGTAAATGACTTAAGCTTAAGAACAAAGACCTAAAGGCAAGGGTTATTCGTGGGGTCAGCTGAATGAAGACATAATACATTGGTCTAGGCCATTTGCACAAGCATGATATGTCCTCTAAAGAATAAGAGAAAGAGGAACCCCATGGCCAAGTGGTTTATGAGTGGTCGTTAGCAGGATATACATTAGAAAAGAGAACCGGAGTTCCCGTTGCGTGCAGTGGTTAATGATCCGACTAGGAACCATGAGGTTGTGGGTTTGATCCCTGGCCTTGCTCAGTGGGTTAACAATCTGGCGTTGCCATGAGCTGTGGTGTAGGTCGCAGACGCGGCTTGGATCCCGCGTTGATGTGGCTCTGGCGTAGGCTGGCAGCTACAGCTCAGATTAGACCCGTAGCCTGGGAACCTCCATATGCCGCGGGAGCGGCCCAAGAAATGGCAAAAAGACAAAAAAAAAAAAAAAGAGAGAGAACCAAGGTGCAAACCTAGGCACACAGGGTTGCCGTTTGGGAAGCACAGTGAGGATTCTCTGAAATGCTATGCATAGATAGCTAACTCAAATGCTAATTATTCTTAAATGCCTAAAGTTTAGAGTAAAAGTTTGACTTTTAAAATAATAAAAGAACTTTTAAAATAATAAAAAAAAAAAACCCTATATCCTGCACCTTCAACCCCCTTTTCACTTGACATAATCCTCAAGAGCACAATAAAAGCAGTGTGGTTTCTTGAGGCAGGGCTCTTGGTCCCTGAGACCTTGAGTCCCCCAGTTCCCACCTTTACTTAAGATAATTGTCTCTGTGTCTTATGTTAACTTTTTTCCCTTAAGTTCCACAGCACCCATTCTTCAGCCCCATCCTGCTGAGCTGGTCTTGGCACCTACCCATTTCCACGTCAAGGTCATCTAAAAATACCTCCACCACACATCCAGAAGAGTGTCTGACCAAATATCTGGGTACTGTGGCCCAGCCAAATTGGCACAAAATCACCCATCACACCCTTTGAGCCCCACGGATGTCAGAGGGTAAAGCCAGAAAGGCTGGGTCGGGAAAGAAGCAAATCAGAACAGGCGTTCATGGGCACCCCAGACCCCTCAGAGTGACTGGGTACGCCCCAAATGACTGAAGGCACCTCTCTGGCACAGAATGCAGATGGCCCTGGGACCAAGGGCTGTGTATACTGTCCAAGCCATTCGCTCATCTGCCCTTAACTAGGAGTGGAGCAACCCAAGGGAAGTGTGACCAGCACTGAACATTCAACCAGAGCGGGATGCCTGGCGACAGCTCCTCCAAGCTCCCCCAGCATCCACAGTGCATCCAGAAGGTGCCTTTGCTCACAGGAAATTCACTACTTCCACCTGATGGCACATCATCCCCCAGCCAAGAGTTCTGCTCCTAGATGGTTGGGATGGGGGAAAGTTCTGGAAATGGATGGTGGTGATGGCTGCACAACACTGTGAACATACTTAATGCCACTGGATTGGACACTTAAAAATAGTTAAATGGTGGAATTCCTGCTATGGCACAGTGGGTTAAGAATCTGACTGCAGAGGCATGGGTTCGATCCCCAGCCCGGTGCAGTGGATTAAAGGATCCAGCATTGCCATTACTGTGGCTCAGATTTAATTCTTGGCCCAGGAACTTCCATATGCTGCAGGTGTGGCTGTAAAAATATTTTACCACAATAAAAAAAAAAAAAAAGATGCTCTCTCAGGACAGGCCCACAATACACAAGACAAATTTCAATTCTCACGTGACAGTGTTTTCCAGATGACCAAAGACCCAAGGCAGGTGGTGTGGACGGCCTCACCTACTGCCCCTCCGGCCTGGAGCACTGCGGGCAGGCAGTGCCACGTGCTGATTCATTTTCCAGCATTTGGTGCACGGTGCGACGCCAAGATAGACAGCTTGGATTCAAGGCGTGGGTGGTCCTGCAGGGTGGCCCTACAAATGCCATGTGGGAGACTGGGCTCTCCGTGAGCCAGGCCTCTCGTGTGAGGCTTCTGGAAGGAGGGCTGGAGGCGAGATGTGAGGACAGATGAGGCAGCACCACCTTCCCAAGATGGACGGCATCTCCACAAGGGTCTGACTTTCTATGCAGTGACTGCCTCCTTGGGTTGCTTTTCTCCTGGAGACTCTGAACCCCCTACCTCCCGCACTCCCCGAAGTGAAAACCAACACCCAGACGACAGTTCATTCCACCTCTGCCTCTTTGTTGCAACCTCCCGCACGCTTCCCTATAATCTCCTCGGGCTTAAATATCGGATTTTTAACCACGTGCATCTGGTTCCCCTTCAGATGAATTCACGGGGAGGAAACCTACAAAAATACTGAAAGCTACTGGGGTCCCTCTGGACCCCTGAGTGCTAGCTGCGCTGCTCCATCTAGCTGCTAGCTTTCCCTCCTTGTCCAGATGCCCTGTGTGGACATGCTCACCACGTCTGAGTTCCTGCTCAGCTCTCCTGCCGACCTTTCCTGGCACCACCTGAGCGATCGCTAACCAATGTGGTGTGTTTTCCCTCATTTATCCCTTGATCCAGAATCTTTCAAGAGGAACAAATCCCCACCCCGGCCCTACCTCAGAAGGATGTGGTCCAACCAGCAAACCGTAGAGTCTTGGCAGAATGAAGCTACGAAACTACAGCAAGGCCTTGGTCCCTCCTGGAAACACACCCAGAAATCTAGTGTCCCTTCCAGGCATCGGTTGAGTCCATGACAGAGTAACGGGAAGAAAGTTCTCCAGTCACTGCACAGTCCCTAACTGGCAGGCCTGGGATCAGTTCTGTCACTGGGAAACAAACAACCACAGGCGCAGTGGCATGTGGTAACTTTTATTAGCTCATGGTTTCAGGACTCAGTGATGCAGCCTGGATGTCTACTCACAGTCAGGGCGGAGAGGCCAGAGGAGAACCACACACACACACACCCTGTCCAGTCCCTTCCTGCACCATGTCCACCTGCATCCAATCTGCCAATCGCAGAACTGGGAGGGGCCACAGAACCTCAGACCCGCTACTGGTGAGAGGACAATAGGGGGAGAAGGGTATTTGGGCAGCAGGCTGGCCACAGTCTCTCTGAGGCTGGGCGACTAGGACTCTCTAATGAAAAGTCACACAGGAGAAGAATTTATTCCACAAACACAAATGAAGACGAAGTGCTTGTGGACACCACGCCTCATGTGATGCAAAAAAGAAGAGAATCCTAGAAACCTGCAGTTTCAGGAAGTTTTAAGGCCCCCACCCCTTCACCCTATAAATAAGGATGCCAAGATCCAGAGCAATTTGGGAGCCAGATGAGTTCACACAGGAAGGAGCAGAGCTGGGTCTGCAGCTGGCCCTCAGGACGGGGGGCAGGGGAGTGTGGTGCTGGGACAGAGGCGGCATCTGGAAAATGGGGCTGAAGACTTCTGCCCACTGCACCTCACGGCTGGTATGAGAACAGAAGGTGAGAAAAAGCTGGGTGTGGGGAGAAGGCACCCTCCACCCCTCGCCCCTTGCCCTGTGGCTGAATCTGCCCAGGCCACTGCCCTGTAGAAGCTGTCGAACCAGGTTTAGGATCTCAGGAACCAGGACAAGGGCCAGGATGTTAAAAAGACAACCATCCCCAGGCCACGTGGTCTTTCTCAGACAGAGGTGACCTCCCAGCTTTATGCTGGACCAGAAAAACTGGGGAGGCCACCAAAGTCCTTGGTCCACCTGCCATGGGACTGCCACAGCCAGGGGTCAGCACCTTCTTCAGCACCTCCATACACAGGGCTCACAGTCGCCCTGGCCACTGAGGATGCGAGACTGCTGGGGACCAAGGTTGCCAGCTACAGTAAAGCCTCTTAGAACCAGAGCTTTAGAAATGAAAGGAAACTTCAAGGTACCAACCTGAACCTTTTATTTAATAGATGGGGATTTCATTGAACTGGGAAAAACCTGCACGGAGAAAGAGCGAGAAAAAGACAGAGAGAGAGAGAGAGAGAGAGAGAGAGAGAGAGAGAGAGGGAGGAGAGAGAAAGAGGGACAGAGAGACAGACAGAGAGAGACAACAGTGGCCTTGCCGGTAAGTAATGGAAGTAACTCCTTGCTACTCATCAAGTTTACAGGAGAAAGGAAGTGGGGCCAGATGCACACAGAACCCCATGTGTGAACATTCCTTCAAAAGCCACAGAGGCAGAGAGAGCCCCCAGGAGGCAGGATTTCATACTCCAGGGCCTGGCACAATGCCGGAGGGAACAACACCTGCTAAGTATTTATTAAAAAATGACTGAATGTCATGATAAAGTGAAGCAAACTCCTCTGTCCCCCAAGGAGTGTCACTGCAAAGGACACTAGAGATGGCAAGGGCCACAGGAGGCTGTGTGGGGACAGAGGGCCCAGGCCACAGGACCAGAGTGGCACCTGTTCTGGGATGGGTCTGTCTGGCAACTGCCGCAAGTGTGTGCATGAGCAGACCCAGGCCCGGCCCCAGTGAGAGACCTTGGCTCCAGCCCAACCTGAAGCCACCAGTCTGTGGGGTAGGGCGGGCTGCTGCTGCTGCTGCTGCTGCTGCTGCTGCTGCTGCGGGGCAGACACATGTTCCCTCCACGGCTCTGAGCACAGGTGGTTAGCAGATGCTCAGATGACTTTCTGGCTGGGTGAGGCAAGGAGCAGGGAGGGGGGCATATAATCACCCTGTGCCTTGGCCTGGGCCACAGCGGGGCTGGGCAGTGAGGTGGGGGCCGCTGTGCGTCCTGACTGTAGAAAGCAGTGGGGCAGGAGGCGGCGGCCCAGGCCAGGGTCTCTTTCATCAGCCTTACCTCCTCCTCTCCTGTGCTTTGTCCCCTGCCTGCTCTGGTCCCAACCTCTGACACTGGTCCCATCACAGAGCTCAGGAACCTCTTCCAAAACGTGTGCCCATATGTTTGGAGCAGAGCAGAGCCAGGGAGCAGGTGGCAAGGCTGGCACAAAAGGCCGAGCTCCTGCTGCTATTGGTGGCCTGTGAAGAAGGCGTCCTCAGGACAGGGACCCTGCGGAGGCTGGGGGTCCTTCTGGGATGCTGCACAGCGTGGTCTCAAGAGACACGGCAGCTACCTCTGTGCCCACCATTCTGGTGAAGCCTCTGGCTGACCCTGAGCCCTGAGAGCTGTTTATAGCTGTTATTTCACCGGAGGGGCTGGAGCAAGAACACTCTGGGGAAGGGCCGGCTACGCCAGTGCCCCAGTGAGGAAAGGAGCATCTGGTGGGGCACAGTGAAAAAGGCAAGTGAGAAAGTTCACTGGTGACCAAATCCTTGGCCTCTGAGGCCCGGCCCAGGGGCTCACCTGGATGATGAAGCCGGTGGACGAGCACTGCCTGACCCAGAGGCTGAATTTCCGCTTTTTCCTCTTCCGAAGTTCACGCTCCGTGCATGTGGCAATGAACACAGGGTCCTCGTCAATCAGGGGTTCGTGTAGCACCTGCCAGGAAAGAAAAGGCAGTGATTCTCACAGAAGGCAGCACAAGCTCCAGGAGGGGCAGGGCCATCAGATTTGGGCTCCAACCTAGTTTCTGCCTTTGATCAGCTGTGTGACATTGGTAAAGCTACTTTACCTCTCTGATCTTGTGTCTCCTCATCTGTAAAAGGAAGTATCAATATCTACACCAGTATTTGGGAGAGAATTAAGTCAGAAACTGTATGCAAAGCACCTACCAGATATTTATAAATGGAAATCATGATAACGGTTATTTTTTTATTGGGCTAAGGTCCCCAGTCCAAACTATCACTTGGGAAAAGGACTCCAGCCAGGGTCTCGACTTCCAGCTGGATGTGCCCGGTGAGGGCACCCATTTCCTTTCAAGGAAGACTGTTTGCTGATGGATGATGGATGCTCCAACCACTCACTAACTCCAACCTGACCTACATTTCACCTGAACCTACCAACCTGACTTCTGTCCCTCGAGAAACAAACACATGAGCTCTTTAGGTATGCAGACAGCTCGCATGCTGGCTCACGACCTTCTTTTTCCCAGGCTGAACACTGTCTTTCTCAAAACTGTTCCTGAAATGACCCAGTTCCCTCATTGCCACAGCCCAGCCTCTGGCTCCCCTCCAGGTTGTCGTGTCCTTGCAGACGTGGGATTCCCCAGGTAATTTTTATTTTCTCTTTTTAAAATGTATTTATTTATTTTGGCTATGCCCATGGCATATGGAAGTTCCTGGGCCAGGGATCGAACCTGAGCCACCGCAGTGACTACGCCAGATCCTTAACCGGCTGAGCCACCACCACAGTTTTAAACTTACTTGGCCTATTGCCACTTCTTGATGGCAGGGAGATAAGACTTTATCGATGACAAGATAATAAAGTAAAAAGAAATGGCATAATGAAAATGGGTTCGGGTGGAGAGGGACCTCTGGGTAAATTTTAGGAATCTGATACACTTGTCTCCAAATCTAATTTCAAGGTTACTTACGAATTGATAAGCATGTGTGCTGTTCACTGTAAGGATGAATGCAGGCAGTACTATGATTTCGAGACCTCCGCACCACGCTCCAGATTGGGGGCCAGCAAAGCCCAGCCCAGCCCATCACCTGCTGTAAATCAAGTTTCACTGGAACCCACTGTGCCCATCAGGGACATAGTGCCAGTGGCTGCTTTCAGGTTACAAGGTCCCAACCCAGACCACATGGCCCCCAGCGTCTGAAATACCTGGCCATGGGCAGGAAAAGTGTGCCAACATCCACTCCCCATCAGGGCTTTTCAACTTGAGAGAGAGCAAATGTGTCACCCAGAAATATTATAGAAATGTGATTCTGACTCAGGAAGTTTGGGGCAGGGCCTGAGTGTCTGCATTTCCAACAAGCTCCCAGGTGGTGTCAGAATGTGGCCTGACAAGGGCAGGGGGTGACGTTACCAACTGTGATGTGGCAATTGCCTCCCACTCTTGTGTTTTTCATTGTTGTTGTTTGTTTGTTTGTTTGTTTTAGGGCCAGACCAGCAGCATACGGAAGTGCCCAGGCTAGGAGTCGAATCAGAGCTACAGCTGCCGGGCTACACCACAGCCACAGCAACACAGAATCCGAGCCGTGTCTGTGACCTACACTACACCTCACGGCAGCGCTGAATCCTCAACCCACTGATCAAGGCCAGGGATTGAACCCACATCCTCATGGATCCCAGCTGGGTTCATTAACCGCTGAGCCATGAAGGGAATACCCCCACTCTTCTATCAATGCTACCTCGAATGCCGCTTCAAAACAGCCGCCCTGTAAGGTCTGGTCTTAGATGTACCTACTGGCCCCTTCAGTTTTCTGTTATTGGAGGCAGGGTGCACCAAGCCCACTCCACCCCACCCCACCCCGGGCTCACAAAGAGGAGGCTAGAGAGGCTGACTGCACACCTGCTCCTTGGCCCACTGGCTCCAAGGGGCTCATGAGACATTCCAAGCCTGTCTGGAACCACTCTAGCTGGTTGGGGGGAAGTGGAACAGGATGGGGGCAAGACGCCTCCCCCTCGGCTCTTCCGAAAGCCAACATCCTCTACTCCACTGCACTCATCACAAAATCAGTTCGAATTTATGTTTAATCACATGCCTCACCAAAGCCAAAGAGCCGGCAACAGCTCCCGGCCCTTGAAGGCTTCTCCCATTTTCCAGCATCAGTACGTGACTGTGGGACGGTCACCACTGAGCCAGCACAGGCAGAGCGCTCTCCGGAGCTCTGAGGTCTGTGTGCCAGAAACCCCGTCCGTCTCCGCCAGGCTGCAGACCGGTCAGCATGGCATCACCCGGGTGTCTCCCGGGTCCCTCCTGTGTGTGACCAGTCCGTGTTGGGGGTGGCAGTGGTTATGGAGGAGACCAGGCAGCCACGTACTGACTTTCGTGACCCTGCCCTCAAGCCCCCCTCTAACTCCTCTACACCCCAGTCTCAAGGAGACACAGTGCCTCCCCATTCGGAGTCTGTGTACAAGCACTTGTGCATGGGCACAACTGCCATGGGGGTTACTGGGAGATTCTGGGGGCCTCTGAAAACTTCATAAAACCTCTAGGTTCTCCTCAATGGTCGCATTTACTGGAATAAAAAGGCTCCAGAGCTTTCGGGCCGGGGGTGCGTGTGAGGGTGCTGTGTGCTGAGGTGGGGTTATGTGTCTGGCGGGGATGCAGAGCCACTCCTGGGAGCCTGGGGCAGAGCCAACCACATGTCTAATGTGGACAGGATGGGACAGAACTCTTTCCACTGGTCTCATCGGGCAGAGTGAAGACTTTCCATGGAGCCCTGAGGCCTGGCAAACACCCCTTCTCCTCGAAAGGAACATTCCAGACCCAACAGGGGTTTCCCAAGAGGGAGAAGCTAGGAAGCCAGGACACCTTTCAGGCTCCCAGCTTCTCCACCCAAGGGTCAGAACAGGAACCCCCTTTCTTTCCTAAGAGGCAGACAGGCCTTTGAGAGGAGAATAAGGGCAGGACATTGTGATGCTGGAGGCCAGCAGGAAGGTCACATGCGCAAGCCTGAAGCACAGGTCCTTCTCCACAGTGAGGCCAGTGCTGCCCTGTGCACACCCTGGGGGAAGGGGTGGGTCAATCTGCAGGAACCTCAGCTCGCATGTTCCAAATCCACTGCACACTGCAGCTTCTAACTTCATCGCCTATGACTGACCTGCTCCCGCCTCCTGACACAGGACTGGCTCAACAGGGCCCAGAGTCGAATGAAGAGGAAACTCCCTGGGGTCCTCAGCCCACTAGTAAACTGACCCCCGGGACCTCTGACTTTCCCTCTGCCTTGTGTTCCTGATGCTGGGTGGGCTGTGCTGGGTACCGTTTGCCCCCCAGAGGCCCTTCCCACCCTTCCTACCCTGCCCTGTGGCTGGAGGTCAAACTGACCAACTGCACCTCCAGTGTCTGGCTTGTGTGGCCACGAGGGGGCATGAACAAGAAATGGGGGGCCCCGCCTGACTGCCCCTGCTGTTGAGCTCCAGGCTGCAACCATCACTGCCCCCAGTCCCACTCCCTCTTCTCGGCAATGGCACAGGCTGATGGCAGCTTCCCACTGCTGGGTGGCCTGAGCCCTTTGCCACCCAGTCATCTCCCTAAAACCTGACTGTCCACAGCCCCCACAGCCAGTCCCCTCCCACCGCCCTTCCCGAACACAGAATTGGTTTCCTGCTGGGATTCTCACCAACACACGAAGCTCAAAGCTCGGGATGGAAAGTGGTACCTCAGAGGGCACATAAGTTTGCAAGTACAAAGGCAAAAGTAAAAATTACACACAAAATTAAAAAAAAAAAAAAAAGCAAAGGGGCGAACACCCAACACACACAACGTGAACAGAAAGCCCTTTTCCAAACTGAACCTCATATTCATGCCCTCCTTTCTCAGTCTCATTAACTGGGAGCAAAGAAGAGATGTGGGCAGCAAGAAGAAAGTGCCCATCTGAGCCACACAAAGCAGGGGGGCAGCGCTGCCTCCTCGGGTACCCAGGCCAAGAAGGGCTGAACCGATGCAGATCGGAATTTGACAGTGGGCACTGCAGTGTGCCTGCCAACTGCCCAGACTCTGGGGACACACGTACAGGCACGGTGACGGCCCTGTATGCAGATCTCAGGTGTCTGATGCTGCCATTACAGAAGGTTCAGACAGCACGGAGCTGGCACAGGAACACACACAACAAACATGAGTACATCAAGGGGCCTGCACGTGGCAGACACACAACAAATCCAAATACAGCACGAGGCCAGCACAGGGCAGACACACAACAACATGAGTACAGCATGGGGCCAGCACATATCAGACACACAACGAACGTGAGTAATCATGGGAAGGCTGGCCACATCTAGGGGCTGGAAGGACTCTCAGCAACCTATTCTCTGGGCTGCTAATTATCAACAAGAAGCTGGTGGGTTGAGTCTTGAAAGACACTTGGGCTGGGCGAGCCCACAGCCCTCTCCCCAGCTCTTCGAATGTCTGACACCAAGGATGGCCAGGATATTGTTTGTTCCCCTTGCATCCAGCCAGCAAGTCTCTGGTTCAGCTCATTTCAACCAAGCAAATACTCAGTGAAACAAAAAATAATGTCCCAGCCCTGTTACAAGGTAAGCTTGTGTCTCCCAAGACCCCACGTCCTGGTGGGAAGGAAGGAGGGTGACACTAGAGAAGACAAGACAAAGCAGCATCCGCTGCCCTGCAAACAGCAGGCCGTGAAGGGGTGGGGGTGGGGGGCGAGTATAGAGGAAACCCACAGGGAGGAAGGGAACGCCTTCCAGGCCTCGGAAGTCGCAGGGCAGACAATGGAACCCTGAGCCGGTGTGATCACAGGACGGCTGTGCAGAAACAGGAGAATGGTTCTGAAAGCGTCTAAGGCTCCTGGGACCTGGCACAGGGCTTTGTCTTCCCCACAAACACCCTGCAGTGGTTCTCAGCTCTGCAGAGAAGGCAGGTTAGGGAACCCGGGGAGGCTCTAGAAGAGGACTTCAGAAGGAACTTGGGGCTTGTTACGAAGGCCCTGAAGGAAGAGCACGAAGAAAACAAGGCGGATGAGTGGGTTTTTACACTTGTAAGTGAAAAAGATGTAAGATTTTGTCTCTGCCTAGAAGAGGTCAGAGAGAACAAGGCCCACGTGGGCCTAGAACGTCCTGATGTTGTGGTTAGAGAAACCTCCAGAAAGAGCCACCTCCGAAGACCACCAGACCAGAAAAGCAACTGTGAGGGCCTTTCTGAAGCAGTCTTCCACAGCCAGGTGGGGGAGGGGGGGGGGTGTCAAGAGCTGAGAGAACAAACTCAGCTTCCAGGAAGTGAGGGAAGGAGTGAGGGCCACGACAGCAGGGCTGGGGCACCGCCAACTCCCGGCCAAAGGCTCCCGGCCCTTCCACGTGCGCCAGGGGACCCAGCAAGAGAGTACCCGCGTCCCCCCATGGCCTAAGGATGCGGAAATTCCGGGCTCCTCCCCATCATCACCTAGGAGGCCCCTCGCCCCCTTTCACCAGTAGCAGATGAGCACCAGAAAATCCACATTACCCTGAGCAAACCATAGTTTAAAAAGAAAATGTCACCAACAGGGAGGGGAGAAGGAGCAGAGCAACTGCATCTCGGAGAACGATGCTGAACGTGGTGAGGGCTGCGCGCCCATCACCTCCCCCAAGTCAGATGGGGACAGGACGGGCTCGTGAGATGGGAGTCGAGCAAGGATAACCAGAAGGGGAGGACACCCACGGTCACTGTCGCCTTCCTGCCCCACGGCCGCCCCCGAAGCAGCCTCCCCAGCTCCCAGCCTCACCTGGGTTTGGGAAGGCCTGAAGGCAGAGTCGAAGCTGGTCTGCAGGGAGTCCAGGAAGGGCTGGACCTTGTAGAGGCCGTGCGTGGTCTGGCTGGAGCGGAAGGCCACGACGTGGAAGTACTTGAGGATCTTCTCGAAGCGGGCCTGGCTCATGACCAGCGCCAGGCTGCGGTTGCTGTAGAAGCCGCCACTCCAGATGCTCAGGACCGACTCGCAGTGCGAGGTGCTGGTGGAGATGACGTAGCCCAGGAAGGCCTTCATCTCCGGCAGCGTCACGTCCACCCAGGCCCCGTCACTCCCGAACCGCTCCTGGAACTTGCGGGCGTACATGTTGGTCTGCACCACCATGTTCTTGAGGACGTTGTCGGGGACGAAGAGCTGGAAGAAGTCCATGGCGCTGGCGCTGGGGGGCATCTTCCGGGTGGGACCTGGAACAGGCAGGCCAGCGCTACCGCCACAGCCACACACACACCCCAGGACGGGATGGGACAACACACGTCCCATCACATCCCATCCCCAGGGCTACCTCCCGACATCCTCCTGGGAGCTGTCCTGCCCTGCCCTCTTCCCCAAGGCAGGTGCCCCAAGACCCAGGGTCCCCGGCACCCTGAGTCCTGGCTGCGCTCTGCACACACCCTGAGACACAGATGTGGCACATCCAGAAATAGTGATCCGAAGAGAAGGGCACACAGGGGAAAGGGCTGGAGACCCAAAGACACACTGAATTCCTAACACAGGCGCCTGGCATGGCTTTCAGGCTCTTGTCTCCTTGTAAGTTACTGTGACGGTGAAAATCAGAAGGCTCTCACCACTTGGTGCCTGGAAGATTCCATTCAGGGAGAGAGCAATTTGTCAGACTTCTCTATGTGTTGGCTCTACATTCATTAGTAAGTCAATCTGGAGGGGCTGGTTTAGATAACTCCACCAGTGCAACAAAAATCTCACACATTTTTACAAATGCGGGACAGCCTTTAGAAACACACACACACACACGTTCATCCTTAAGAGAAATAGCTTTCAACTCCATGGAAGCCAGGCTAACAGTAGGCACAGTCTTGCAGGAGGAAAGACTGCTTCCACTGCATCCATATAAGTGATTCTTTGTTTTTCTTTTCTTTTTTTTTTAGGGCCGCAGCATACAGAAGTTCCCAGGCCAGGGGTAGAATTAGAGCTGCAGCTGCCGGCCTACACCACAGTCAGAAACATGGGATCTGGGCTGAGTCTGTGACCTACACCACAGCTCACGGCAACGCTGGATCCTTAACCACTGAGCAGGGGCCAAGGATTAAACCCATGTCCTCATGGATACCAGTCGGGTTTGTTACAGCTGAGCCATGATGGGAACTCCCGTACAGTGATTCCTAATAAAAGCCATGCATAGTCATCATAACTTTAATCGCCACCAACCCCCTCACCTCAACTCCCCACCAACCTGCCTCTACTACTGATTTAGGCAGTCTCTGAAAAACAAGTTTTCTACAGCAAAATTGAGATTGATAATGTACACAAGGCATCCCAGGGATTAAATTCGGGTGGACACATTTGGAAGTCAAAACCCAAAATTTGCTTCTAGCTAAGTGCACGGCATTGGATAGATCCCTCCATCACTCCCATTTGTAAAAGAGGCACAGTCAGGAGTTCCCATTGTGGCTCAGCTGTAACACATCTGACTACTAACCATGAGAATGCAGGTTCGATCCCTGGCCTTTCTCAGTGGGTTGAAGATCTGGCGTTGGTTGCTGTGAGCTGTGTTATGGGTGGCAGACGCAACTCGGATCCCCCTTTGCTGTGTCTGTGACATAGGCTGACAGCTGCAGCTCCGAATCAACCCTTAGCCTGCGGACTTCCATATGCCACAGGTGCGGCCCTAAAAAAAAAAAAAATGCACAGTCACAGCTGCTGTGCAAGGCTGTTGTGTGGGGCAGGATTGGGGGCCGGGGGGTGGGTAGTACACTGCTGGACCTCCAGAGGTACCAAAACCTGGGCAACCTTCACCGAGACGTTAGCAACAGAAATCCACTGGTGGCGAGCTGGGGGCTTTAGAATGCTCTAACAGCCTTCATTTTACAGGAGCAGCCGCCAAATCCCAAAGCACCAAGTGGCCATCACATTCACTTTCGCCACCCATTTCTGGGAAGGGCTCCAGGAGAGCATGGCGCCACAGGGCCAAACTGGTCTCGAAGGTGATGTCCCTGGCTGCCGTGACAATGAGGCCGGGGCAGCAGAAACAGCCTGTGGCTCCACAGCCACTCTTACTGAAATCATTTAATTTCAACGAATTGTGCAGCATCCAGCGGATGAAGCCATAAATTATTCAGGGGTAGCGCCCGAAAAAGAGGAAAATTGCTTTTAATTGCTCCATCATGCAGAGTCAGCAGAAGGGAATTTTCTCTTTCAATAGTTATGTTTAAAGGCATGTTACCTCCTAGGCCATTTCAAGATGAATTCACACAGCCAACTCTGGCCAGGCCAGCTGCTTAATGAAGAAACTGGGAAATAGCTGATAGCCTCTTATCTATTTAGTTTTGATTTATAAGCATCCTCCATAGCCTCTTGTAGCTGTTGTGATTTCTAGCACGTGAGGTGTTGGCACAGGCTGGTCACTGGGAAGGAAGGAAGGGAGGAGGGAGGGAAGGGGGGAGTTAATCCCCATCACAAACTTAACAGCACGGCCGTTTAGTAACAGGACCCTGGATGTGGACAGATCCCCAGCCAAGATAAATCTCCCTTACTTTTGATTCATTTGTTCAGTGCTTTTCAGGATATTAAGTCATGTGATCCTTCCACCCTGTGAAGCATCACTGTATCCCACAGATGAGGAAAGAGCAGCTTAGAAATGGGAGGACAGAGCCCAAGGTTGTCCACTTCCAGATGCCTCACAGCTGGAGTGACCATCGTTCCACTGGGCTCAGAGCACCTGCTGTAACCCTGAACAGCACCCCCACTGCCTCACGCATGTCCCCTCTGGAAGAGAAGGGAGTTGGCTGTTTGCACACACAACTCAAGCCAGTGCATGGTCCTCCCACCGCCCACCTCCCTCCACCTCTGCAGTGGCCTAAGGAGGGTCACAGTGCCCGTCCAGGGGCAAGTCAGAAGGGAAAGGAGACCCCATGCTACAAACAAGGCAGCTCAGCACTGGGGCTGGAGAACCAAGGGTGAAGGGCGGATTCCCGCCCAGGCTTATCCTGGCACCTGGGCTCTGCGTGTCGCTGGTGCAGTGCCAGCTAATAAACTCACATGATCCCCTCCTCACTCCCGCTCACCCCATCACGTCGCACGCCTCTCCTTCGAGGCCACCCCCACCTGGTCCCTTGGTCTCCAGGGGATCAGACCCAGGATGTCACGGCAGGCCCACAGACCAGGGCGAGGGGGGCCACCAAGAGTTGCTCAGTAATGCTCCCTCCCGCAAAGGGGCTCCCCCAGCCCACCCCTAGCTAGGAAACAGTAGTGACTAGAGAGCAGATGCTCTGTTTGGAAAGGGGACTGTCAGGCAGAGTGGCTAGGGAACCATCACCCAGTGAAGACCTGAGTGTCATCATGACTCTGGGAATACAAAGGAGTCAGACCCGGAGTCCTTGGCCCAGGAGTCTTGGGTGTAGTGAGAGGGGCAGGGAACAGAGAGTCCTGGTGATGTCAGCCTGGGGAAGCTGCAGCCACAAGGGCACCCTGACCAGACTCTGCCCCATGGTCTAGGAGGCTCCCTGCAGGGGAGAAGAGATGGGTTTTAAAAGGCAATGGGTGAAGAGGTCCCTGGTGGCTTGGTGGGTTAAGGATCTAGTGTTGTCATTGCTGTGACTCTGGTTACTGCTGTGGCATGGGTACAATTCTCGCCCCAGGAACCTGTGCACACCATGGGCGTAGCCATAAAAATAAAAAATAAAATAAAAAAAGGAAAAAGAAAAAAAAATTAAAGTGTGACGGGTGCAAAGCCATCAGTGGGGTGGGGGCAGGGATGCTACAGAGCATTTCAGGCAGTGAGAACATTTCATGCAAAGGCCTCACCTGCTCATCACTTCCATTTGCATCAGGATAGGAAAAAGGCTACTATCTCCAGCTAAATGTGTCTGGACTGAACTTCAGGTTTCCCCCAACACCTGTCCCCTCCCCTTTGCTCCTCCCCACCCGGCCCCCCAACCCCCATTACCTCAGCCAGACACCTGAACCACCGTGGCTCCCCAATCCCCCACACCCCTCACCCAACCCGGAAGCAGATTCTGCACCCCCACCTCCACACTGTGTCACCAGCTCTCTCACCAAGGTGGCCGCTGCCTCTGGCCGGGACCATAAAAATAACCTCCCCCAAGGGCCTCTCCGTTCTCCAAATAACCAACAGCAACACGACACATTTTTTTTAAAAATACATAATCCAGATCACAACACTCCCCTGCATAATTAAAACACCCCCACGATTTCACTGCACTTCCAGCAAATCCACATTCCCCACCCAGGCTCAGGGCTTAGGTATGCAGGTGAAGCGGGTGTCAGGCTGGGCTTTGGCAATGTCCTTCTACCATGGGGCTGCCTGTAGGGATGCAGCCCCCCTGCCTCCAGCTTCATCAAGCATCCCCACCTCAAGGCTTTTCTGCCCACCCAAGCTTAGGCAGACACCAGGGCAGGGCTTCCCTCCCCATGGTCATCAGCCTATGGCTATTTCCTCAGGGGTTTAAAATTGGCCTGGTCTGCCTCTGCTGTCCCCTCAGAGGTCAAGGCTTGTCGTGTCACCCTGCATTCGCTGGGCCCAGTACTTGGTGGGATGTCTAACACACCCCTGCTGCCCCTGGATGGACAGTAAGCCACACCCACCCGGGAGGAGGGGCATTGTGTTGAGGGGTGAGGTGGGCACGCCCTCAGCCACACCTCCCTGAGGACACCAAGCTGGGGTGGCCTGGAGAGTCCAGGGCTGGATGTGGGAGGTGGCGTGTCATAGACCCCTACCAGGTGCCCAGCCTGGGTGAGCTGGCTCCGGATCTCACTGGGTTTCATTCCCTCCCTCCCTCCCTCCTTGAGCAGAGGAAGATCACTGCAGAACTCCTGGCACTTCTGCATCTTCTGATGCCTTTTCCCTTCCCTGTCCATGGCTACTGGCTGTGTGACCTTAGGCAGGCCACATACCCTCTCTGTGCCTCAATTTCCTTATCAGTTAAATTGGAGTAAGAACCACACAGAGTGAAAGTTGCATGACCTTGAACACAGCCAGTGGCTGTCCTGCCCAGTCTGCCCCGAGGCCCACTGGACCAGGTCCACAGGGAGCTGCTTCTGCTGCTCCCTTCCCAGCCCCCACTACACAACTCCAGACCTGGGGCAGCCAGACACCCCACGGGTGGCACTGCCCCCGACCTTGCCCTGTCTAGAAGAAAAGGCTGGCTTTGCATACTCTCGAAAGCACAACTTTCAGAGACTGAAGCATTCACTGTGCGATGACACGCGCATTTGGGGATACAAACTGTCAGCGGGTTCATAATACATGAGGACCACAATATTTCAAATTAAGTATAAAATAATGAAACAGGAGTTCCTGCTGTGGTGCAGCAGAAACGAATCTGACTAGGAACCAGGAGGTTTTGGGTTTGATCCCTGGCCTCGCTCAGTGGGTTAAGGATCTGGCGTTGCTGTGAGCTGTGGTGTAGGTTGCAGACGCATTTCAGACCCTGTGTGGCTGTGGCTGTGGTGTAGGCTGGCGGCTACAGCTCCGATTAGATCCCTAGCCCAGGAACCTCCATATGCTGTGGATGTGGCCCTAAAAACCAACAAAGAGTAAAATAATGAAATAACTTCTCTCTAGGCCCAATCAGAGGGGTACAAAATCATAACAGGAGCAGCCCACATCATCACAAAAACATTGCTCTACTTTGTGACACTGAACAAACTTAAGGCATTTCATTCCATAAATAAGTAATGCAGAAAACAGCCCAACACACTGCTCTTACTGCAGCTGCAGCTGGCTGATGCACAGGCCAAGCCATCTACCTGACAAACACCTGAGGTCCACATCTTGGCTGCAGAATTTAGCCACTCTGCCTCTCAAGAGCTCCAGAGCCTTCTTTCCCTGTTCAGTGCTAAGTGACTGGCAGCAAATTCAATTTGCAGCCGGATCAAGGGGTCTCCATGCAAGGGAGGAGCCTTGGGCTGAGTCCGGCCTTGCACTGACATCCCTGGACATGGATGGGAGACGATAAGACCTATGTCACCAGGCAGCGGTGGGAGAGCACCAGCATCCCCACCTCTGTTTAGGCTGTTGGGTGCCAAGCAAGGAGGTGCTAACAGGCCATGTGGCAGCCGTGGAAGCTCAGCCTCGAAGGAAGAACTCGGGGGGATCTGTGGGCTTCTCTACACAGTTACAAAGCTACATGCACGGGGGTAGGCACGCAAAATGTACCGCTGTGGGAATCCTGTTTCTGCACTGAAAATCTACGAGAGCCTAAAGAAGCAAAGAAACCAAAAGCAAGTGGCACAGGCCTGTCCTGACCGCTGGACCCGCTAAGCCAGGCCAGAGAGGAAGAGGGTCTGTGGAGAAGTCAGAGGCCCAGCAAGGCCCCAAAGGAAAGGATCCGGCCCTTTCCAACCTAAATGAGAAGGTAAAGGTCATATCTCAACCTGGCCCCCAGACGGGGCACGTGCTTCTGCTCAAGGGCCCAGCCCGGCCTGAGCAACAGCTCCATGCAGCTGCATCAGGGGTGTGTGTGGGCACAATGGTTGTTAACGATGAAAGGACTTCAAAGAAAACTACGTGGATCAGACAGTGGGGCAGGTGCAGGGGGACTGCTGGTCTGGGCCCTGCTGGCCCCTATAATCCAGGCTTGGGCCAGCTCCCGGGCTCTTCCCCCCAGCGGGCAGTAGGCTCTGCCTGGTCCATGCACGTAGTGATGGGGAGGTGGGTGGTCCTGGCCTCCCTCCCCAGGACCTGTCAGGACATGCGTGATGGGAGATGGGGTAAAAGGTCCCCCTGTGGGGCAGCCCTCTCCAGCCGAGGTAGGTGGCTTCTATCATCTACGCATCTAATAGAGGAGGAGACTTCTAGACAGGATGACAGCCCAGAGCACATGGACAACTGCACTTCTAATGCTGCGAGCCCAGGAAAGGGCAGGACGCTCCCAGCTCGGCGCTCACCCTCTGACATAGCACACCACCCAGGAAGGACAGTGCTCTGACCACGTTTACACAGAAGTTCCAGAATTATGGGCTTTTTCTAGATTTCTCTCCTGTTACAGGGGACCCGAACCAGGAAAGGTCAACCACTGAGCACAAACACAGCTACTCTTCATCCTCATGCAGGAAGACAAAAAACTGGAGTCAAAAATCCAAAGTGAGGAGTTCCCGTCGTGGCACAGTGGGTAACGAATCTGACTAGGAACCATGAGGTTGCGGGTTCGATCCCTGGCCTTGCTCAGTGGGTTAAGGATCCAGCATTACTGTGAGCTGTGGTGTAGGTTGCAGACGCGGCTTGGATCCCACGTTGCTGTGGCTCTGGCGTAGGCTGGCGGCTATAGCTCCGATTGGACCCCTAGACTGGGAACCTCCATATGCTGCAGGAACGGCCCTAGAAAAGGCAAAAAGACAAAAAAATAAATAAATAAATAAATAAATAAATAAATAAATAAAATAAATAAAATCCAAAGTGAAAGCTGTTAGGAGACACAGAACACAGTAAACCACACTCAGCAATGCCACACAGGTCTCCTCACCAGCAGCCCCCACGTCCTCTTGCTTCAGAAGAGCGCTGCACATAAATGCTCAGGACACACAACGCACCTTTCCACGGGAGCCCATCCGATCGGAGCAGACACAGAAAGGTTGGCATCCTTCATAGAAACCCTAATTACTGCACCTCTTCCTTAGACAGAGATATTTTCTGCAACAGATCCCACGAACAGTGGACTCCTCTGCTGGACAGAAGCCGATCAGCACACACAAAGCACAAGGCCCTTCTAGAGACCTCACTGAGGTCACATGAGTGCCAGCCAAGGATGTCTCAGGGCCCTCCAGTAGGGGGCCTCGGTCTCTTGGCCAGCCTAGCCTTTCTCCAGGTGCACCCCAGCCCTACCTGTCCCCTGTGACCCTCGCTCTGCAGTACCGCCAGGACCCGAAGTGACAGCTGCAGTGCCAGGAGATACGCATTCAGGGATGACCCCTCTCAAGAGCGCTTTCGTTTGAATAAAAGCATCAGTAACTGTGCAAGCCTTCACCTTTTCTGGCAGCAGAGAAAGAGTGGCCAGCAGGTGCGGAGAATGGCAGTGAGTGGGGCTAAGATTTGCAGATTCGGGTCCCCTCAGATATCTACAGAAACATCACCCAGGTGCTTCCAAAGCTGATTTGTGCAGATGACATCACTGTCCACCCCTGTGCAGACAAAGGCCCTCACCTCTCCCAGAACAGAACAGGACCTCCCACTCAGGACAGGTGTTGACCCCTGGTCCAGAGACAGCCAATAGGCTCTGGCTCCTTTGTCAATTCCAGTGGTTAGTAGCTGCCTAGACTCATGTTAAGGAGGATTCTGGAACCCAGTGGGGACTGGGGGAAGGGTGGTGCTGAGACTCATGGGCAAAGCTTGCTGAGCGTGAAAGCACCAGGCGCGAGGAGGCCATTACAGGCAATTTCCACCTTTAATACTTTCCTGAATATGATTTCTAGAAATGACAGATGTAGTTAAACACATGGCCTTTAAAAACATAAAAAGAACAGCAAATGATATTTTTTTTAAAGAATCGGCACTTGAAGTCCTGATGTCCTTCTAACCTTTTCAAGGCAAAGGACTGGTTTCATCTGCAAAACCAGAGTGGGATTAGGGGATTTTGTTTTGCTTTTTTTTTTTTTTTTTTTTTTTTTTTACTTTTGCTTTTGAGGGCTGCACCTATGGCATATGGAGATTCCCAGGCTAGGGGTCAAATTCGAGCTACAGCCACAGCCACAGCAACACGGGATCTGAACTGCATCTGTGACCTATGCCGCAACTTGAAGCAATGCTGGATCCTTTACCCACTGAGCGAGGTCAGGGATTGAACCTGCATCCTCACAGAGACAACACAGGGTCCTTAACCCGCTGAGCCACAACAGGAACTCCACAGAATGGGATTAGGAGGTTCTAGGATCCTTTCTGCAGTGATATTCTGTGCATCATGGCCTGTCCGCTCCAGGTATCAACCTCTACTCCTCCAGGAGGTCACGTGAGGGGGGGTGAAGTTGAGCCCCAGGCCCCGTTCTAGAGCCCTCGGCCCCCACACCCCAGCTCACTGCCTGACACGCATCCCACCGCAGCAAGGAGCTAAGGGCCCTGGGGCAGGAGCTCTTCTCTCCTTCCAGCCCCTTTTTCTCCTCTGGGATACCACCTCCTCTGACCTAAATATCTAAGAAAGAATAAGAGAGCAGACAAGCAAAATACCCAACTTATGGACAGTGAATGCAGTCTACACCTTGGGTTAAATTTTTAATGAGGCTGGAAAAAATTTAAAATTCCCCCCAAAGTGAACATGGAAGCCAAACAATCACCTGGCTCTCCATTGGTCATAAACACTCCTCTCTGTAACCAATGGTGGTGTTTGTCACAACTCCAGGCAGGAAAAGCATCCTGAGCAGATGTTGGCAAAACACATGCAAGGGCCCCATCAGGGCCAGTGAGGGGAGGGGGCAGCTCAATGCCAAGCTCCCCCACTTACACTCTCAACTCCAAGCAGCTGTGAGTTGCTTCCACACCCAGAAAGCAGGCTAGAAAGTTGACATTTCTGCCTTGAATGCTTTAGATGCACCAAGGAAAACACCCTTCATCTTCCCAACTGCTTATATGTGAGAGGGACGGGTGGTCAGACAAGACTTTGAGTTTTCATCAGAGCTTTCCCTTCCTTTTGGCTGTTTGTTTGTTTGTTTTTTGCCATACCCACATCTTGTGGAAGTTCCCAGGCCAGGGATTGAACCCATGATGCAGGTACAGGAACACTGGATCCTTCACCTGCTGTACTACGCAGGAACTTTCTTGTTTGTCCTTCTTTTTTTTTTTTTTTTTTGTCTTTTTAGGATCACACCCATGGCATGTGGAGGTTCCCAGGCCAGGGGCTGAATTGGAGCTGCAGCTGCCAGCCTACACCAGAGCCACAGCAACGCAGGATCTGAGCTGTGTCTGCAACCTACGCACACCACAGCTCATGGCAATACCGTATTCTTAACCCAGTGAGCGCTGCCAGGGATCAAACCCATGTCCTCATGAAAACTAGTCGGGTTCGTTAACCACTGAGCCATGACGGGAACTCCAATGTTTGTCTTTTTTAATATAGACAAACCACCTCATGATGAAACAGCAACACATCCAGGAGGCTGTGGGCAGACCCAAGTCAGAGAGGGCATCTCCCTCCCTCCCCCAAACGTGTACTGTGTCAGAAGCCATCATGGGTGCTTCAACACGAGATGTTTTGCATCCTCCCACACCCACTGGGGGCTGGGAGTACAGTTTCCGGCACCAACAGCCTGGGTGTGACTCTGCCACTTGTTAGCTATGGGACCTCGAATGAGATGCTTCCTCTGCCTGCCTCAGGCCCTCTACCTTACAGAACTGCGGTGACGACAAAGACAGTTAGGACTCACCAGGATGGACTCGGGAACTGTGGGTCATTCCCGCTGTTGTTATCATTCTGTCAGGTGACATGAATCAGCCAAGAGCAGTGCATGGGCAGAGGACCTTGGCATGTCCAGGCCGGAGGCTGCGGACTCCTTCCTTCCTAAGGAGGCTCCATTCCCAAGAACACTTTACAGAGCAGCTCTGTCGAGGTTCTCCAAGGGGAGAATCCCAAGGTGCCCAGGAGGCTGCTCCCCACCACCCACCAAACCCAGGGCTCACTTTCCAGGATCGGCCCGCCCTCCCCACTCTGTCCACGCCACAGGCTTCTTACAGTGAGGCCCTGATGACTACAGAAAATGATCATCCCAACCAGCAGCTCCATTTACAAGTGGGCAAGCTGAGGTCCTGGGTCCTGGTTTCCTCTGGGAGCCATGGCACGCCGCAGGTGGGCCTCACCGCTGTCACTGCCATCGTGTAAAGGTCTGTTCCCATTATGTCACTGAGGATTCTCACCCCAACCCCAAGGATCACTTTCAGCACACACACCACGGGGCCAGGGCCAGCTGCCAGCTGGCTGTGGGGAGCACTGGATGAGAGCATAGACACCAGGGGCCAGAGCGAGAGAGGGGGCAACAGATGGAGACCAATAGGCTCTTGGCAGCTTCACCAGTGATGGGCAGCCGGGTGCCAGGCAAATGGCTCAGTTTCCTGGTCTGCAGAGTAAAGGGACTGGACTAGGCCACCTAAGGTTCTTTCCAGCTCTTTAAAAAACATGATGAGGAGTTCCCATTGTGGCTCAATGGGTTATGAACCCGAAATACTGTATGTGAGGATGTGGAGCTGCAGTGGCCTCACTAAGTGGGTTAAGGATCCTGTGTTGCCGAGGCTATGGCTGTGGCTGGCAGCTGCAGCTCCAAGTTGACCCCTAGCCTGGAAACTTGCATGTGCTGCGGGTATGGCCATAAAAAGAAAAAAACGAAACAAAACAAAACATGATTGTTGTCCACAGCCAGGAAGCAGGCCCTAAGAAATCTACAGAGACAGTATGTTGCTTACTGGTTACTTGGGGTATGGAGGTGAGGGGTAGAGGATGATGGCCTATGGTTAAGGGGTTTATTCTTGACATGATACAAATGTTCTAAAACTGACTGTGCTGATGGTTGCTCACATCTGTGAATATCCTAAAAACCAATGAACTGTAGACTTTAAATGGGTGAGTTGTGTGCTCAGTAAATCACGTCTCAAGAAAGCTGTCACCCCTCCCCCAGAAAAAAAGAAGCAGGCCCTGACTTCACTGCTCCTGCTGCCAGAGGGGTTAATGCCCTCCCACCCCGGACTGTCAGATGTCCCCATATAGCTCCCAGCAGTGCCTGGCGCAGACCACAAGCTCAGGGAGCAGCAGCTGCAGCGACCACAGCTGGTCAGGAAGGGCCCTTCTTCCAAGGGAGTCCTGGAAGCTGACCTGCCTCTGATGTGGGCTCAGTCCTGCCAGGCCAGGAGAGCCCCTTCCTAGCTGCCCAGCCCCAGCAGTGGGAGGAGAGCTTGAGTGCTGGGGACAAGGGCTGGTTTGAATGAAAATTTCTTGAGATGCAGGGGCGGTACCTCGTATCTCCAACCGCAGGGCAGGCGAAAGTCCTGCAGGCCACTCAGTGTGGATACTAAGGCTGCATCGCTGGACCTTTTGTGGCATCAGAGAAGTGAGCAAGGATGCAAAGAAGAAACAGCAACCCACGTGGAACAGAGAAACTGACGGTGCAGGGTGTGTGATGAGAAGCAGCCCTGATACTGATGATGCTGACATCACAAGGAGGGCGACCTGGTTCCCAGCTCTGCCTAGAGATAGATAGCTCCTTGGCCGAGCCTGGCCAGGTGCTGAGTTGATTGGTGGCTGCTCCTGGCCCTGCAGGACTAAGCCCACACCAGAGGCAGGGCAGCCCCCCCGCCTCACTTCTAGGACCCTCTGAGGACCCCCTGCACCAATAGAGCCCAGGGGCTGCAAGCAGGCAGATCTGACTATCAAACAAAGCCCTGCACAGGGTACTTAACCCCACAGAGCCTCAGTTTCCCCAGCAGTAAAATGGGGATGACAGGAGTGCCTCCAAGAGTATCTAAGAGGAGAAAATTAAACACTGCATGTAAAGAACAGAACAGCGGCTGGCACATGATCAGACTGGAAACAGTACCGGCCACTGCTATGGATGCTGCCCGCCATGGGCTGACACTGAGCGGGTGCCTCTTGACACAGACTCGGTGATGAGACTTGAGGCTCTCTCCTGAAGGCCAGAGAGGACAATGAGGGTGCACCAGCTTGATGAGGAGGAGGGGGTGCTACATCTCCAGAGACTGAGTATAAAAAACGCAGACTCCTTGTTAAGGTCTCATTCAAGTCGTTCACCCCAAGTCCACAGCCAGGAGCTCAAGAGAGCCCATCACAGGGTAACAGACAAAAACCGTCACTTTTGGAATCAACCATCAAGTGATTTGGGGGACTGTTGTTCAGACATGTTGGTTTCCAATTATGATGTAAAACCACATGGGAGACGGGATCTGACTGCTTTGCACCTTCATCGCCTCCAGGATCCAAGATAGCACCAAGGAGTCATACCATCTCCTGGGTCGGAGGGTCATCAGATGGTTCTTTCATTACTGAGACCCACTGTCACACTGATGCTGAGTGCGAAGGAGGCAAAATGGTGTCCCTTCATTGCCCCCCCCTGCCCCCCCCCCCCCCCCCGCGCGAGCTGGTGTCCCATTCTTTTTCCCTCGGCATTCAAAACCCTAGCAGCCACCCGCAGCCACATGGATTTTTCCCATCTGCTCACCTACGCCCCCATGCATGTGAGTCGGGAAAGAAAAGGCGTGGGATTCAGCCTCGTGTCAGGAAAGCCGGGTTATCTCCTTTGTGTGTGGTTCTCCGTACAAAGGTACCTCTTCTCTTTTAATCTCCGTTTGAACCCACCTGCTCCTTGCCCACTCGACACAAACCTCACTGGGACCAGCGCCCTGTACAGTACAGCTCTGCCTGAACTGCTACCCGCCCCAGACAGAGATGCCCACAGCCCACCTCCCCTTAGCTGGGTGCTGAAGGAACTGGGGCAGCACCGCCAACCACAGTCCACACCCCAGGACCTCCGACTCTCACCCCAGCTCCAAGCTGACACCGCAGGGTCTGCCTCAGACCCTGTTCCCTGTGTCCATGCACAGCAGCCACTAGGTGGCTCAGGCCACCCTCAGCCCTCGGTCCAACCCCTTCTTCTCCCCCCGCAGGCCCTGCAGCTCCACATCCGCCCTCTCCCAGCCATCTGTCCCTCTGAACAATGGCTCCCCAGGCATCTCCCCAGCGCCTTTGCATCTCCAGCCTCCAATCCCCACCCTCCCCTGCCAAGTGTTTGGAACATGTCCCTCCTTATGCCACAGCCCCACCTGAAGTGCCCCTTGGCCCTGCATTGCCTACAGAGCACAGGTCACAAACCCGCCACGTCCGAGGCTCTTGCCATCTTGCCCCACCTTCCCCTGTGTCCCCATCACCCCAAGGATCCACCACACTCAGTGCTCCATTTGCCAACATGCTGCAAGATCCAGGCTCCGTGCCCCACCTTCCACACTTACCTTGGTCCCACAGGCTGGTCTGGCCCCTACCTCCTATCACCTGATGGAGACCAGCAGGGACCCAGCCTGCCCTACACAGGTAGAACCAGGCCCTACTGTAAGCATGACACATACCAGCTCACTCAACCTGCATACCACATGGAAGGTCCTGGACGAAGCCCCAGACCAAGCATGGGATATGGTGAGTGGCCCAAGTGGCTGGGTGTGAACCCAAGGAGCCTGGCCCCCGCACCTCAGTTCTCAGTTACACCTTTATTACACTTGACTGCAACTATCCACTGGATGTTCCTCGGCTGGGCAGCCCTGCAGGGGGGCCCACATGCTGCAGACCAGAGCCTGGAGAGTGTGGCTCAAGGAGATCAGCCCTAGATGGGTGGGTGTGTTCCATGCTTCCCAAGGTAATTAAACCAAATGACCCTCCCTGTAACCTTGGGATGGTTTCATGCCACTCCCTTTTCTTGAATCCACAGAGAATTAACCCTGCAGTGGGTTCCTAATTCGGACGGACGCCAAATCACCAGCAGCAGCTACTGCAGGTTGCCTACCCTGAGGCTGGTAATCGCGGAGATAAGTGACACCCACCACTCACTCTCTCAGACAGAACTCCGCCCACCCCACCACTCCTGCCACCAGGTCTACACAGGCAAGAGCCCCTCCCTCTTGCTGCCAAGAATCTGGGCATGAGGGGAAAGGAGACAGGTGACAAGGGGCTGGGAACCCCCAGGCCTGAGAGGATCACGGGGCCATCTCGGGCCATCCTGGATTCTGCCTGTTGTGTCCTTTATTCTAATTCTGAATCTAAACCATACTGGCTCTGTAATGAGTAACTGAATCAGGGTCAAGAGAAAAAGGTACTTTCAGTAATTTATTATTGGCTCAGAAATAATGAATCCTGGAAATGAGGTTACCAGTAAGGTCATTTCAAAATCTGAATGTCTTAAAAGCTTTATTTTAAAAATTAAAAGTTCTTTCAGCTCTGTGTTCTAAAAAAATATATCCAGCATCAAAAAATCGAGGAAAATGGGATATACGCCTTTCAAAGTTCAGTGAGGTTTTTCTGGGTTCCTAATGTAGTAGAGTCAAACCATCTTGATTACAGAGTCATAACCTTGAACGCACTTCTTCTAAAGCAATGATTTTTATGTCAGTTTAGGAAAGAAAGGCTCAATAGTTATATTGAACATATTCTCCCAATTCAGGGTTCCTTTTCCAAAACCCTTTCTCACCAGGAACATAATCGAGTACCAGGACAAAACATTATGCTGGAAACTGGAACAGCATTTACAACGTATTTCAAAGAGGTAATACATAAATATATAAAGGGCTCTTACCAAAACAAGAAGAAAACTGACAACCACCTCAAACAGAAAATCACAAAGAACTGAACAATTTACACAATCAAAACAAAAGGCCAGGGAGTTCCCGTCGTGGCACAGTGGTTAATGAATCAGACTAGGAACCATGAGGTTGCGGGTTCAATCCCTGGCCTTGCTCAGTGGGTTAAGGATCTGGCGTTGCCATGAGCTATGGTGTAGGTCGCAGATGAGGCTCGGATCCCACATTGCTGTGGCCCTGGTGTAGGCCAGTGGCTACAGCTCCGATTAGACCCCTAGCCTGGGAACCTCCATATGCCGAGGGAGCAGCCCTAGAAAAGGAAAAAAAAAAAAAAAAAAAGACAACAACAACAAAGGCCAGGAGTTCCCACTGTGGTGCAGTAGGTTAAGAACCTGACCGCAGCAGCTTGAGTTGCTGCACAGGTGCAGGTTCGATTCCTGGCTCGGTGCAGTGGGTTAAAGAACCTGGTGTTGCCACAATTGTGGCTCAGATGCAATCCCTGGCCCGGGAGCTTTCAATGTGCTGTGGGTATGGCCAAAAAAGAAAAAGAAAAAAGGCCAAGAAGTAAATGAATTCATGTTTAACCACACAAGTGATCAGACAAATTAGCCATGGGTGATGAAGAACCATTCATTTTTATCAAACTAGCAAAGATTTCTTTTGGAAAGAAAACTGCCCTTTAAAATTAGGTAGTTCAGTATTCCTTCAGTTCTAAAGTGCATTAAAAAAAATCACTGCCATCTTGTGAAAATGCTGCTTCTGGTGAGAATCCACATTTCCAACAAGCCCCCAGGCCCTGCAGATGCTACTGCTCCAGGGACCACACTCTCAGGAGGCGGGATGTGTGAACTGAAAAGCACTTGTTTACCATATGATGTTAAATTGGGGGGGAGGGGGGTTAGGTTATAACATACAGAGTATAAACTCATCTTTATTTTTGTTTTGTCTTGTTTCTTCTTTTTTGGCTGTCCCACAGCATGTGGAGTTCTTAAGCCAGGGATCAGATCCGAGCCACAGTTGTGACCTACGCCATACCTGCAGCAACACCGAATCCTCTAGCCCACTGTGCTGGACCAGAGATCAAACCCGCATTCTGGTACTGCAGTAACACCACCAAACCCATTGTGCCACAGTGGGAACTCCTAAGCTCATCTTTAAATGAAACACACACACCTCCAGGTATCTGGAAAGATATTTACCAAAATGCAAACAGTGTTTAGCTCAGAATGGTGGGAATGTTGGGTATTTTTCTTTTTGTTATTTACATAAACAAAACAAAATCCGAAATTTGTACTTCTTTGTATTTCTTTTGCTACTTGTAATTTCTAACTTTCCCTGCAATAAATGAGTCCCCAGGTGCAGTCTAAAATTAGGGGGAGGCAGAGACCGGCTCTGACTCAGCATCCACAGTGCCCATCAGAGAGGCCTGGACCACCTCCAGGCTTTCTCATTCTGCCATCACTTCAGTGGAATCTCAGTCCAGGTTCCTTTACCAAATTCCCGTTTGCATCAGGAAGGGAGGTGGAAGCATTTTAAAGATTCATTTCAAATTTTCTGTCATGAGGGTCTGGCTCTTTAAGATACCACTTAAAATTCTCCCTTAAAAAAACAGGGCGACCACTTGCCAATCCCCTGCTGGAGGAAGGAAACCTTGTAATTACCAAGCATCTGTCTCTCAATTCAAAGTCAAGGCTCCTCGGCCAGAAGACACTGTGATTCAGCAAACAAGAAAGAGGATGGAGTGAGCACTGGAGAATATACATGCAGATCCTGAAGCACCATGAGTGGGAGACCGAAATTTCAAACCCAAGGCTGGGTGTGAATATACTGTATGAGGAAAAAAAGAAAGCAAACAGGCTCTTGCACTTGGAATGCTAGGCTGACAGGCAAAATAAAAGGCAGCATTTAAAAATTTTTTTTTTTTTTGCATTTTTAGGGCTGCACCTACAGCACATGGAGGTTCCCAGGTTAGGGGTTGAATCGGAGCTGCAGCTGCTGGCCTATACCACAGCCACAGCCACTTGGGATCTGAGCCACATCTGCGACCTACACCACAGCTCAGGGCGACGCTGAATCCTTAACCCACTGAGCAGGGCCAGGAAGAATCAAACCCACGGCCTCATGGATACTAGTCAGGTTCATTACCACTGAGCCACAATGGGAACTCCTAAAAGGCAGCAATTTTTAATTAACTGCCACCTTTCAAAGAGCAAAACTGAGTTCAGTGACTAAAAATGTTATCTATTCAAAAACAGTCCTTTAACCAGAGGCCTTGCTTCAGCCAGGGAGGAGCCAGGTCACCGGGAAAGTTAGCAGACTCTGGGCCAGCACTGGTATTCTGGAAATAGCTCTTTAGAGCAACAGATAAGCACGCAGAGGAGGGAGGAGGATAGGGAAGGGAGATAATACTTAACTTGGGTACAGAGCGTCTGTGGGTACAGAGACGTGTTAAGGGCATGAAACACTACTTCCTACAATCACAAGGCCCATTTCACAGATGAGCAAACCGAGGTAAAGCACAGCCCAGCATACAGGGACAGTCCAGCAGACCCTCCCTTGGGTCCCATGTAACCTTGCATGTGTCACTTCTAGCCTCTCACGTTCATTTGCAAAATGTGGACAATAAAGCTGCCACTTACACTTGTGAAGCTGAATTGAGGGCACAGATGGCAATTTTCTAGCAGAGTGCCCAGCTCATGGTGGGTGTTCAGCAGATGGAAAGCACTAGCGGGAGGGTTTGTACTCTGCTCAAGGACCCCAGCCCTGCATGTCAGAGGATGCGTCTCTTCCCGGACTCCCTAGTTTCCAGAACATACAGCCCTCAGAACCTCTCCCCCTCCCACACCGCCTGTGACATTGACATCTCACCAAACTATCCAATCTAAACCTCCAAAGCACAAACACATGTTCCTTCTTTTAACTACTTTCATTTCTTGTTTTTATTAATGTGATACGCAATGATATGTTCAAGCACAGGAGTTCCCACTGTGGCTAAGCAGGTTAAGGACCAGATGTTGTCTCCACAAGGATGTAGGTTCAATCCCTGGTCTCGCTCAATGGGCTAAGGATGTGTCATTGCCGCAAGAGCTGCAGTGTAGGTCAAAGATGAAACTCAGATTCAACCCCTAGCATGAGAACTTCCATATGATGCAGGTGAGGCCATAAAAAGAAAAATATTACTATTAATAATAATCTCAAATTGAATCTAAATGGTTGAAATACATGACCCAACACTGTCATTTCCATTTCCCAGATCCTCTTTGCAAACAGTATCCCCCAGAGAAACTAGGAATCCTCCCATCCACACAGCACACTGGTTTAAGTCAAGAAGCCTGGAAGGACAGGAAGGTATTTTCACCCGCCACAAGCAAGATGCTGCTATCTGGCCCAGTTCCATCACCACAGAGACCACAGGGACTGAGCCTGATCTGTCTTCATCACCTTGCTGCTCTCACACATCACTGCTCACCCTGGCAGCCCAGATGGCCTTTTGTCCCAGAGCACCAGCACACACAGGGCCTCCCACTGGGACACATTTTGTCTGGGGAGCCAGAAATGGAGGCAAAAGCCAGAGGAAGCCGGCTGACAGTCAGGTGCGCAGGGCCACCAGGCTCAGCGCAGTGAGTGCTCCAAGAGGGCTCTGAAGAGACGGTGAGATGGCACAGAACCACCAGCCAGGCAGCTCCCCACGGAACTGCAACTGGAGAAAGTTTAAATAGAGGGCCCGCAACCTTGCAGCCACATAGCAATAACATCAGGCATACAAAGAGCCCCTAAGTGAGTTCTCGTTGTGGCTCAGTGGTTAACGAACCCAACTAGCATCCATGAGGACATGGATTTGATCCCTGGCCCCGCTTAGTGGGTTAAGTATCCAGCATTGCCATGAGCTGTGGTGTAGGTCACAGACACGGCTTGGATCCCACGTTGCCATGGCTCAGGCATAGGCAGGTGGATACAGCTGCAATTGGATCCCTTGCCTGGGAACCTCCATATACTGCAGGTGCGGCCCTTAAAAAAATACAAAAATACAAATAAAAATAAAGAACCCTTAAGACCTTGCACCTGCTTTCATAACAGACCTGACTCTCACCCTCAGGTGACCAACCATCCAGTTTGCCCAGGACTGTCCTACTTTTAGCACTGAAAGTCCTGGGTCCCAGGAAACCCTTCAGTGTCAGCGGGTCACTCTATGCCCCTCAAGGCAGTAAATGAAAGAACCAACTCTGTGAGATCAAGGCTGCCTAGGTAACAGCAGCCAGACCCCCAGCTGGCCGTCAGGCCCATTCCAGTGCTCACAGAGGGCTGACTCCCCGCTCTCCTCTTCACATTGTCCCTACAGACAACTTCCCACTGGAGGAAAAGCCTGAAATTCCGTTACTGGGATTTCACTGCTTTGGGTAAAGATCTTTTTGTCCAGTTAAAAATTAAAATTCGGAGTTCCCATTGTGGTGCAGTGGTTAACGAATCCGACTAGGAACCACGAGGTTGCAGGTTCAACCCCTGGCCTCGCTCAGTGGGTTAAGGATCCAGTGTTGCCATGAGCTGTGGTGTAGGTCACAGACATGGCTCAGATCCCTCGTGGCTGTGGCTGTGGCTGTGGCGTAGGCAGGCAGCTGTAGCTCTGGTTAGACCCCTAGCCTGGGAACCTCCATATGCCATGGGTGCGGCCCCAGAAAAGACAAAATGACCAAAAAAAAAAATTTATAAAAATCAAATCAAATCCTTCAAAATGCTCAGGAAGAGAAACAAACCACTATCATGAATGTCTAGGCCTAAACACTAGATTCCCTCTTAAGCGGCTTTGAGTAAAGAGGAAGGAGGCGGGAGGAGAAATGCTGGTAAGAGGCTGAGGTCATGCGGGCCCCAGGCCACCCCACACAAATTCCACCACCCTCCTCACAATTTTGCAGTGTTGCCGACCTCTGACCTTCAGCACAACAGTCAAGAGACAGTTTCCATTTGGAGTATTTACGCTCCCTTATCTCCAAGGGCAACAAAAGGTATTGAGGACAGCATCTCTCCCAAACTCCTCCTGTTCCTCAGATGCACCTGCAGTCACTGAACACAGAAACGTTTGAACAGCAGTGCTACTGAACTAAAATGTGCTGGAAACCTCGGGATCCCTGCCTCACCGCCGGTCAGGGGGTCTGGCCGGGGACTGCGCTGCTGCCGTTCTAACAAGCTTCCGGGTCCGCCCAGCCCAGGAGGGGCAAGGCCATGGATTGGGGAACAGGGGGGAAGCTGGGTTCTTCTTCCCCATGAATCACTTCTATTCTGAAGCCTAAAAATGATGACCAGTGACCAAATATTTCCCCAATTTTGTTCAAAAGAGGAGTGACTCGGGTTTGGGGAATTGAAGTGACCCGAGTTCAAGGGACATGATTTATACTGTATTCTCTGGGGAATCTGCGATGGGAGAAGACAGGCCATAGGCAGAAATGAAATGACAGACAACAATGTCCCTGTGTGTGTCACCAGAACCCACAGCAGATGCCTTAGGAATCTGACACACAGTCGAGAATAGAGAAAGTTAAGGTTGTTATGACACCCAGAGCCGCAGTCCTGGGGTCGCAACCTTCTGCCACCGCTGGGGCTTTGGCGAGTCAGGTCCCCAGGTGGGATAGGAGGGGCGCTGGCTGGAGGCTGGAACAGACAAGAGTGGAAGGTACCTCAGACCATGGCTCCTGTCCATCCCCCAACCAGTCCCCCCGGGCCGTGGGCCTGGCCCTTCAGCAGGGCACCCTCCCCACATGCCTTGGGATGGAACGCTCCACACCTCCCAGGGCTTTGGGCAGGATTTCTGCTGCAGTGCAATCCCCTGGAGGGCCTGCAAAGGCCATGACAATTCTCCTCATAAATATATACACGCCTGTGGGATGGAAATCCTGTGAAATCAGATTGTTATGATCATTATACAACTACAGATGTGAAAAAAAATGAAAAAAAAAATATACATACACGCACACATATGTGTAAAACTTTCCATAGAGTAGTAAGGGCTCCCAGGACCCCGACCCTAGCAATGGACCTGTGAGCTCCTGGGGTTGGCACCTCCATGGACTGGTGAGTGGGACCTTCTCCATCCTGAGGTGCCGTGGGCATGGTGCCCGGGAGCTGAAGCCCCAGAAGGGTGTGGAAATGCTCAAACCCTGAAAGGGGTTTACTGTCTGCAATACAGAAAGAGGACTGCAAAGGCCGGTGAATACACGTTTAGTTAAAATATATGAACTGCGGGCTTACGTCAACTGGTCAGCAGCAACTTGACTCACAGGACTTGGAACTCCCAGGGGACATGATGCAGAGAATGTGGCCCGTCTGCCATCATTAGGGATGGGGCCAGAAGACACCGCCCTGTCCCGAAGTGAGCCCACCCCATGCAGAAAGGCAGACACTGGGGTCGGGGTCAGGGAGGAAGCACAGCCCAGGGGTTTGTGGTGACTGCCAGGCTGGGATGCCCCAGCAGAGAAAAAATGAGGCCCTGGGACAGACAGGTTGGGATATGTGGCCAATCCAGCACCACGCTAATCCTCCACCTTCTGCATAAAGGTGACCAAGATGCTCTATCCTTGATGGGTCTGGACACCCCCAGTCCAGGCCTGGCCGTGTGTGTGTGGCTTGTGTCCTCAAACCTGCCTTAGAATCACTCGCAGGAGCCCAGAGCCTGAGCAGCAGCCCCAGCCTCACTCCTGCTGATGGTGTGGCTGCTCACTGCAGCCAACTGGACCCACCCAGGTTTACCTAAGGAGTGGTGCTCCTGCTGTCTCTGCTGCCGGCCGTCCACAAGGTGGGGCTAACCTCGTCTAAGGCTGGGTGTCCCCCCCTGGGGGTGGGGCTCAGCCTCAGAATGGTGGAGGCCTTCCCACGCTGCCCCCACCCTCCCTGGGCTCAGGGCCTGCTCTTGCAGCTCAGTCACCCAGTGGCCCATGCATCACCAGTGTGGGTTTAGCGGGGCTCAGTGCCCATTTCTCCACCTCCATTTCATCCTGACAGGTGGGTGGTTGGGCTCAGCCAGCCCATCAGGAAAGCTCGGGGCCCATCGCCAAGGCTGGAATCGGCCTCAGCAGGAGTGTGATGGGGGGCAGGGAGGGGGGGCTGCTGTCAGCCTGTCAAAGTTGCTGACAGGACAAGTGGATCAAAGCAGAAGGGGCTTCATTACCACAGTGCAAAGGGAGGGTCCTGACTGACTCCCTTATTTAGTCATCAAAACGTTTAGGAAGGATTCTGAAACGGCACATGGCCCTACAGTTGAGCCATTTTCCAATTCTGCCCCTCATTATTTCCCCAGGAAAAAATATGTTTGCGCTCTCCTTCCCCATAAGGCTGTAATACAGAGGACTTCTCAAATGGCATCATTATAAAACGACACCTACTATGGGGTAACTCACGTACGATGCTGGCATCAGTGCAAAGTGTAACGTGCTACACAAATGTGACATCCATCCCACCCTGTCAACACCTTATGGGCTAAATCACAACATGCTTTTCTCCCTGTGCCAGAACAGCATCCAGGGCCAAACTGTGTGACGCCTGGAGGACAAAGAACAGTATTTGGTCATCCACAAAATACAGCTCCTGCAGTATTTTTGGTGCCATTAAGAGAACGTGCGATTTCCAAGAGAAATAAACCTCATCCTCCTTTCTAATTGCCAATAAACACAATGGGCTTTACAATTATTAAGTGGCTCCAAATGCCTGGCGCGTATCTTCATGACACCATTAGCAAAAACGGAGCCACAAAGGCGAGCCTTTCTTCGAGGCCCTGCAGCCGCCCGAGCCTGCCCCAGAGAGGGGCCAGCAAAAGCCAGATGCGGGCGTCCTGTGGGGCATTCCCTCATTTTATGATGAAAGAAACAGAGGATGAATGAATAGGAAGAGGCAGGACTGGGAAGCTGCCTACCCAGACCCCAAACCCCAATGAAATGCTTCCTGGCTTTGAATGTGTTTCTCATAAAGTGCCTGGGTGAGCTTCCACAGTACCAGCCCCCCAGGTCTCGGTGCAACCCCTGGGGGCCAGGAGGGGCACCGGGCCCAGAGGGGCAGGTGAGCAGTTTGGGTCCAGATTCTGGGCCAAGCGAGGACCCTTACGATTGGAAAGGAGGGGACTCATAAAGGCGTCCCTGCCCACAGGCTTCCAACTGCTCACGCGTCAGTGACAATGCGAAAAACTGGAGGGCACTCTGGAGCCCCGTATTTTGCCATAAGCCACTTCTCCCTCAAAACACTCCCCCTCAACCATGGTTTTAGTAATTTTTACATCAAAAAAGAAAAAGAAGAAGAAGAAGAAGAAGGAATGGATTGTCAATCAAGGACACATGATCTTTACACAACCATCACCTCAGTGGGACCTTATTCACCCACTTTTCACTGTGGACCCACAGTAACTTCCCCACAGACCAGCAGTGGTTTGCAAGCTGGCACTTGGGAGACCCTGCTTCCTGCCACCTGAGTGCCCTTCTGGACAGTTGGGGCACACCACACACAGTCTCTGTAGGGAGCAGTACAGCCAGACCCAGTTCCACACCCAGGGCTTAACCTCTGAGCCTCTGTGCTCATCTCTGCAATGTGAGGGATTCTGCCTCCCAATCCCGCATCCCTAACACAGTGAAGGCTCCACGCCCGACTCCAGGCCCAGCCACAAGCAATAGCTCTTCTTGCCTGTGGCTGGGACCAGCTTCCACCCCGGGATGCATGATGGTGCTCCAGATGAGCACAGCCTCCAGAATCCCCAACTTCTCTCATTCAATTCCTACTTACAGCTCCCCAAAGACCCAGCCCCCATCCTTTACCCAGGTTCTCAACAAAGCCTGCTATTATCTTTTTATCTCCCTAGAGACCACGCGCCCCCTGGTCAGGATTATCCCCAAAGCAGGAAAGTAAGGTGCCCCCTCCCATCTGGGGCTCCCAGTGACCTCTGCCTATTGCCCTCACCAGCCCTGGTGGGGCTTCCCTTAAAACTGCCACAGGGACCAAGCCTGACCCTGCCCTTCCCCTGCAACCAGGGCCAGTGTTGCTGAGTGCCAGCAGGGGAAGATGCTCCCTCCTCTACTCCTTTACCTCTCCCCTCCATGCCTGTCCCCCTCCCCTCCAAGCCCTTCCCCCCTCCCCCTCCCTGAGCTCCAGCGCCTGTCCAGTTTTGTCTCTGCAGCAGGTTGCCAGTATGCCTTCACAGCGCAAGCAGGTATGGGACAACCCCAGGAGCACAAAGAGCCCCCATGTCGGCCCCTCTCCTCTTGAGTTGACCTCCACACATTCTCCAGGAGGCCCCGGGGATGCTGTAGGGCATGGACCCTGAGATTTGGGGTTCAAAACCAAGGATGCACCTGAGTCACCTATGGGCTGATGAGAGACTCCATCCTTTAAACCAGGAAAGCGTACCTGGGCTGCAGTGAGGACCAGAGTGACCATGAATATGGTAGTAGGAAAAGTGATCACTTGAGCTTTCAAATCAGAAGGTGCCTTGAAAGGTTACACACCTGGTGGCCATTTCTAGGGGTTTGGAGTCACACCTCAGGGTCCTTTCTAAGATGACAGCTGGGAGGCACACTGGTGCCACAGAGAGGGAGTTGCATTTGGTTTATGCCAAATACTCAGCTCCCTGGGGCCCAATTCCAGGACCTGGCAATAGAAATGCTATTGAGGTCTTCAGTCCAGGGCTGGCAACAGACACACCATTGAGTCTTCGGGACCCCCCTCCACTGTGCCCCCCCCCCGCCCCGCCCCACTGTCACAGGTCAGGAATCTGTAAGCAGCAGTTGGGGGGGAAGCCCAGCTTTCAAGCTGCCCTGATTTGCCAAGTGCTCTGCTAGCCTCACAGGCTAACTTGTCAAGTTTAAGGTCAGGACACTGTTTACTCCCCAGCTGCATTTACACAGGAAAAGTCTGAAAATTTATAACATGAAGTTCTAAAGCATAACAAAACCAAATCTAGAATCAGGTTCTACTTTTACTCCTTCCAATTAACCCAGGCCTCAAATGCCTAGTCCTTGACATTGGAGGTGACATTTTTACAAAAGAAGATGAGTCTTTAAATGGCAAACTAATCCAAGCAGCAGAGGGGATTAAAGAATATTTATCAGATTCATTCCTAAGAACAAAGATATAAAAATACTTTTAATTACCCCAAGATGTCACTGCCATAAAAATAGCTCTAGGATAATATTCTTTCAGTGCCTCCCCCAGAACACATGGGTAGGTGCACATGCAGAAGTCCAGCGTGCTGTGACTTAACAGCACACGCTCTTCCATGACATGTTATCAAGCAAGTTGCAGCTAAAACACGTAAAGAAGTTTCACGTCCTCAAGGAAGATGGACAAGTGTCAGAGCTTTTGAGCTGGATGACATTTTCCTCAAGTGATTTGCCTTCTGCAAGATGCTGCCGGAAGAATCCAGGTTTTGGGGTTTTTTTGTTTGTTTGGTCTTTTTAGGGCCACTCCTGCAGCAAAAGGAGGTTCCCAGGCTAAGGGTTGAATAGGAGCTGTAGCTGCCAACCAGAGCCACAGTCACGCCAGATCCAAGCCTTGTCTGCGACCTACACCACAGCTCACGGCAACGCCAGATCCTTAACCCACTAAGCAAGGCCGGGGATCGAACCTACTTCCTCATGGATAGTAGTCAAGTTCATTACTACTGAGCCACGACAGGAACTCCAAGAATACAGCTCTTAAGCTGTGACTGAACACATGGAGCTGGATCTGAAGGCCACAGTTCTGCTGGTCAGGAAGCATCACTGCTCCAAAGCCCTGCCGGGCCAGGACTGCACTGGACAAGGAGTCCTCTGCTTCCCACAGCCCTTCCTGCTGGAAAGGGCACATCTGGGGCTGGGGACTCCACAGACCCAGCAGGGTCCCAGCAGGTGGAGGGCTGGAAGGACACAACTGAGACGCCCCATCTCAACCTCTGGAGTCCAGCCTCCCTACCTTGCCCTCTGCCTTTCCCATGCCCTTAGGGATGGCCTAGGGTTTGGTGGAAGCAACGTAACAAAGGACCACAGCCCAGGCTCCTTAGACAAAACAGGAATTTATTGTCTCTCAGTCCTGGAAGCTAGAAGTCCAAGACCAAGGGATCTGCAGGGCTGGTTTCTCCTGAGACCCCTTTCCTTGACCTGGCCACGTTCCCAGTGTCCTTGCCCCTGCAGCCACCTGCCCTGCAGGCAAGCTTCCCCCCAGGTCACACTGCTGTCCCATGCCTGGGTGGAAAGGCTAGCCCCTTCCCAGGATCCACCTGGTTACCTCCCCCAATGGGCCTATCATGCCCACCCTACGGAGTTGTGTAGCTGACCCCGTACCCCTGCCCCAGCACCCCAGTGCCCTAATCCTGTCCACTGTGCGTTTCAGACACAGTGGCTTTCATCCTAATATACCATCTGTTTGCCCTGATATCGCTAAACGTCCATCTCCGTCTCAGGGATGTACAGCCATGCAGGCAGGAATGTTTTGTTTACTGATAATGTCCAAGAGCCCAGAACCGTGACTAAAACAGAAATGTGTTCGGTAAGTACTTGTTTATGTCATCGTCTGCTGCAGGATTCGGGACACCCATAACAAGAAAAGGTACCTTCTACCTGGGGGCGCTACGGAAGGGGCTTTACAACACTGCACCACCAGGCTGAGAGGCCTCCACTTTACACGGGAGAAAACAGCCTCAGCAGGATGGGTCACTGGGTGACCAGGTGACAGGGCTGGGGTTCTAAGCAGATATCAAAGCCCAGGCAAGTCTACCATCACCCAAGGAGCACCACCCTGGGAAGCACCACCGTGCCCTCAGCACTTAAGCTGTTGCTCCCACCTGATGCCTGACATTCAGCAGGGACACCCATGCAGACTGTCGGACCGGAATGGGCCACGCGGACCGTCAGGGAGGCTGCACAGAGTAAGGGAAGGAGGCTGGCCTTGGCAAGGTACATCTCAGCCCCACCAGGGGGTGCAGACAACATGACTAGACCTGGCCCGCTCAGGCCCCGGCACTCCGCATGCAGCAGGAGCTCAGAGGTGGCTTGCTGACACTGAGCGTGCTATTCTCACAGGCAGGTCCGACCTGTCACAGGGAGGGTCTCGGTGTCTGCTGCTGCAGGGAGAAGGGCATGCAGCAAACCCCACCACAGGTCAAGGGCAGAGGGGCCATAGTGATGGGGGGGGGCAGCCCATGGGAGCCTGGGACCTGCCGCAGTCAGGCTGATGAGCTGCTGGGGTGTCAGGATCCACACAAGGTCTGTTCTTTCTGAAAGTAGACAGACACATGGACGCTGGTAAGGGATGGGCTCCACACTTGCTCACCTTCTGATCTAGGATTTCTGCTGCTTGGGCATCTCCCCAGCTAGAGGCCTCAGGGCTCTGGCTGTATCTGTGCCCTTCAAACAGTGCATGTGACTTTGGGCTTGTGTACAAGGTGCCCACTGGTCCCATGTGCAGGCTCTGCTCATAGCGCCCCCACCGCACATCCAGCGGTGCCCAGGAGGCAAATGGCACTGACTCCTACCTACCCCAGATGAGGCAGGAGAGGCACCCTGGACAGGAGAGTAATGCAGCGAGAGCTGGGGAAGAGGAGCTTAAGATGTAAGACTGCAGACCCCCGCCACCAGAGCTTGCAAAGAGCACTAGCCGACAGAGAGGGGCGTCTGCCTTTGGGTCCAGCCAAAACCTCTGAATCCTCAGATGTCCCATCTTTCCTGAAAAAAGAAACGGCTATGCCAAACATGACTGGACACATTCTATAACCGCACTTCTCGTGAGCAACACAGTCCAGGTAAACTGACTCTACATGGAACTGACATCTGTGTGCACACCTAAGTGGTCGCCCTGAAGGGCAGGGCATGAGCCTGAGGCGTCCACAGAAGCTGCCCACGTGGCCCAATGTTTGTCTTCTTCATCCTTAAGAAAGGTGCAGGGAGTGTTCAGGGGACAGAGGAGGGAGGGGAAGGGACCAGCACTGGCAGGGGGTTTGCTGAAGATCAGACGTAAACACTGTACAAACATGGTACCCCTTTCCATGCGGCTCTGATCAATCTACTATGTCCCACCTTGCAGATTAGAAAACTGAGGCTTGGGTTAAATGACTTTGCCAAGTGAGTTCCTGGAGGCTGGGAAGTCTAAAAACTCAAAAATTTGCCTGGACTCAAAGTAGACTTGGGGATTTTTGACTCAAAAGTCCTTTACACTCTCAAACTTAACCCAACATTAAGTGAGAAATGGCAGAGGCTCCCTCGGCCCGGGCTCTTGATAAACTATTTGCTGACACATGAGCTGGGTGAAAGTCACGGAGCCTGAATGAGCCAAGACCAGGAAACTCTGGCCACTCCTCTTGGCTCCAAGAATCTGGGCTTCTCCTCTCCATGTAGACAGTGCAGAAAATAGATCAAAACCATGTTAAGCTATTCTAAAAGTCCAAACTAAAAGCCTTTCATGACAGCAAGGGCAACGTTTAATATCTCAATCGCGTAATAGTTAGCCTAGGTGAACGCTTGTCCCTCCCGCCGAAGCCACTTTAAGCAACTGCTGATGTGGTCATGAAGTTGATATTCCAGCCTGAGGCTCTTCTGGAAGGCTTCAGCCCTAAATGGCTTCTTGTCTGCATCCAAGCAACCACCAGACCAAGCCCTTTTTAGAAAGTATGAGACTGGAAGCTCGGAACACTCATCGAACACACACCTCGTGGGAAAGCAGCCTATCTCTCCGCTATTCCCTCCAAAATACCCACAGGTGTATGACTGTGAGGCTGGCAGAGTGGTACGGGACAGTGGGACACAACAGGACAGTGTGTGCTTACTGCAGGCCAGGCTTCTTCTCGCACAAAGAGATGGAGCAGCTGATGTGCCAGCTGGCCCCACCTCCACTACCTGCTGGGTAAACCACTTCATTTCCCAAGCCTGCTTCATTTGTACAGTGGAGGTAACGGTACTTATCTGAGTGTGAAGCAAAATAACTTCCGTGAAGTGCTACCCAATAAAGTACATCCTTCTCCTTGAGGTAGTCCTTTGTGTTTCTCTTTCAAAGATGACAGTAATTCCAACACTGCCCTCCCCTCCCCCCACCCTGCCTCTGCAGGGCTGATACCTGGGGCTCCCTGAAGACAGGGCTACAGGCTTTTCTGCCTCCAGCTGGAGGGACTGCCTCGGGTCCCCAGGAGGGGCAACCTCACCTGTGTGCCTCATCTAGGTTCTCAGGCTCCAGAGGTAGAGAAACAGCTGGTAAAGAGGTGGTGCTTCCTGCCCCTGAACCTGAGAGAACAAGTGTGTGGGGGTGGGGAAAACAGGGGGTCCCACAAGGGTCAGCTGTGGATGCACCCAGGCCTGCTAACTCCTCAGGGACCCCACATACCCAGGCCCATGAGCCTACAAAGATAACCGGAGCCCTCGCTGTGGCACAAAGGGATTGGCAGCATCTTTGCAGCACCAGGACACAGGTCTGATCCCCAGCCCAGCACAGTGGGTTAAAGGATCTGGCAGCTGTCACAATTGTGGCCTGGATCTGATCCCTGGCCTGGGAACTCCGTATACTATGGGGAGGCCAAAAAAGAAAAAAAAAAAAAGAAAAAAAAAGACAAAGTGAGAAATTTACAACAAATACAAGGAGGGGTAATTATCCTTAAAATATGAGGTACTCTTTCAAATTGGTAAGGAAAAAAAGAAAAGACATCTAACCCCCTTCTGTGGGCCTCACAGCACAGGGAGAAAGCTGGCTCAGAGGAAAGAGAACATGCACCAGGGAGAGAGCTACTGGAAGACACAGATGCCAACTGGAGCTCTAATTAAAATAGTAATCAGAGCACTCAAAGAGATTCAACTGCAGCACGCACACAGGGAAAAAGACTTCCTGTAACTAAAAGACATGACTCCCCAACTAAACAACTCTTTAGACAAAGAGGAGGAGAAGCTGGCCCCATGCTTCATCAGACTCAGAAGGTCAAGAACAAGAAATAAAAGAGCACAAGCATGAAGAAATGAAAAGCATACAGGACAAGCTATAAGACTTTAAAGCAACACCCTGAGACCGAGAGAGAAAGGGACACATAAAGCAGAGGTGGTACCGGACATGCAGCTCTGGACGTGATAAGTGAAACGACACAAGCCATTTGCTGGTAAGGTTTCTGAATTGAAGAATAAAGGGAAAAAAGACAATCCTTCTGGCAGGATGAACTCATCCCTAAAAAGGAAACAGAACATGGAGATGGGCATAGACTGGCTGTGGTCAATGTCAGAGCAGCCTGGATGGTGAGATAAGTCCCAGACACCATGGGACTTGAAAATGACTCCCCAGGCACCAAGATAAAGGCTCCCCAGCTATCAAGACAAAAGGAAAGATCGCTGAAGACAAGAATTCAGAGTATACACTCTCAGGCACCATGCATCACAGCAGAGAAAAACAAGCAAGGTAAAGCTCTAACAACAATTGGAACAGAGCCAAGACTCCACAGAGCAAAAAGGCAAGAACACCGATGACTGATCAATGAGCTGAATGGTCCTGGCCTCGGCAAGGCTGAATGGCTGATGCCTGCTTCCACATCATTTCTGACACCCTTGAAATGTTGAGTGATCAGTGTCACTTAATTGTGCAGATTCCCATCATGCCTAAGCAGTACAACCTCACATGCCCAAGATGTATAACTCAGATTTGTCACTAATATCTGAGTATTCACTTTCAAACACACTGAAGCAATTCAGACGTAACTTGGGCTACAAATGTAAACATATGTGCTATCTATGGTGATATTCTACAAGCTAAAGTATAAATGTACAATTATTAGCATAAGAGTAAAATGTTGCAGTAATTAAAGGTTGGAATAGCTGAGAAGTTCATAAATAAAGAGTAGTAAGATTAGGAGCTTTCAAATCTTAAATAGAGAAACAGAATGATAGGGAGTTCCCTTCATGGCTCAGTGGTTAACAAACCTGACTAGGAACCATGAGGATGTGGGTTTGATCCCTGGCCTCACTCAGAGGGTTGAGGATCCAGTGTTGCTGTGAGCTGTAGTGTAGGTCGCAGACGTGGCTGGGATCCCACGCTGCTGTGGCTGTGGTGTAGGCTGGCAGCTGTAGCTCCGAATCAACCCCTAGCCTGAGAACTTCCACATGCTGTGGGTGTGGCCCTAAAAAGCAAAAAAAGAAGAAACAGAATGATAGTTAACACAAATATTACAGGTATATAGTACAGATCACTTTAGAAAAAAAATACTTATCCTTTAGAACTGATAGTAACAAAATTTAAGTAATGATACAGGGCAGAAAAGGAGTTTAGACTATATCATATCACAATCTTTGTAGATTTTGTGCATTAGCTTTCATAAAACTAAACCAGAACTTGAGTTCATTGCCTCTCATGAAAACATCAAACTCAAAACTAACTGCTGAACAACCACAGCAAAAAAGACCAGAACCCACCAAAAAAATATATTTTACATCCAAAAACAAGAAGAAACCACAAGACAGAGTGAAAATTCTGAATTCCACATCAGATTCCCCAGTCTGCAGGTTTAGCATTGGGAGGAGGAGCTCCCAGGACATTCGTATTTGAAGGTCAGTGGGGCTTAAGTCCAGGAGCTCCATAGTACTCGGGGAAAGAGAGACTCTGTTCTTGGAGGGTGCACACAAGGTCTCAGGTGCACAGAGACCCAGAACAAAGCAGTAACTCCATAGGAGCCTGAGCTAGACCTACTTACAGGTCTTGCAGGGTCTCCTGGGGAGGCAGGGGTTGGCTGTGGCTCACTGTGGGGAAAAGGCCCCAGGGAATATTCATCAGCATTAGCTCTCCAGAATATCACAATTTTGGCACAGAGATGTAGGCACACCCAACAGCCTGCAGGCTCCAGTGCTGGGATGCCACAGTCCAAACAACCATCAGGATGGGAACGCAGCCTCACCCATCAGCAGACAGGCTGCCTAAAGCCTCCCTGAGTCCACAGCCACCTCACCTCTAAACACATCCCTTGACATAGCCCTGCCCACAAGAGGAAAAACACCCGCTGGTGGGCAGACACCAGTCCATCCCACCATGAAGCCTGCACAAGCCCCTGGATAAACTTCACCCACCAAAGGCAGACACCAGAAAAGGAACTACAATCCTGCAGCTTGCAGAAAGGAGAACCACGAACACCGAAAGTCAGACAAAATAAAGACAACAGAGAAATAAGTTCCAGGTGAAAAAACAAGATAAACTCCCAGAAGAACAACTAAGTGAGGCGGAGATAGGTAATCTACCTGAAAAAGAATTCAGAGTAATAATAGTAAAGATAACCCAAGATCTCAGAGAAAGAATGATGGTTACCTGGTGGCTCAGGGATTAAGGATCCAGTATTGTCACTGCTGTGGCTCGGGTCCCTACTCTGGCACAGGGTCGATCCTTGGGCCAGGAACTTTTACATGCCATGGACACAGCAAAGAAAGGAAAGAAAAGAAAAAGAATGGAGGTACAGACAAAAAAATACAGGAAATGTTTAACACAGGGCTAGAAGATTTAAAGAACAAACAGTTGCAAAATACAATAACTGAAATGAAAAATACACACTAGAAGGAATCAACAGCAGAATAAATGATGAAGAAGAACAAATAAGTGAGCTAGAAGGCAGATGGTGGAAATGACTGACACAGAACAAATTTAAAAAATGAAAAAAGAATGAAGAGAAATAGGGACAGTTTAAAAGACTTCTGGGACATTAAATGCACCAAGATTTGCATTACAAGGATCCCAGAAGAAGGAGAGGGAGAGGGAGAGAGGGAGGGAGGGAGGAAAGAAGGGGGGAGGGGGAGAGAGGGCTTGAGAAAATAGTTGAAGAGATAATTGTTGAAAACTTCCCTGAGAAAGGAAACACTCACTGAAGTCCAGGAAGCGCACAGAGTCCCATTCAAGATAAATCCAAGAAACATGCTAAGACAAATATTAAACAACTGACAAAATAAAGACAAACTATTAACAGCAACATGGGAAAAGCAACAAATGACATAAAAGGGAATTCCCATAAGGTTATCATCTAACTTTTCAGCAGAAACTCTTCAGGCCAGAAGGGAGTGGCATGATATATTTAAACTGATGTAAGGGGAAAACCTAAAACCAAGAAGGATTTGTTCAGATTCAACAGAGAAAGCAAAAGCTCTACAGACAAGCAAGAGAACTGAGCACCAGCAAACCAGCTTCACAACAAATGCTAAAGGAATTTCTCTAGGCAGCAAGAATAGGCCACAACTATGAACAAGTAAATTATGAATAGGAAAGCTCAAGGGTAAAAGCAAACATACAGTAAAGGTAGGAAATCATCCACACAAATACGATTTCAAAACCAGCAATTGTGAGGACAATAAAAATGCAGAGTATCAGAAAGGCATTTGAAATTAAGAGACCAGCAATTTAAAACAAGCTTGTACATCTATAGGCTGCTATATCAAAACCTCACAGTAAACTAAAACTAAAAATCTACAATAACTACACATACAAAAAAGAAAAAGCAGGAGTTCCCATTGTGGCACAGCGGAAACAAATCTGACTAGGAACCATGAGGTTGCAGGCTCAATCCCTGGCCTCGCTCAGTGGGTTAAGGATCCGGTGTTGCTGTGAGCTGTCATATAGGTCACAGATGTGGCTGGGATCCTGTATTACTGTGGCTGTGGTGTAGGCCGGGGGCTGTAGCTCCGATTCAACCCCTCTCCTGGGAACCTCCATATGCCACGGGTACAGCCCTAAAAAAGCAAAAAGAAAAAGAAAAAGAAAAAGCAATCCAAACACAACACTAAAGATAGTCATCAAATTGTAAGAGAAGAGAACAAAAGAGGAAGGGTAGATAAAAGACCAACAAAAACAAATCCAAAACCATTAATGGCAATAAGAACATACATGTTGATAGTTACCTTAAATGTAAATTTTTTTTTTTGTCTTTTTGCTATTTCTTGGGCCGCTCCCGCGGCATATGGAGGTTCCCAGGCGAGGGGTCTAATCAGAGCTGTAGCCACCAGCCTACGCCAGAGCCACAGCAACGAGGGATCCGAGCCGCGTCTGCGACCTACACCACAGCTCACGGCAACGCCGGACACTTAACCCACTGAGCAAGGGCAGGGACCGAACCCTGGGATTCGTTAACCACTGCACCACGACGGGAACTCCAAATGTAAATGTTTTAAATGCTCCAACCAAAGACATAGACTGGCTGAATGTATAGAGAAATAAGAGCCCTATATATGCTACCTAGAAGAGACCCACTTCACATTTAGGGACACACACAGACTGAAAGTGAGGAGATGGAAAAAGGTATTCCACGCAAATGTAAATTTAAAAAAAAAAAAAACACCAAACTCAAGTAGCAATACTCATATCAGACAAAATAGATTTTAAAATAAAGACTGTCATGAGACTAAGAAGGACACTAGATGATGATCAAAGGATCAAGGCAAAAAAGACGATGTAACAGTTATAAATATATTTGCACCCAACATAGGAGTACCTCAATATATAAGACAAATGCTACCAGCCATAAAAGGAGAAATTGATGGTAACACAATAATAATGGGGACTTTAATTCCCTACTTATATCAATGGACAGATCATCCAAACACAAAATAAATAAGGAAGAACAGGCCTCAAACAACACATCAGACCAGAGGTGCTTAATGGCTATTTTTAGAATATTCCCTCCAAAAGCAGCAGGATACACAGTCTTCTCAAGTGCACATGGAACAGTCTCCAGGAGAGATCACATGTGTGGCCACAGAGCAAGTCTCAGTAAATTTAAGAAAAGTGAAATCATATCAACCATCTTTTCTGACCATGATGCTATGAGATTAGAAATCAACTACATGGGGAAAAAAAAACGGTAAAAAACACAAACACATGGAGGCTAAACAACATGCTTCTAAACAACCAATGGACCACTGAAGAAATCAAACAGGAAATCAAAAAGTACCTACATTAACAAATTAAATAATAAAAACCATATGATCATTGCAATAATTGCAGAAAAAACTTTTGGCAAAATTCAACACCCATTTCTGATTTAAAAAAAAAAAAAAAAAAACCTCTTCAGAAAGTGGGCATAGAGGGAATCTACCACAACATAATAAAGGCCATAAATGACAATCATACAAAACAGTGAAGAGTTGAAAGCATTTCCCCTAGAATCAGGAAAAGACAAGGATGTACACTCTCGCCACTTTTATTCAACATAGTTTTGGAAGTCCTATCCATGGCAATCAGAAAAGAAAGTAATAAAAGGAATCCAAATTGGAAAAGAAGTAGTAAAAGTGTTGCTGTTTGCAACTGACATGATGCTATTCACAGAAAATCCTAAAGATGTGATCAGAAAACTACTAGACCTCATCAATGAATATGGTAAAGTTGCAGGATACAAAATTAATAGACAGGTATCAAATGCATTTCTATATACTAACAATGAAAGATCAGGAAGAAATTAAGCAAAGAATCCCATTTACCATCACATCAAAAAGTTTAAAACACCAAGAAATTAACAAAGACCTGTACTCTAAAAACTACAGGATGCTGATGAAAGAAGTCAAAGATAATACAAACAAATGGAAAGATATAGCATGTTCCTGGATGGGATGAATATTTTCAAAATGACTGCACTACCCAAGGCAATCTACAGATTCAAAGCTATCCCTATCAAATTACCAATGCCATTTTTCACAGAACTAGAACAAAAAAATTTTAATTTGTATGGAAACACAAAAAACCCTTAATAGCCAAAGCAATCTTGAGAAAGAAAAACAGAGCTGGAGGAAACAGGCTCCCTGACTTCACATCATACTACAAAGCTACAGTCAGCAAAACAGTATGGAACTGGCACAAAAACAGAAATATAGATCAGTGGAACAGGACAGAAAGCCCAGAAATAAACCCACACACATATGGTTAACTAATCTATGACAAAGGAGGCAAGAAAATACAATAGAGAAAAGACAGTCTCCTCAGTAAATGGTGCTGGGAAAACTGGACAGCTACATGTAAAGGAATGAAATTAGAACAGTCTCTAACACCCTACACAAAAATAAACTCAAAATGGATTAAAGACCTAAATGTAAGACCGGATACCATAAAACTCTTAGAGGAAAACAGGCAGAACACTCTTTGACATAAATCACAGCAATATCTTTTTGGATCCACCTCCCAGGGTAATGAAAATAAACAAACAAATAGGACCTATTTAAAAAAATAAACAAATGGGATCTAATTAAACTTAAAAGCTTTTGCATAGCAAGGGAAATCATAAACAAAATGATTTATGGAATAGGAGAAAATATTTGCAAATGAAGCAACTGATAAGGTATCGATATACAAAATATACAAACAGCTCTTGCGGCTCAATATCAGAACAATAATCAAAAACTGAGAAGACCGGAGTTCCCGTCATTAACAGATCCGACTAGGAACTGTGAGGTTGTGGGTTTGATCCATGGCCTTGCTCAGTGGGTTAAGGATCTGGCATTGCCATGAGCTGTGGTGTAGGTCACAGACTCAGCTCGGACACCACATTGCTGTGGCTCTGGCTCTGGCGTAGGCCAGCAGCAACAGCTCCAATTAGACCCCTAGCCTGGTAACCTCCACATGCCAGACCTGCGGTCCTAGGAAAAAAAAAAAAAAGAGAGAGACCTAAAGAGACACTTCTCCAAAGAAGACACATGGATGCTCAGCAGGCACGTGAAAAGATGCTCAACATCATTAATTATTGGAGAAATGCAAATCAAAACTACAATGAGGTACCACCTCACAGTGGCCAGAATAGCCATCATTAAAAGGCCTACAAACAATACATGCTGGAGAAGGTGTGGAGAAAAGGGAATCCTCCTCCACTGTTAGTGGGAATATAACTTGGTGCAACCACTATGGAAAACAATATGGAAGCTCCCCAGAAAACAAAAAATAGAATTACCATATGACCCAGCAATCCCACTCTTGGGCAGATATCCAGAGAAAACCACAATTCAAAAAGATAACATGCACCCATATATTCATAGTAGCACTATTTACAACAGCCAAGACATGCAAGCAACCAAAATGTCCATCAAAGGGAATGGATAAAGAAGATTGGTACATATATACAATGGGATATTACTCAGCCATAAAAGAACGAAATAATGCCATTTGTAGCAACATGGATGGACCTAGAGATTATCATACTGAGTGAAGTAAGTCAGACAAATATCACATTATATCTCCTATATGTGGAATCTTAAAAAATGATACAAATGAACTAACTTACTGTTTTGAAACAGACTCACAGATACAGATAACAAATTAATGGTTAAAAGGAGAAAGGTGGGGTGGGACAAATTAAGAATTGGAGATTAACATATATATACTGCTATATATAAAATAACCAACAAAGACCTACTGTATAGCACAGGGAACTCTACTCAACATTCTGTAATAACCTATATGGGAAAAAAATCTGAAAAAGAATGTATAGATGTATATGTACAACTGAATCCCTTTGCTATACACCTAAAACTCCTACAACATTTTAAGTTAACTATACTCTAATATTAAATAAAATTTTTTAAAATAATAAAAAATTATGGCACATCATGGCTCAGAGATAAGGAACCTGACTAGTATCTATGAGGACACGGGTTCAATCTCCAGCCTTGCTCAGTGGGTTAAGAAGCTGGCGTTGCCATGAGCTGTGGTGTAGGCTGCAGATGTGGCTTGAATCCCATGTTGCTGTGGCTGTGGTGTAGGCCAACAGCTACAGTTCTGATTCGACCCCTAGCCTGGGAACTTCCATATGCCGCAGGTATGGCCCTAAAAAGACAAAAATAAAATAAAATAAAATAAAAAATTTAAAAATGAAATGACACATCATCCTAGCCAAAACAACAAGAAAAACTAAACCAAATAGCCTTTAAGGATTTGATGTCATTTTATAATCATTCGACTTCATTCAGGCTATGAATATTTCAAGAAAAAATCCTATTTGTGATTCTTTACCCAGTGCAGATGGATAAAATGCAGAAGTAAACTCTGCCAGCTTAAAAATTCAGGAACAGAAAAAAATTCCACAATCATATATGTCAAGATATAAAAAAAAAAATCACTTTCAACCTCGACCTTAAAAATAATACAGAGCCATGAGGAAAAGAGTTACAGAAAGATTTCTTATTAGCCAAGTTTTTAAACAACAGTCCTTGCAAGGATGCCCTTTATAAGACACTTTCTTGCAGTTTTAAGTCTGTGAGAATTAATGCTATACTCAAAGTACATGCTGACACAATTCCAGGGGGGTAACTACCATTTTCAGTGGTTAGGAGACGAAGAATTGTTGAATCACCCAAGCTGTGAACCCTGGCTATGAAAGTGCTCCTGGAAAACGTGACCCTGAAGAGTTTGTCCCCTGACTTAACAAGCTCCTTCTGCATCTTGCACAGTAGACACGTGGATGTCACAAACATACCCAGGGGCCAGACCGGCATTCCTGGTTCTGCTTTCTGGGGACTGCAGAATCCTGGGCAAACAGACTGACATGTCACGAGGGTACAAGTGTCCCTTTCATGATACAAATTGTCTTAGGAAAGATGCCAAAATCCACGCTCAAATGCCAAAATCTGAGGTATGGACAGAAAGTAAGAAATGACTGTGTCACCGTGAAAGAAAAACATACTGTTTCCCCTGCCACATGCCAAGTTTTTCCTCAAGTGACTACAAGAAGCAACAATTGCAGGCAGAAATACTCGAAGTAAAAATTATATTCACAGACTCACCAAGTCCTGAGGTCTATGAAATATGAAGATGCTAAGTCTTTCCCTTCAAGAGCTACCATTAGGGAGAAAGGTGGAGAAGTGACTGCACAAGTCCCCACGTCGGCAGACAGGGCTCAAAACACCTGCCCCTTCCCGAACCCCGACGGAACGTGAACATCTCTCCATTTCACAATAAGGCCACGGCTGCATGAGAAATTATTATTCTCATGCTATACTGTCAACCTCTTGAATTCTAACCCCTAAAATTTAAAAAAAAATATAAATGCTTTTTTAAAAAACAGAACTTCAGATTCTACCTTTCCCTGTAAGCTCATTATACAAATTGGCTTTAGTCCTGCCTTAAGCAAACATTTAGCCATTTGGACAAAGTGGGCAAAAAACTTGAATAAACATCTCTCCAATATACAAATATATGAATGGCTACTGAGCATATGAAAAGATGCTCAGCATCACTATCATTACGGAAATGCAAATCAAAACCACACTGAGACATTACTTCCCCCTCATTAGCATGGCTACTATCAAAAACCCAGAAAGCCGGAGTTCACGCTGTGGCACAGTGGGTTAAGGATCCAGCATTGCCACAGCTGTAGCAAAGATAGCAGCTGCAGATCAAATTCGATCTCTGGTCTGGAAACTTCCATATGCCACAAGCACGGCTAGGAAAAACAAAAAACCAAAAAACAGAAAACAAGTGTTGATGAGGATGTGGAGAAATTGGAACCTTGTACATTGCTGACAGGTTCCAAACGGGGCACCCCCTTTGTAAAACATTTTGTCAGTTCCTCAGAAAGTTAAACAGAGAGTTAATCATATGACCTAGGAATTCCACTCCTAGCTACATACCCAAGAAAAATGAAAACTATATCCACACTAAAACTTGTACATGAAGGTTATGGCTTTATTCATAATAGCAAAAAACTGAAAACAACCCAAATGTTCATCAACTGATGAATACTAAAACGTGGTCTATATCAATTCAATGGACTATTATCCAGCCTTTGAAAGGAATGAAATTGACACATGCGATGACATAGATGAACCTTGGAAACATTATGCTTATTGAAAGAAATCAGTCACAAATCACCATATATTATATGATTTCATTTATATGAAAGTTCCCAAATAGGCAAATCTATAGAGGCAGAAAGTAAACTAGTGGTTGCCTAAGGCTGGGGGTGATGGCTCAAGGTTTTTGAGAGGATGATAAAAGTGTTCTAAAAATGACAGCACTGATGGTTGCACAAACTAGGAACATATCAAAAGCCACTAAATTATACACATAAAATGGGTAAATTGTATAGTATGTGAATTATATTTAAATAAAGCTCTGGAGTTCCCGTCGTGGCTCAGTGGTTAACGAATCCGACTAGGAACCATGAGGTTGCGGGTTCGGTCCCTGCCCTTGCTCAGTGGGTTAAGTGTCCGGCGTTGCCGTGAGCTGTGGTGTAGGTTGCAGACGCGGCTCGGATCCCGCGTTGCCATGGCTCTGGCGTAGGCTAGTGGCTACAGCTCCGATTAGACCCCTAGCCTGGGAACCTCCATATGCCGCGGGAGCGGCCCTAGAAAAGACAAAAAAAAAAAAAGAAAAAAAAAGCTCTTACCCTCCAAATGGAAAGAACTTGCCATATTTATCATGCAGAAGAACAAACAACTTGATCAAAACACCAAAAAGGTAAAGGAAAAAGGTAAATTAAATAAAATGGAAAAGAATCAAATCATGCTTGTCATCATTTTAAGTGCACACAAACTGTTTTCTCCGGCTAAAGAGTCTGCCACATTGTGTCAGAAATATATATCCATCTGTATGCTGTTCACGAAACACAGGCAAACAGGGGTTGGAAAGAATGCACCAGGCAAGGAGATATCAGGCAAATGCAAAGAAGGAATGGCAATAATTAATAGCAGACAAGCTGGATTTAAATTTCAAGGTACTAAGCAAGATGAAGAGGGACATTATTAAAGGCACAGCTTAGTGGGAAGGTATAAAAGATATAAGTATAGATGCACCAAACAATATGACAGCTAAAAAATGCAAGAATATGGTAAAAAAAAAAAAATTAGCCCTTCAAATGGGAATATCTACTAAACAACACCAAAAAGAACACATAGAAGACAGAATACACACTTACTTTCCTCAAATAAAAAATAGTTTTTTCTTACCTATATATGTCACATTTGTAAAGATTAATTACCTATTTGGCAACAAAGAAAACCTTTACAAACCTTTCAAATTAAAGAAACAGAATAGTTCTTTGGTCACAACCCAATAAAATTAGAATTAAATAATCCAAAAACAAAAAACTTAACTACTTAGAAATGAAGAAATATACTCTTAGATCAAAGAAGAAATCAAAAGGAGGACTGGGGGGAAAAAATCTTAAAAGCCATGCAAAGGACAACACTTCATACTAAAAGATATTACAGAATACACCAGAAGTTATAGTCTAAGAAGATTTTGGTGTCAAATGCCTTCAATACTAAAGATTATTTTAAGAAACTTCGTACTCATCTGAACCAATTAGAAAAGGACAGTTCAATCAATCAAATGAAAGAAGTTTTTAAAAAGTTTTAAATTAAAAAAATAAGGGGAACAAATATACCCAAAGCGGATTCTTTGAAAAGACCAAAAATATAGAAAAACAGCTCACATGCCCAATTAAGAGAGAGAAGGTGGGTGATGAGGGGAGAGGTGAGGTGGAGCAAGTACAGGAAAGAAGGAAAGCAGAGGAGGGGCCAGGGGAGAGAGAGGATGCGCAGAAACAAAAGACCAAGGCTGAGGACAGAGACAGGAATGCAAGTGCAGGTTGTAAAAGCAAGTGAAAGAACCATTTTTCAAAGTTGCATGGAATTTTACATTAACACTGTAAAAACCTAGAAGAAGTAGATGAGTTCCTAGGAAAACACAAATCATCAAAACGATTCCAAAAGTGGAGAATTCAGAAATATCAGGACCAGGCAGGTTCACAGCTGAGTTCTATGTAACTCATAATTCCACTGCTGAATGGCAATAATTAAAAACTAAGAAGCCGATTCACTGTATGAGCTGAGAATAATTTCAATACCCAGGCCTGAGAGAGATGAGAGAGAAAACAATGAACAAATCTGGTTTATGATGGATTAGTTACAGAAACTCTGAACTAATATTAGCCAACAACAGAATTTAGTCATCTATCAAAGAGATACACACTGAGGAGTTCCCGTCGTGGCGCAGTGGTTAACGAATCCGACTAGGAACCATGAGGTTGCAGGTTCGGTCCCTGCCCTTGCTCAGTGGGTTAACGATCCGGCGTTGCTGTGAGCTGTGGTGTAGGTTGCAGACGCGGCTCGGATCCCGCGTTGCTGTGGCTCTGGCGTAGGCCCGTGGCTACAGCTCCGATTCAACCCCTAGCCTGGGAACCTCCATATGCCGCGGGAGCGGCCCAAGAAATAGCAACAACAACAACAACAACAAAAAAGACAAAAAAAAAAAAGAGATACACACTGAAACCAACCTGCATGTATTCCAGGATGAGGATGGTAAAGGAATCACAACACCAGAAAATCAATGGAACTTATTTCATCCATAAATTAAAAGTGAAAAAACAGTAAGACCAAGCAATAAATGCATTCTGATAAAAATAAAAGCATCTGATCAAAGTGTAGAAGGCATTCGTTATAAAAATTAAGACAGGAATAGAAGGAAGTTATTGATGAAGTATTACTGAATAAGAAGAACATGATAGAAAGGTATATAAAATGAGCCTGTATTTGTTAAACAATGACCCCCAAACTCCTGTTCATACTGTATCTGTGCAAGTGTATTTGTATATGAACAAGAAGTTGTCAATACCGACTGTAAACGGAGGCAGGTAGTGAGGAAAATTCTAACAAAAAAGGGTAAAACAGGATTACAGGTAAAAACCATGTATGATACTAATGCATGTAAATAAAATTACTTTACAATTTTTATAAGACTACACAGCATAAAAAACGACCAAGAAAAGAAGTATTCCTTTTGTTTTTAACTCCATGACCATCACTAGCTTTTTTTAATTCCCAGTAACAAGTTTAAGGTAATATCACCTCCAGCAGAGCTCCTTAATGGAAATGCGAACTCAGGCACCGCCATGCACAATTCTATCCACAGCGACCACGGCTTGCCAAGCCCCTGATTCTCTGTCTCAGGGAGACAGAATCCCCCAGACTCTGGTAAAAAGCAGGAATCTGAGCCAACCATCCCTGGCTCACCTTTACAACGGCCCCATAGAAGCACTGGTCTTGGCTGCTCCCTCAACACTAGGATGTTCTTCTCCTGAAAGCACCCATTCCAAGACTCACAAGTATTTGCAGGCCTCCAGTCTTCATGACAAGGCTCCAAGCTTTTCTTATCCACTTCTCAAGCCCCAACTACTAATGCCCTGCCTGGCCCCTCACAGGCACTGGACCCCTATTTGCCAGGTGAATGATGTGTATTCAAAAGAGATAAAGTCTGAATTCAAGAACTTTTCTTTGCAGAGCAGATTTGCTTTAGTTTCCCGAGTAATTTTATTTAAACGTTTTTCAAGCCTGCTGCCAATAACCTGGAGGAGTGCAAGGATGCTAGTGCACCCAGACGGCACACAGCTTTGATCAGTCCTTCGGCAGCAGGGACATAGGGAACTGCTGTCAGGAGCCTAGAGAGACAGTGGGACAGGGACCTTACCGAGTGCCTCACGTGTCAGACCAGGTACGATCTCATTGGCGCCTGGAGCAGCCCTGCAGAGGTGGTGTTTAGGCACCAAGCTGAAAGGGGCACCTAGGGGTGTCTCCATCTCCCAAGCTCTGTGCACTGCATCATGAGAGGCAGAATCAAAGCCTCGGCAGGTTCTCCCGCCCTCCCAGCAAAGCACTGCACACACCAGGAGTCTGGGCTGCACTCTGCCAGCTCAACAGAATCCACCACCTCCTTGAATTTACCTTCCTCATTTAAAAGCCCCTCTGTGTCTTCTCTCCTAAACTTCTAGAAAACTATGGCTCTCTCCATGTGTGATGTACACTGAGAGTTTACACTTGCTGATCTTTACCTAAAGTTCTAAAGTTCACCTCTTTTCCATCAGAGAAAAGCCTTCTCACTGCAGTTACCTGCAATTTCCAAGGAAATTCTTTTCCAGATGCCACTGGAATTCTGAATGCATGTCCCCTCAGGTGCCATAAATTCTGGTCCAGTTTCCCAGCAAGCCAAGGAAACCAGGTTGGAAATTCCACTGAAATACTTAAAAGCAAAACAGACAGAACATTTTTATTTACCGCAAACACTGGGACCCAAGGAAAACAAGCTTCGTTACAGGCAGATGAGGAAGAAGGTGTAGATTTTATAAAGATATGAATTATGAAGTGAAAGTCCACTTACCTCAGAATCTGTATGCAGCACTCCACTAAGTCAGGTGGGGAACCCCAGGGAAGCATTTAAGACGCTACTGACTCTCCACTTTCCTCAAACACAAGAGTCCAAATGGGCAAGGCTTTCACTAACCACCCTTGAAATGATTTCACTTGCTTCTATCTTCTTCCCAGAAAATGATTCTTTCTCCTGATCCCTTACATCACATCCTTGTGACTCTTTCCCCAACTTGAAAAAACAGGTCTCCTACCCATCTGGTTCTCCTCAAGCAATTCAATCTTTTTTTGGTCGTCTTTTTAGGGCTGTACCTGGAAGTTCCTGGTCTAGGGGTTGAATTGGAACTGTAGCTGCGACCTATGCCACAGGAGCACTAGGTTCTTAACCCACTGAATAAGGCCCAGGGATTGAATCCACATCCTCATGGATATTAGTTGGTTTCTTAACCTGCTGAGCCACAATAGGAACTTCCTTTTTTTTTTTTTTTTTTTTGCTTTTTTGGGCCATACCTACGGCATATGGAAGTTCCTGGGCTACGGGTCAAATTGGAGCTGCAGTTGCCAGCCTACACCACAGCCACAACATGGGATCCAAGCCATATCCGCAACCTACACCACAGCTCATGGCAATGCTGGATCCTTTAACCCAATGAGCAAAGCCAGGGATCAAACCCACATCTGCTTGGATACTAGTTGGGTTTATCACCTGCTGAGCCACAACAGAAACTCCCCATGTAATTCAATCTTTAATTGCCTTTACCAGGGAAACTTTCGGGAGGCTCTGCAATGTCATCACCGCATTCGCTTCTGGTTTCTTCTCCACCATCTTGGAGAGGATGTGGCCTGGCAGAGGCAAGGCAGTGACCACCTGTCACAGGTGTCTGTCACCTGCCCATGGGGTCTCTCTCCCCATCCAACCTGGGTCCCAGCTGAAGGTCCTTGATAAATGGGAGAGGGGTCCTAAGGTACCTCCTATGTGCCAGGGAGGATAGGCTCTGGGGACCTCCCACTCCAGCTCTGGAGACAGCTGCCTGGTTTTGCCCTGAGGTTTCTGGCTGCTAAAACATTCTGAAAACCTTCTCAGTAGTACAATATCCGTCAGGGCCATTCTGGCCACAGAGGTAAAGAGGAGTTTAAAGGAGTGAAAATCAGCAAACTGGAATGAAGCAGCAGCTCTGTGCCTCCCCGCACATCTTTACTGATTCTCACTGTGGGCTCCAATGGGCCACGTGCCCGAGATCACAGGGCGAGCATTCAGCACAGACAGGTCCCTCACCTTGGGCGTGCTCGCTGCCCACGAGAAACCCGACCACCCAGCCCCTTTCAAACCCTCTACAGCTTCAAAACATTGATGTGCAATTAATGACTGTTCCTAGAACATCCAGGGCATACTGCTTACCTGCATTATCTCACCTGTTCCAAACTCAGAGTGGGAATTTCACTGAGAGAATGCAAAGAATTCATTTTTATTCTCTAAGCTCTTTTCTCACCATTTCCCTCTCATGAATTCTTACACATCTGATCAGCAAGTGGCCCTACCGATTTGAATATTTTACCCCATCCTCCTGTGAGTGGACTGTGCTGGCTGCTATAACCCCGTCCTGCCACCCCATCAAGTGTACGATGGCCAAATAGGAGGAGCTCGTTTCTTCCCCACATAAATTTAGTCCATGACAAATACGATTGACCATGGGTGGCTTTGTTCCCCCAAATGGTGACTCGGACCCAAGGTCCTTTCACCTGGTGGCCACAGCATCTCCAACATCAGTCTCAGAGGAGCCTCCCTTCCAGCCAGGCCAGGCCTGAGAGCGGGGCCCACACTTGGGCTCATCTTCCACTGCCCAGAATCCAGGCAGTGGCCCCTCTCACTGCAGGGGTCGGGGGGCGCTGAGAAAGTAGGTGCAGCCAATGCCTGGGATGAGAGTCAACAGGTGAAACAAATTGGGAGAATGAAAATGCTCAACTCAGAGCCCCCCACAAGGGGCTTATTTTTAATTAGTTGATCCAACCAGTACATACCATGTTCCACATTCATGCTTAAGTATGGATGCCTCCTTGTCCCCTAATCAAAGGGAGCCATCTACCTTGTCAGTTAACCTGTGACTTAGTTTCCTCAAGTTCAAAATAGCAATAATGATGGCACTGACCACACGCGATTGTTTATGAGGGTTACATAAAGTTAGAAAGTGCTCTGAACACTATCTGGCACCCAGCAAGTGATACACAAGCACCCGGTATAACAAATAAAGCAGCACAGGAGCTGGCTCCCCTGCAAATTCCGGAAAGAGGCCCGTCTTGGAGATCTCTAGCTCTTAGGAAGTGGGCAGGTTGGAGAGTTTGCAGAAGCTAAGGAGTTAAATCTTCCATCCAGGATGGAAATCCCTATAAAGCATATCCCAGACTTGCTTCAGCACTTTCCTGAGAAGGAATTCACTCCCTGTGACCCACCCTATTAACACTTCCAGAATGTGGGTGTTGAAAATCCTCAGGTCCTTGTAAATATTCCTTCATTGATGCCGATTCCCACCCCCATTTTAAAAATCTACTTCTCCATCTATTCCTTTGTTCGTTCATTCATCCAACCAAACCTGAGGAATTACCACGTTCTAACCAGGACGAAGACAGCCGAAGCCTCAGCCCACAGGGAAAGGAATTAGCTCATATGGGTGAGAAAAGGGACCAGAGGGAAGGAGGTGATTTTAGATTCTTAGAGGCAGTGATATTTGAACCAAGGCCAGACCAACAAGCAAGGGCTGCCATTCAAGTAGCAGGAGGAAGAACACTGCAGGTGAGGGCCTGGCAGGCAAAAAGGCTCTGAGATGGACAGACCATGTGGCTAGAGAGTGCTGACATAAGACAGGTGCCCAAAGCTGACATGGGACAGGAAAACTACGGCAGACCTCTGGGCCCTGGAGGTCCTGTAGAGCACTCATTCCCTCTGGCTTGAGGTTGAAGCCATTGACAAGTTTTAAGGAGAGAAGTGAGTGGATGAGCTTAGGTCTATAAAGGTTACTCTTCTTCCACAGCCAATGGGAAGAGAGAAAGAGGCAGGGGGTGGGGCATTCATAAGACTGGAATCTGGGAATCCAAGCAGATCCTAGCCAGTGAGGGTGACTGTCTTGGCTAAAGTTGGCGACAATGGCAATGATATAAGAAGTGGAAGGATTTGTGGTTCTAATTGTTTTAATAGCTGATTTATTAAATACACACCTAACATTTAGTATGTAATTAATAAAATAAAAACAACCACAAAACATGGCCAGGAGTTCTTGTTGTGGCTCAGCAGGTTAAGAACCCAACTAGTATCCATGAGGAGGCAGGTTCGATCCCTGGCCTTGCTCAGTGGGTTAAGGATCTGGCAGAGCCATGAGCTGTGGTGTAGGCCGGCAGCTACAGCTCCAATTCGACCCCTAGCCTTGGAATTTCCATATGCCACAGATGTGGCCATAAAAAGCCAAAAAAAAAAAAAAAGTGTATATATAGAGAGTCACTTTTTGTTGCTGTTTTTGTCTTTTCTAGGGCCGTACCCGCGGTAGCATATGGAGGTTCCCAGGCTAGGGGTCCAATCAGAGCTGTAGCCGCTGGCCTACGCCACAGCCACAGCAACATGAGATCCAATCTACGTCTGTGCCCTACACAACAGCTCACGGCAACACTGGATCCTTAACCCACTGTGTGAGGCCAGGGATCGAACCCGCAACCTCAGGGTTCCTAGTAGAATTCGTTAACCACTGAGCCATGACGGGAACTCCTAGAGAGTCATACTTTTATAACAATTCTTTCTAGAATTCACAAATAAGGGGAAGAAAGTGCTTTATACCATGAGTCAATCTTTACATTATTGGCTATTTTAGGTGTTCTAATTATTCCTGAGCATGACAACCTCCTCCCACCCCAAGTTAACACTATACTTCCCTTAGCCAGTAAAGGTTTTACATCACCTTTTGTTGTCATTTTCCCTCTGCCTTCCTTAAAAAAAGACCACAGTGATTCTCCATGGATTCCAGCCTCTCTAAGGCCTTATTTCTCACCAAACCTACGAAACTCCCCTCCCTGCAGGATCCAGCATTGGCTAGATAAATCCATATCCATGCCTGAACCTGGAGTTGAGATTCCAGCTACAGTTCCTTGCAGTGGTAACAATTACAAATGTAAAATTTCATGGCATTCCCATCGTGGAATATGACTAGCATCCATGAGGATGTAGTTTTGATCCCTGGCCTTGCTCAGTAGGTTAAGGATCCAGTGTTGCCATGAGCTGTGATGTAGGTCACAGATGCAGCCTGGATCCCCCATTGCTATGGCTGTGGTGTAGGCTGGCAGCTCTAGCTCCAATTGGACCCCTAGCCTGGGAAACTTCATATGCCATGGGTGCGTCCCTAAAAAGACAAAAAAAAAAAAGTAAAATTTCTGGACATTGGAGTTCCCACTGTGGCTCAGCGGGGTAAGGACCCGACATCTCCAAGAGGATACGGTCTTGATTCCTTGCCTTGCTCAGTGAGTTAAGGATCCAGCGTTGCCTCAAGCTGCAGCATAAGTAGAAGATGCAGCTCAGATCTAGTGTTGCTGTGGCTTGTTGCTGTGGCTGTGGTATAGGCCGGTAGCTGCAGCTCCAATTTGATCCCTAGCCTGGGAACCTCCATATGCTGCAGCTGTGGCTGTCAAAAGAATAAAATTTTTTCTTTTCACTAAGGCCTCAAGTAAGGATGCTCAGCTCAAGGGAGAGTGGGCTGCCCACCTGCCTTCCATCCCCCACCCATCCTCACCCAAGTTGCTCCCTTGTTTGAGATGCTCTTTTCCTTTTTTTTTCACTGGGCTCACTTTTATTCCTCAAGATACAGCTTAGAGGCCACCCTTGCCAACCCAGCTGGAGTAGGTGAACACCTTTGGAATCCCATCTAAATCCATGTTGACCTTGATCACAGACGCTTGTCTCTTTTTCTACACTTTGTCTCTCCTACTGGAGCCCAGGAGACATGCCTTATTTACCATTTTATCCCAGCAGGGTTCAAAAGGCTTGCTGAATCAATACAGGGCGCATCTCGTGCACTGCTGGTGGGGAAGGAACTGGAAACCTTTTGGCAATATCTACTAAAGCAATGGTTCTCAACTGCACATGATTTTGCTCCCAAGGGACCCCTGGCAATGCTGGGAGATACGTCTGTTTGCCCCAGCTGGAGGCAGGGATGCAGGTGCCTTCAATGGACAGGGGCCAGGAGTACTGCTCACCCTTCACTGCCCAAGACAGTCTCCTCAGCAAAGCACCCCTGGCCCATGACATCTGTCATGCCAAGGCCAGAACACACATCTAATCCACCACCCAGCAATCCTAACTCCTCAGTATACACACCCCACGGAAGTCATGTATATATATGTCCATCAAAAACACACTCAAGAATGTTTGTGGCAGCGTTATTCATAAAAGCCCCAAACTGGAAACAGCCCAGAAGTCCACAGAGAGGATAATGGATAACAAGCTGTACTACATATACAATGGAATACTACACAGCATCTCGGGTATAATGACGAGCTAAAGAACCAGACCAACTAAAAGAACAGGCAAAATTAACTGATGCTGATGGAAATCAGCACAGTGGTTACTCCTGGGAACAGGGGGGTACTGACTGGGGAGGCGGGAGGGGAAGTGAGCACAGTGTGACTCATGCGCTGCATGTCACACCTCAGTAAGCTTTATTCCTTAACACTCTCTAAGAACCACACTACTGGTGGAAAAAGCACACTGGTTTGCTGCCTTAGAAGCCAGATGTTTTTTTTTTTTTAGGGCCGCACCCCAGGCATATGGAGGTTCCCAGGCTAGGGGGTGAATTGGAGCTGCAGCTGCTGTCCTACACCACAGCTCTTGGCAACGCCAGATCCTTAACCCACTGAGCGAGGCCAGGGATCAAACCTGCATCCTCACGGATACTAGTCAGATTTGTTTCCACTAAGCCACGATGGGAACTCCAAGAAGCCAGATGTTCTAATGGACCTTCTGGTTATACCACTGGCCAGAGTGTAAGGAGGTTACTGACAAGAGATATCAAAAATGTTAAAATGGACAGGAGTTCCCTCGTGGCTCAGTGGTTAACGAATCCGACTAGGAACCATGAGGTTGCAGGTTCCATCCCTGGCCTTGCTCAGTGGGTTAAGGATCTGGCATTGCCGTGAACTGTGGTGTAGGCTGCAGATGCGGCTTGGATCCTGCATAGCTGTGGCTCTGGAGTAGGCTGGCAGCTACAGCTCCGATTAGATCCCTAGCCTGGGAACCTTCATATGCCACAGTGCAGCCCTAAAAAAGGCAAAAAGACAAAAAAAAGAAAGAAAAAGTTAAAATGGGAGTTCCCATTGTGGCACAGCAGAAATGAATCCGACTTAGGAACCATGAGATTGTGGGTTCACTCCCTGGCCTCGGTCAGTGGGTTAAGGATCTGGTGTTGCTGTGAGCTGTGGTGTATGTAGGTCACAGATACAGCTCAGATCTGGTGTTACTGTGGCTATGGCATAGGCTGGTGGCTACAGTTCTGATTCGACCCCCAGCCTGGGAACCTCCATAGGCTAAGGCTAAGGATGCGGCCCTAAAATGAAAAAGACAAAAAAAAAAAAGTTAAAATGTACAAAATCCTTAATTCAATTCTGTTTTGAATCCTTTTATGCTAAGGAATATATTAAGGATATGGACACAAAACTTAAAACTTCAAGAATATTTGTCACAGCATAATAAATACAAGTAAATACATATAACTACAAGGGCAAGGGACCAATGAACCCCGTGCCCACCCAAAAGGAACTGCATAATACTATGGATTCAGTAACTTGACACTTTAAATAGAAAATGTTTTCAATATATTCCTTAGAATTAAAAAGCAGGTCACCCAATAATATGTAACCTAAGATATATGAAAGATACACTCAATGTATTAACTGTGATTATCTCAGGAATGAGAGATTATGGGATTTCTTTCAATTTTATCATTTTTTTGGTTTTGTTTCTTGCTTTTTTTTTTTTTTTTTTTGGCTGTACCCATGGTCTGCAGAATTTCCTGGGCCAGAAACAGATCCACACCACAGTACTTACCCAAGCCACAGCAGTGACAATACTGGATCCTTAACCCGCTATGCCACCAGGGAACTCCATAAATTTTATCATGTCTTCTTGTTTTTTCCAAAAGTGAACATATATTACTTGGTAATAAGAAAAAAAATCTACAATCATAGCTTGTAAGAATAAAGGTGAATTTTAAGCTATAAAACTGAGGACCAGACCACAGTAAGCTCCCAGGTATATTCAAAGCCCTGCTCCTGGCAGAGAAGCTCTGACCCCCATTACAAGGGCTCAGGGAAGCAGGGTTAAATTCAGAAGCTAGATAAAATCCTAGGTCTTCTGTTTCACACCCTGACTGTGGGACTCATTACACAAAGCCATACATACACAGAGCTATATGTGCCTCCAAAAAACTGAAAAGCAAATCCATGTATAAACATGAAAATGAATCTAAATGTGTTTGACAGGGGGAAAGTCTAGGTAAAAACAAACAACCCACTATCTTTCCTGAATTATCAAGTCTGAGTAGTTAGATGGTGGTGATCACTTAACCAAGGTAATCTCTTTACCCCCAGATCCTTTCAGAAAAGATGCATCTGTCTTTCTCTGCAGAGTGGAGATGAGACCTTCTCCCACACAGAGTACCTGGGAAGACTCAGTATGACGATGCATGAAAAAGCTGGTTACAAATGCAAATTGTGGATTATCATCCTCACCAGGGCCAGGAGCTCTTTTCCCACCACAGCAAGTGACTCCTGGGAAGAGAGCAAAACACCTCTCCCAGGAAGCTCCCTTCTCTGAACCCTGTGTGGCTGCAGTACACACTTATTAGGTAGCACTGCACACCATTCTTTTCTGGCCCTCATGATGTGAGCTCCTCCTGGAGCCACAGGACATGGGACAGAGCTAAAGGTGGGACAACACAGAGAGGGTCCTGGGATCTTAGCTCACAAATCCCAAAGGGCTCAGTTTCATTCTGGTTTTAAGAGAAAGATGCTTCTCTTCCTCCTTGTTAGTCAAAAAGATTGTAAACCAGTAACAAACTAAAGAGAAAACACTTAACAATGTTAATTTCATTTAATGATGTTAATTTTCAATTAACATCTTTTGCCCCAGCTTCTCAAGGTCATACCTCCCTAGTGAATGAGGGCAGGGTGACTGTGATAGGAAGAAAACTCCTATGAAGTCCACCCTCTCAGAGAAAGAGCAAACAGCTCAGATCCCAGCCTGCCATGACAAAGGACTGACAAAGCTAACAGATGGAGCCCCCAGCATCTGTGAATCTGCCTGTTCCTTTGCCTCCTCGGAGAGGACGAATCACAAGACTGCTTTGAAAGGGCAGGAGCCCAAGAAACAGCTGAATTTCATGCTGTTTCCAAGGAGTGAGCTGCGCTGCTTATTCGCATGGTAGGAAGGCAGGCTGACAGCTGGAGAGGAGCCACCTAGGGGGAGACCCTGCAAATCTGGTTAGGAGAGGATCCTCAGCCCCAACCTCCCAGGCTGACCTGCCCCTACACAGGGGTGAAAGGCAGAGTCTCTGTTTAAAAGATCCCAAGGGGACCCACACCTCAAGGCACAGCCAGAACCAGGCGGAGGAGAGAGGAGAGGGTTAGGGTATGAGGAAGAGCTGGTGCACTTCTGGAGATCCCATCCAGGACGCTAAATACACTGGGGAAAAAAAAAAAAAAAAAAAAAACCAGAAGGCTGCGAAGACCAGAACAGCCTGAAGGTCAGTTAGGAGTCTCAACCTGAACCATAGAAATGCCTTGTCTCCCTCCCTTTCTCCTCTCTGCTGTGCATCAAATGTCTTCCTACTGTGTGCACTCCCCCCACAGGACCAAAAGTGGCTCTGAATACAAATCAAAAACACAATGGTGTCCAGTGTCTAAACCCCTCTCCTATACCAGGATGCTCTGCAAAGGGTTCTCGGTCATCAGGGGGCTCCCGGATAGTGGTCCTAATCCTTTCTGATAGAAGAAACCATGCTAGGGACAAGAGATACACATTTACACCTAAGACAGTCACATACATACACACATGCCTATTTCCAGAGTTATGTGTATCTGTGTTTTTTTAATAGCAGAAGGTAGGCAGGAAGCCTGTTCTGTGAACCTAGCATCCGTCACTTTCCTCATCTGATTCTAGGAGGATCAGCAATTTCTAAGGGATTTTCATTGAATGAGAGTTGATTACACATCAAAAGGCCGCCCTCTGGCTTGGTCCCCATCTCACCCACCAGCGGCTGAGATCTGCCAATAAACTGGGGGACAGAGATGGAGGGAGATCCAGGCTGCATTCCTTGAAAGCAGGGAGCATGCTCTGGTTGGAGTGTCTCAGCTACTGGACTTTGGTAAACTTAGCAGGCTGAGCCTCTTTGCTCCACAGCAGCCAGGGCCCAGCTCTCAGGCCTCTTATCACATCATCTCTCTCCATGCCACTTGGTACGAGGATTTTCTCTGACCAACAATATACTTCTGCACCTATTTGCAGCCCCCACAAATCACATTCCATTGTTTTAGGGATGCTGAATTCTCGTTTAATAAACCATCAGCCTCATCCCTCCACTGCCACCCCCAATTTCCCTCAAGGAGAAAGTGCGGCAAGGAGGAAGGAAATTCTTAGTTAAAGCTGGATTTTTAAAGCAGCTCCCACACAAAAGAGGAAAACAAAACGGTGTATAAATACCATCAAATAACCACTAATGCCTTTGGTTAAAGTGCTTGATGGTGATGCTCAGGTCCAGGTGAGAACTCAGCTCACCTGAAGGAAGCAGAATTTGAACCTCACACCAGCTGACACATGATACTGCTCTTCATGACTGTTGAAGTGCTGCAGTGGCTCGATTCCACTGCTCTGCTGCAGAATCTCACCCATTTATAGGTTAGTTACTAAGAAACATAATATTGCTTTAAAATGTTTGTGTGTTCAGTCTTCTCACACCAGCACATTCAAGAATCTTCTTCATAACCAACACAGCACATTCAAGAATCTTCTTCATAACCAGATAACCTAACACCTTTTCCCTATTTTCCCCTGATACGGGGAAATAAAGCATTCTTCCCAGCAGACATGTATCTCAAGGGTTCCAAGATCAAAAACTGGATCACAGACACCCACAGCATAAAGCCTGACAAACTAGGCTCAGGGTAGGAACAATTCTTAAGAGCCAATATGAAAAAGAGCTGTCTGGGGCTGGAAGATCGTATGACATTTTGGAAAACACAGAGGGTCTAAAAGGATTATACAGAGTGATGTGACTGAAAAATCCCCAAACTGTTCACCAAGGGTCAAATGGGAACTCACTTTATTTCCCCACCCCGAAACCCTGCACAGCTAACCTGGACTTTGCAAGCCCAGCTGCGGCTCAGCACATTCACTGCAGCCGGCCTGCTGGAGGTTTGCAGACCACTCCCTGCTCAGAGTCCAGACAGACCTACCAGCAGGCTGCAGCATGATGTCCTGATCCAAGTCCAGGCACCAGCCAGGGGTCCCTTGGACCTGTCCTCCTGTGTGCTGTGTCCCTGCCAGGTCGAACAACGATCAGGGAGAGCCACAGGAAAAGCCGCATCACGCCCAGAATCATGCCCAGTGCGGCCACTCCCTGGCCGTCAACATCACCGGTTGCACCCAATTCCACCCATGAAAGCTGTGTGGAAAAAGGGGGCTTCCCAGAAGGTCTCGGACCAAGGAACAAAAGCATCAGAAGGCAGGCGGAAACCGCTGGTCTCCCCCTCCCAGAGACAGCAGAGGCTGCTGAGCTTCTGCAGGGAAAGTGGAAATATTTTAAAATCAACTCCCCACAAAGAAAGCAATAAAGACTTCAAGCAGCCACAGCTGCCAGCCCTCCTCAGACTTTCCCCAGATAGCAGGGGCTGGTCTCTGACCATAGCAGTAAACAGAACACACGTGAAAGTGCCTCGCGGGGCAGAAGCATATGCCCCAACGCTGCTAAATTGGTCCTTTCACTCTTCCCTATTTTAACAAGAGATTCACGGACAGGGAAGTTTCTCAGGTTAAATGGAGAAACTAAAGTCCAGCGAAAATGTCATGGGTACCCTCCCCTCAGCTCTCGTAGGGCCTCGTTCGAACTGCTACCTGCTCCCAACCCCTGGCACCTGGGCAAGGCTTGCTCTTAGCTCATCAATACAAAATTACTCCTATGCCCCAGGGCACGTCAGGTTTCCAGAATCCCTTCCATTAGTAAAGCCTAACCACTCCAACCCACCCCTAACGCGCCACCCCACAGGTGCGACTGGCTTCACACCCAGGACGCGGTCACTCCCAGCAAGTGAAGGCCACCTGCATGTCCTGGCCAAGGAAAGTACTGCCAGCCTCTTCTCATGTCCTCTCCACCCACGAGGAAGTCGGGGCCCCCGCACGCAGTCACTTTGATCCTCGCACTTTAAAGCCCCAATTCCGCAGCCCCGTTGTTTCCGGAAATGCACAGCTGCCAACGGCAAGCCGGCCCACGGAGCATCTGGAACTCTCGCGCCCGGGCCCCTGCACTCCCCGGGCTGCCCCCCGCCCTCCGCCCCCGGGCCGCGCCTTACCGCCGGTATCCTCGAAGCGCGGGGGCGGGCGGTCCCGCAGCGTGGCGCTCCAGCCCGCGCCAGCCTCGTCCTCCTCCAGGTCCTGCGCGTTCGGGGCGCCCGGCGGCGGGGCGGCGGGGCCGGGGCGCTCGGGTTCGTCGTCCGAGGAGGCGGCCGAGGAGGAGTGGGAGGCGGCCGACGTGCTGTAGAAGGGGTTACCGCCGCTATCCGGGCCCGACTCGCCAAACACGTCGTCCGAGATATGCAGGCTCTCGTAGCGCGCGCGGGCCGCCTCGAGCAGCGCCGGCGCCCTCTTCCGCGCGCCCCCACCGCCCTCGGCCATGGCCCCTGCGGCCGCCCGCGCGCCCGCCCCCCAGAGCGCCTCCCAGCCGCACGCGCCGGGCCCAGGGCCCGCGCCGCGGCCCGCCGTCCCCCACCAGCGCAGCCCGCAGCACAGCGCCCGCCGCCCCGCGCCCGGCCGGCCCGCCGTCTTGGCCGCCTCGGGCCCAGCGCCCGGGGAAGCGCCTTGGAGCTCGGGCGCCGCGGGCTAGCGACCGCGGCAGGAAGCTGGAGTTGCGGCCCGGATCAGGCGCCGCCGCTCCCGCCGCCGCTGCGTCTTCTCGGCGCCCGCCGCGTCCCCGCGCGCCCTCCCCGCGGCGCCCCGCGCTCCCCGGCCGACCTTCCCGGGCGCGAGCCGCCAGAGGCGGGCCCCGCCTCCTCGCACCTCCAGCCCGCTCGCCAATGGGAAGCCAGGACTGCACAAGGTGGGAGGGGCTGGGCGGGCCCTGCGCCGGGGAAGGCCCCAGCTCTCCCCACCCGGGCTCAGCGAGGCGGGCGGCCCGGGCGGTGGGCGGGGGCCGGCGGGCGGCGGCGCTGGCCGGTCAGCTGGCCTACGGAGACGTATTGCCCAGGAAGGCCTTCGAAGGCCCCTCGCTGCCCCACTGGAGAAAGGGAGGAACCAAGCGGCTATGAAGGGGACGCAGCCTGCTCTTCCTGCCGCCCGAGCCCGCTGACAGTGTGCGGACCCAGCGCTTGCAGTCAGGGCCAGGCGCCGGGCGCCTGGGAGCTGTCCGCCCCTGTGGTTCTGAACCAGGCGCTGCGGAAAGGCTCCAGGTAGGCGGCGGGCCCGAGGGTCTCAATTTCCAAGCAGCTGTTGAGCTGCTGCTTCCCGTGCAACGCGGCGGGCTGCGCCTCCTGCTCCTAATAAATGCAGGGCTGTCTGGCTTCCGGGAACCTTGCTCTGATTAGAAACCGACCTCACCGGTCCATTTCTGGGGTCAGATGCTAACCTGGTTTCCCTTCAATACCCCTGTAATTTGAGGGCGTCAGCATCTGAACTTAGGTAGTCATTCGTCATCGCCTTTGACGTTTGACATCTTTTAAATTCAAAATATTCCTTAGCTCCAAAATACCGATTACCCTAACCACTATTTCAATACCTTCTTCACTCAGACATTTGACACAATCGTCTATTAAAATACAGACAACCACCCAGGCTTCGGTCTGTCGATGGCGGTACATACGAACAGTCTGTTTTGTCCACTTGCTCCCCTCTCCCTCCCACAAAGAGTGCAATAAGTCACATTGATGGTAATTGGGCCATAAAGTCACCATTACTCTGAAATAAAATAAATCCTCGCTGATGTGAAGGGCTTACAAATCCTACTGGGTATTAACTAAATAATAATTACGCAAAATGGAAAGCCATGTTGCTATTTTAAGCGTGCATAAAGGATGGAGATGTGGGAACCGTTCTGCCACCAACTGAGGTCAATTCTATTAGGCAGGCAGGCAGCTTCAGTTCTTGACCTCCTCTTCCCAGCCCCCATGTTTTCTCCCCCCAAACCAGAGCCACTGTAAAATTTATGATAATCACTGAAAGACAATATATAAGAAGGAAGGGATTCAGATAACATTCCTTGCTATACAGGTTGACTGATAAATGAGAAATGTTTGCAAAGCATTTCAACTCCCTTAGGAGAATTATGCCACAAAAATGAACAAAATTCCAGCATATCTGTATACTGTGCTAACCAAAGAATTTGAAGAGGGTACTTATAGGTCCTCGGACTGACCACAAAGGGTTGTGTGAAGCATAGATTGAAGATACTAGGAGCAAAATAAGACTTCACGCCTCAAGTACAAATTCTGCAGTTAGAAACTGTGCAAGACTCCTGGAAGATTTCATGTTATCTATTAAAAATACTTGAATGGGATCCAGGAAATTAGATTCTCTAGGCAAGAATTCCCTTTTCTCTCCTTCAGGTAACCAATAAAAAAGGCAGCAGCTAAGGCAAGTGAGTGTTTTAAAAACAATGGATTGGAGTTCCTGTCATGGCTCGGTGGTAACAAACCCGACTAGTATCTATGAGGGCATGGGTTCCATCCCTGGCCTCGCTCAGTGGATTAAGGATCTGGCATTGCCATGAGCTGTGGTGTAGGTTGCAGATGCGGCCAGGATCTGGCATTGCTGTGGCTGTGGTGTAAGCTGACAGCTACAGCTCTGACTAGATCCCTAGCCTGGGAACTTCCAAAGGCCAAGGGTGGGGCCCTAAAAAAAAAAATTAGATTAAAATAAAAACAATGGATTGCTTTGCTACCCATAGGAAGCATAGAACAGAGCAGTGACAGTCTTCCAAGGATGGACACAGTCTTCTGATGTCCTTAATTTGCATTTGTATGGTACTAATCCCAAGGAAATGTGGGGCCTTTGTGCTTCCTAGGCTCAAAGTGCTTGTAGCTGCATGCCAGGACAAGAAGAGGATTACACGGTCACAAAGGCTGGGAAATCAAGTTGTTACCCTAAAGCGTGTCGAATAAAAACAGGTGACAATTCTACTTTAAAACCAGTGTTTAGGACCTTACTTTGTTCACCCAAAAAAGCAAAAACCAAGAAAAATAAAAATATTCCAACTTTTTCAACAGGTGGTTGCTTCTCACTCTGGAAGGAGAGGAAATGGAAGAAAACACCTGGAAACAAAAGCTAAAAAATTTCCCATCTGTCTAGCAACCTACGTGATGAGTCTACATCTCATTAACTTTTAAATAACATATTTGTGAGGATAGTTAAAGAAATGATATCACACTAAGATCTTTTAATTCTGAGTCATTTGAAAACATCTTCCAGGAATTCCCCTCATGGCTCAGTGGAAAGGAATCTGACTAGTAACCATGAGAACGCAGGTTCAATCCCTGGCCTTGCTCAGTAGGTTAAGAATCTGGTGTTGCTGTGGGCTGTGGTATAGGTTGCAGTTGCGGCTCAGATCTGGTGTTGCTGTGGCTGTGGTGTAGAGCAGAGGCTACCGCTCCGATTAGACCCCTAGCCTGAAACCTCCATATGCCACGGGTGCAGCCCTAAAAAGACAAAAACAAAAACAAAAACAAAAACAAAAAACCTTCCAAATAATATAACTTTGTAATATAATTAAATAATTTTAAGTTAATATGGAGCTTTTAGTTTATAGTCTTCTCAAAAAGCTCCAGTTGGCAAAAGCAATTCATTTGTGTAGTAGATTCCTTAGGTTTTGTTAGACCAGGAGTTCGAGCTTTTATGTACCTGAGGCTAACAGGTGTATTTTATTGAATGTAGGCCTCCTTTCATGGTATAGTACACTTTTGTTATATGTATCACTAAGAAAGAAAAAAGGCTACCATTTAAACTATGATACAGTGTTTTCTTTTCCCTAGTGATTTAAACATACTGAGAAAAATTTTGATAATTATTTAGATTATCAAATCTAAATACAGATTTTTAATCAGGTATCACTCTAATAAGAATATAAAAATGTAAGTTAAAATAATTGGTTAACACTTTTCTAAAACTTCATCTCACTAGACTTATTTACTTTCCAGCTGAGAGTTTTCAACAGCCAGATTTTCCCCACAGTTTGTTCCTCTGAGCACCCCGAGCCTCTGTTATACCACATTTCTTCTAGAGGTACTTTGATGTCTTCCAAGTTGCTGCCAAGCATTCTGAAGGGCTTAATCCTGGTGTTTGTTTGTTTACCTTATCCAAGGTTTTCATACAATAATCGGCTTTATTTTCTTTCTTTAAACAATCATCAAAAGGACCACTGCCTAAAATGCTGAGGAGACTAGAGAGCCAGACGTGCCCTGGAATCCTAACCAGGCTGGTACTGGCTCAGGCTACAGTAACTTCATAGGGATTCCCACCAGCTCACCATCAACTGGAAGACAATCCCAGATGTGTGTGAAATGTGAGAGGGAAAAAAAAGGGGGGCATCTTAGAATAATGTCCCTTTCTGCCCGTCAGTGCTTTGGCAATCTCTGATTTTGCAAATGGCCAAGCTGCTGCAGGCAACAGAAATGAAAACCAGAGACTGGCCTGGCCAGCACTTTGCACAGTCCAAGTGGGGCTTGGGAAGTCTATGTTGCTGGGTCACTATGGATGGAAAAAGCAGAGATGGAGTCAGGGCAGCTGCTGCCTCTCTCCACATTACCTTCATCACCCAAAAGAAGGGGGCTAGAGCCAAAAAGGAGCTCCTCTAGCTGAGAGGAGGGTGGGCAGCAAGAAGAGCCACAGCTGCTGAACCAGGGCCAACAGGTGGGGGAAGAGGTTGAAGGCAGATGTGCATGGCAAGGTGTGACATTTGGGGTCATATCTGATATAGGGGCCTAAGGATAAACCTTGCTCAAAATGATTTTATATGAAGAATTTTTCGAGGAGCCAACTCAAAGAGGCAGGGAGGGAATGACATAAGGCAACACTACAGGAAACTGTTGGGGGAGAAAAAAAATCCCTCTTTCTGGGATTGAGATGTCCTAACATTTCCACTGCTTGCTTCATTCATTCATTCATTCACTCATTCAACAAATACGTATTGAGTACCTACTGTGTGCCAAGCCCTGTTCTAGGCACTGAGAATACATCAGAAAACAATGGACACCCTATTTTACAGCACTTACATTCAAGTAGAGGGAGAGAGGAGTAATAATTATGTGATGTGTCAGTTGTTGATAAGGGGTAAAAAGTAGAGGGACAGAGATTCTGGTGATTGGGATGGTGGTGGTGGTAGAGGTATATGCATTGGTGGGGCAGGGTGGGGGGGGGTCTGGTAAGAAGATATAGGGGTAGGTTCTTGAACAGATTCAGAGAGCAAGTCCAGTACATTCAGGAGGAAAACATAAGTGCCAAGCCCCTGAGCGGAGTGCCTTACTCAATGACACTAAGGAGACAGGTATAGCTGAGGCAGGGAGAACTGAGGGAAGTGGAGGACAGGAAATCAGAGAGGAAGTTGGGTGTTAAATCTCCTAAGACTGGATTTTATTTTGAGTTAAATTGGGAGTCACTGGAGAACTTAAAGCAGAGAAGTAACAACATCTGAAGGTCTTTTAAATGGATCATTCTAGCTGCTGAGTGGGAGCTAAACGCAGAAGAGGGTGTTTGTGCCCAGCGTGGTAATGCTGGAAATGAGGAGAACTGGTCAGATGGAGGATATATTTTCAAAGTAGAACCCACAGCTTTTACAGAAGAGTTAAATATGGGCAGTGAAAGAGATGAGGCAGCAATGATTCCATAGTTTTGGTTTTTGTTTTGTTTTGCTTGAGCTACCTCAAGAGCAGCAGGATTGGAGGTAAAGAAGAAGAACTTGGTCTCAACATGTTGGATTTAACACATCTAAGTGGCTCTGGAAAGCAGGTAGTGGAAGAGAGGAACCTAGAGTTCAAGGACCTGGTCTGGGCTGGAAGCATCATCAGAAATGTGGGCATCACCAGCAGGCAGATGGTAGATAGGGGACCAGATCACCAAAGGAGTGAGTATCAATAGAGAGGAAGTTTGAACACACTCATATTTAGACATGAGGGAAGTGAGAAGAAACCACCAAAGGAGACTGGGAATCCAGAAACCTGAGACAAATCAAAGTTTTAGAGGCTAAAGGAGTAGCTGTGCAATGTTGCTGAGAGATGCAGTAAGATGCGGGCTGAGACTGGGTTTGGTAATGAGGCAATGAAACTATGATTGGAGTGGATTTCAGAAGTTAGGGGAAGAAATTTGGGTATTGAGAAAGACAAATTTGGGAGCATTTTGCTGCAAAGACAGGTGAGAAAAGGGAGGTAGCAGAGGTGGATTTGGGGTTGGAGAACAGATTTTTTTTTTCTTTTCTTTTTTTAGGGCTGTACCCACAGCATATGGAAATTCCCAGGCTACTGGTCAAATTGGAGCTGCAGCTGCTGGTCTACACCACAGCCACAGTAACTCGGGATCCGAGCTGCATCTGTGACCTACACCACAGCTGATGGGCAGTGCCAGATCCTTGACCCACTGAGGAAGTTAACTAGTTGGGTTCTTTACTGCTGAGCCACGACGGGAACTCCTGAGAAGAAATTTCTTAAAATCAAGAGGTATTTGGATGGTTAAAGGCATGAGTCGGTAGAAAGGATACAGGAGAGATGCTGGAGGGAGAGGAAACACTTAATAAAACAAGACTCTTGGTGGCTCGGATGGCGATGGGCTGGAAGGCACAAGTGGAGGGGTTGGTCTTCTCTCAGGAGGGGTGGCGTAAAAGCTCCAGGCAGGTAGATTTGGTGGGAACCTGTGGTGTGCTTTCCTTACCAATTCAGTCTTCTCAGTGAGGTCCTCAGACAGGTCATTGGCTGTGTCTGAGGAAGGTGGTCTGTCCTCAGTCCTGGCTTACGTTAGAGTCACCTGGAGAATTTTAAAAATACATTCATATCCAGGCCCTCTCTACACAATTAAGACAGAGTCTCTGGAGATGGGGCCTTGGCACTGGTGTACTTTAAGTCTCCCAAGTAATTCAAAACTTTGGCCAGAGGCATTCCCGTTGTGGCTCTGGGTAACGAGCCGTGAGCTTTGGTGTAAGTCACAGCCACAGTTTGGATACCAAGCTGCTGTGGCTGTGGTGTGGACTGGCAGCTGCAGCTCTCATTCAACTCCTAGCCTGGAAACTTGCATATGCCTTGGATGCTGCCCTAAAAAGACAAAAAACAAACACCAATGAAAAAAGTTGAAGCCAGAGTTTAGGATCCCTGTGTTAGGGGTTTGAGGACAGAAGATGCGAAATAGTTCTCTAGGAGAGTGGAGACTCAGGCAACTAGAGAAACACTGGTAGATTTATGGTCGAGAATTTAATGTGAAATCTGGTTTTATTTCTCTCCCACTACATTCAGCTGCCAGGGAAAGACATGGGGTCAACAGATGGTTGGGTTTTTCTGAGGTGGGATTTTGCCAGGTGTGTATGATGGAGGGTGACAGCAAAAACGGGTTTTGAGAGACGTGAAATCTAGGCCAGCTAAGGAGGCAAGTGAGAATTTGGGTGAAAGACTAAGGGACATTAAAAAGGAGTTAGGGGAGTTCCCGTCGTGGCGCAGTGGTTAACGAATCCGACTAGGAACCATGAGGTTGTGGGTTCGGTCCCTGCCCTTGCTTAGTGGGTTAATGATCCGGCATTGCCCTGAGCTGTGGTGTAGGTTGCAGACGCGGCTTGGATCCTGCGTTGCTGTGGCTCTGGCGTAGACCGGTGGCTACAGCTCCGATTAGACCCCTAGCCTGGGAACCTCCATATGCCGAGGGAGCGGCCCAAAGAAATAGCAAAAAGACCAAAAAAAAAGGAGTTAGGTAAACGGCTTTTTATCACAGGAATTTTTTTTTTCTCTTCTGAGTGGTTTAGATAATTAATATTTCAACGAAGTAATTTAAGGCAGCTAGACCCCTGCAAAGCAGCACAAAAACTCTGATTAGTGTTTCAACCTACCTTTTATTCCCAGGGTTTGAAATCAATTTTTTCAACAAGTGAACATACAAGACATTTAAAGAAAAATTACATATTGGGAATTAGCTTTTCACCTTCTTAGAAAATGGTATAGTTATGAAGTCAGGGCTGAGTCCAGCCACTTTGTACCTTTATCTAGTTTCCTTTTCCTTCTCCCTTGGTGATATTTCCCTCTTTAAGCACACCCAATACCCCTTCCACTTGTTCTTTGACCAAAGAAGATATCTGATATGAAACCATCCCTAAAACTCATTTGCTTTTAAAGGAGAAACTAGAGGAAGTTCCCATTATGGCTCATCAGTAATGAACCTGAATAGTATCCATGAGGCCATGGGTTCAATCCCTAGCTTCGCTCAGTGGGTTAAAGTTATGGTGTTGCCATGAGCTGTGGTGTAGGTTGTAGACGTGGCTCGGATCTGACGTTGCTGTGGCTGTGGCGTAGGCCAGCAGCCCATAGCTCTGATCAGACCCCTAACTTGGGAACTTTCACATGCTGCACCTGTGGCCCTAAAAAGCAAAAATAAAATTAAATAAAATAGAAAATAAAGGAGAAACTAGAGTGAGAGGTTGGTGTTTCACACAAAATAATGGATTGCTTAGTGGTAGAAACTCATTTATGCTAAGAGACAGGAAGAGATGATCCCTGCAAGGCAGGAGACCTTCTCAACATTCCTAAACTCACAAACCTAGAGCGGGCTCTGACATGACTCGAAGTATAAATTGGTGTTTCAGGATCAAACTCTGTCTGCAGTATTGAACTCTGCGTTTCGGTAGACTCGGTGTTAAAGCGCCTGTGTTCCTCAGGCATCTTATCGTGAGAAATACCAAGGGATGGTTCTTACAAGGGAGTCTGTGAAAGGCCAGGCCCCTACAAAACCGCAGCGCAGACCTGAACTGTCCCCTAAGCAGGATGTCAGCTGCATTCTAACTGTGGGAGAAAGAAAAGAATCATAAGAAACACTCCGGTCAGGGCTTCCATTGAATTTACTGCGACTTCCCATCCCTTCTCTCTCTCTTCATTTGCAGTAATTTTTTTGTAATCACTAATGTCAAGATTAATAATGCCCTTGGGGAGTTCCCTCATGGCTCAGCAGGTTAAGGATCCATCGTTATCGCTGCTGTGGCTCGGGGTCGATCCCTGGCCTGGCAACTTCCACATGCCGAGGGCATAGGGGAAAACTTCAACATGCTGAGGGCACGAGGGCAACTAGATCATCAGAAAAACAAACTTTGGTCTCTAATGTTTGTTCTAATCACTAAAGCAGAAGAGCTAACTGAATTTAGAAGATTCTCAAGATGTAAACAAAGAGATGTTCTACTTCATTCTAATTAGGTCAACACAGATATCACTTTCCCATAACATCCCAAGTAGCTGATTTTTTTCAGAGTTATCACTTGGGCTGCCAGAGCATTTCTCAGGCATGCCTGCACCTCCCCGGCTGAGACTTCTGCCAACAAGGATCAACAGGGCTTTTTCTAAGGGCCTTTTGGCCTAAGAACAGAGACCAGTGAAGACTTTTCCTCCCTTCCTCTTCCAGCTTTGTCTCCCTGGCCAAAGACTCCGCCCACCCCCAATTTGGGCTGCTGGCTAAGGCAAGAGGCCTTGTACCAGATGTACAGCGTTAGGCAAGTGATGGGATTCACTGAACCTTGATTGTAACTTCAGAAAGGTGGAGATGTGTGAGGATTAATTAAGACAATGTTGAATTGTTGTCATGGAGCTGAGAAACATCTCTTGGATGCAGTGTGTTCCATCTTACCAAAACAGAAAGCAAAGCAGTACTTTAAATAATATTTGTATTTTATATTTATACATGTAAATATAGAAATGTATATTACGTGCATTAGCATATAAACACGTTTAATATATGTATATACTTATATTTAGCTCGAGATGCAGCACTGCTCTCTGAGCAATGGAAGAGGAGCTGAATTTTGCAGTGAATCACCGACTGATCCGACCCAAAAGAAAGGCAGCCTTGCACTACTTTCCAGGGAAAAGCCTGGAGGTGAGGAGGGGGTCGACAAACACTGAGTAAAGAGAGGCAATTAGTATTGAAAAAAACACCATCGTACCACAGCAGTAAAGCAGTTGGACTTATTTCTTTAGTTTTGACTCTAATCTCTAAAGCCTGATGGTCTTTGGACAGACGCACTGGAGAGAGAAGCAGGCTGGACTTCACTGCCGGAAACGCAGTTGCACTGGACCCTGCGGCTAGAAGCTCCACCCCCAAAAGCTCCACCCCAGAAGGCTCTGCCCCCAGAAGGCCCCACCCCCCGTAAAGACCCACCCACTCCCAGAAGGCCCCACCCCCAAAAGGCCCTACCCTCGTGAAGACCCACCCAGAGAGGGCTCCACCCCAGAAGGCCCCACCCACTCCCAAAAGGCCCCGCCCTTAGAAGGGCCCCCTGACTAGACTTAACGCTCTGCTGTGACTGTCTTGAAATTTTTGGTAATTTTGTTTTTGAACTTGCGTTTGCGTTTTGTGAGTGAAGTGGACGGGCCAGGGAGCTTGTGCACGAACAAGACAGAGAAGATGGACCATATGCTGGTCCCCAGTTATTTACCTTATTAGCATACAACGTTCACCTGCCTGTGAGCACAGCATCAAAGCTGACGTGCCATGGTCAGCAAAACTCCACCTGAGTAAAAAGTAAGCGTGTCCAATAGGGCTATGCAGCTTCCTTGCAAACCAGAGCTTGCTTTAATCACAGAAAGAAGGCAATGGCCTTTTCTGAACAACCAAGCACCTTTCTCACTTATGTTGCTTCTCTGTTAACCAACCATGGGTGCTGAAAACGGTAATACAGAAGGAAAGAGAAAGAAAATTAACTCACGGTTTTTCAACCGTGGGTTCCTTATTCATCAGTAACGTCAAGGTAGGAGGGTTAGTGAAGATGAAAGCATCAAGTGTGGAGTTCCTGTTGTGGCGCAGTGGTTAACGAATCCGACTAGGAACCATGAGTTGGCGGGTTCGTGTCCCTGCCCTTGCTCAGTGGGTTAACGATCCGGCGTTGCCGTGAGCTGTAGTGTAGGTTGCAGACGTGGCTCGGATCCTGCGTTGCTGTGGCTCTGGCGAAACAAAAACAATAGAGCTAGTCTCTTGCAGGACTTCCACTCTTCTGCTGAGAATAAGAGACCTGTACCCCCATCAGCTGTGAAATAGGAGCTGTGTGATTTTGGTGAGCCCACACACCAATGATATAAAGATGAATGGTAAAACTCCTGCTAATAATCAAATCTTTATCTATTTAGAATGACATTAAGAAGCAAATTAAAAAAAACAGCATCCATGACAAGTCAAGGAGAGATCACAGAGGAAAGGAGCTTTCCATTTTATTACCTTAATATTCCTTTGTTCATACTTTTGCACAAAGGGCCCAATAGTTTCAGGTTGCCCTGGACCTGTGATCTAGGTAGCCAGCCCTGGGGACCCCAGTGGGGTGAATGTCATGAGCCTCCTTTCCTGACACGGTAGCTTTACACAAACCCCCAGACTGAAGCAACACTTTAGGGTACAAAGGGGGAAGCCTCAGGTTGAAAGAGACCATTTCTGAAACACAGGTGTATTAGTTTGCTTGGGCTGCCATAACACAGTGCCACAGACTGGGTGGCTTAGACATTTATTTTCTAACAGCTCTGGAGGCTGCAAGTCCAAGATCAAGGTGTCAGTAGGATTGACTTCTTCTGAAGTGTTCTCCATGGCTTGTCTTTTGCTCTATGTTGCCTGAGTCCTAATCTCCTCTTCCTATAAAAACACCAGTCTATTGGTGTTTTTATAAGAGCCATCCCTTGACTCCATTTGACATGAATTACCTCTTTAAAGACTCCATCTTCAAATATAGTCATAGTCTGAGGTCCTGGGGTTAGGACTTCAACATATAAAATTGGGAGGACCCAACTGAGTTCATGACAACCAGCAAAATATTATTCAAACCAGAAACATACACATTTAGAAAATACTAAAATAATAGTTTTGTGTGCCCCTTGGTTGATGGACAGAGATGTGTTTTGCAACCTTACAGTGAAACAGCCTTTGGAATTAACACATTGATCTTCTACGTAATTCCACACCATCTGTGGAATCCATAATCAAAACAAACCCCAAGGCTTCCTAATTTGGGATTTGGCCACTTTCTGTTCAGGGCAACAGAAATCAGAGGCTTTTCTTTTGTTCCAGCAGAAAATCTACATGAAGAAGAATGGAGCGCTGAGCCATCTTGCTGGTGTTTGTTTTTAATCATACTCCATTCAGCCAACCAAGCTTAATTAAGCTCTTGGCTTCATAGAGAAGGGATGACATTAATTATATGTCATTGGCCACAATGTGCCTTTTTAATTATTGCTATAATTTGTGTTATTTTCAAATATAGGAGACAAGCTTCATCTTAGCTTGGGTTGCTGTAACAAAAATTTACACTGGTTAAGTTAAATAACACACATCTATTTCTCATAGTTCTGGAGGCTGGGAAGGTCAGATCAAGGCATCAGCAGATTCCATGTCTGTCTGATGGCCTGATTCCTGGTTCATACAGCCATCTTCTCACTGTCACCTTGCAAAGGGGAAGGGACCAGGGAGCTCTCTGTGGTCTCTTCTTTGAAGTCGCTAATCCTATTTATGAGGGCTCCACCCTCATGACCTAATCACCTCCCAAAGGCCCCACCTCCTAACACCATTAACTTGGGTGTTAGGTTTCAACATAGAAATTCGGGGGGTTGGGGACAGTGGGGGGAGCACATGCAATCAATCCATAGCAGGATTCACTAAGCATCTTCTATGTCCAAGGCACTAGTAATTAGCAAAATTAACTATTCCCCACATCCTCTGAAGAGAGCATTTCTCCACGTTGTCTTCCTTAAGAACTTCTTTCCCAGGGAGGATCCTGAACACTTCAGAGAGGATTCAGAAGCAACCCATGACAGCTTGGCTGAATCATTCTTCACAGACAGGGAGCATTTATTCAAAAACAGGTTACTCTTGGATATCCAGGCAAAGAGATTTTGCTTTAAAGTCATCCTAGGAGTCCCCGTTGTGGCTCAGTGGTTAACGAATCCAACGAGGAACCATGAGGTTGCGGGTTCGATCCCTGGCCTGGCTCAGTGGGTTAACGATCTGGCGTTGCCGTGAGCTGTGGTGTGGGTTGCAGATGAGGCTCGGACCCCGCGATGCCGTGGCTGTGGCATAGGCTGGCGGCTGCAGCTCCAATTTGACCCCTAGCCCGGGAACCTCCATGTGCCGTGGGTGCGGCTCTAGAAAAAGACAAAAAAAGAAAAAAAGAAAAAGAAAAAGAAAAAAAAATAAAGTCCTCTTAAAGTATGCTTTGTTATCATATGTAATAGTAATCATAATGCCAAAGAGCAAGTGTACTTATGAGGGCCTACAGCGTACCACGCACTGGGGCGCATCTGAGCTGGCAGTCTGCTGAGGTCACAGTGTTCTCACCTCCAGATTAAGAATAACACTAAGTCCATGAGAAGTCACATGACTCTCCCAATGTCACATTATTACCCAAGGGACAGCGGGGATCTGCACCCACTTCGATCACAGAGCCTATATTTGTGAACGTGGGCTACACTAGCTCTTTGGTGTGTGGGGCTGCTGATGGGGCAGAGGGGAGGCAGGGACCCTCTGGGTGCCCTTTCCCTCGCATCCCTGCCATGACCGCCAGAGTTAGGGATGAGATCTGGATGCTGTGCAGGGTGTATTTCAGGGAGCAGATGTATCTGCAAAGGGGCTCGACTTGAGAAAATATCTGGGTCTACAGAGCAGTTGTCTCCAAACACACCCGATTGTGAACCTCTATTTCTCCAAAAAAAAAAAAAAAAGTTTTGAGAACATACCAGCAATATAAACATATTTAGTTATAAATTACAGACTTGTGCTACTGTACTAAATTACGATGTGCATTACAAATGATATACAAAAGGGTTTTGTATATCCTTCTAAAAGGATGACACAAAAATTCAACACAAATGAAATTTCTAATATTTTCTTCCTTCTCCTTACTAGACTATCTTTCAAACCTGACTTTGGAGAACACTTTATTTATTTTTTATTTTTTTAAATTTTTTGGCTGCACCCATGGCATGTAGAAGTTCCTAGGCCAGAGACGGAATCTGAGCCTCAGCTGTGACCTATGACACAGCTGCAGCAACCAGATCCTTGACCTACTGCACCAGGATGGGTATCACACCTACACCTCAAGAGCGACCCGAGCCACTGCAGAGATAACCCTGGGTCCTTAACCTGATGCACCACAGCAGGAACTCCTGGAGGACACTCTTAAAAAAAAGAGAGGGCACTTTGATTTTTACCATGAAATCCTGGATTAATATAGAAAGTTGGAAGATGGCTTGGTTTTTAAAGCAGTGCTCTAGGGCACTGATGAAGAGGGAGGCTGGTCAGTTCCTGGTCTGCTGATGAGAGATGCAGCATCCATCAGTCTTGAAGCTACAGCTCAAGGACCAGACTGCTCACCCCTGACTCTCCGACTCAAAACTATAAAAACATATTTTACTTAAAGTCAACACCATCCCCAAGTTCTTTTAGCCATTAGTGCTCCCCAAATTAAAGTAAGTGTCTGTGGGCTCCTTTCAGCAAAACAAAAACGATAAAGCAATCTTTAGGGAAAACACAGGACTTTATTGAGCAGAGAAGGTAGAATCACAGCACAGGAAAGCACGGTTAGTCTTAGAGAGCCATCATCCTCCAGGGGCTTAGGGTGCAGAGGAAAACAAGAAGATGGGGACTCAAAACTGACAGAGTTGTAGAATTTCACTTGCAGAGAGAACGCTGGGAGGGGCCTGGAGCCCACGGGACCCAGAAGCCCAGGCATGTGAGTAGCTGTTCCCCCTCCCCTGGGGGAGGGGAAGATAAAATGGATTTACTCTCCAGGAAGCATGGTAATGAGTGATGAGGTAGGTTAGGTAGATGTCTGAAGACTTGAAAAAACCAGAGAGGTTATGGTCCTGCTACCTTGTCAGCATCTTATGTGCAAGACTCTCTTTTCAAAGGGTGCCAGGTGAACTGATGTACAAATCTGACTACTGGCTGCGTGGAAAATGGTTCAGTTTGTGAACAAGGCCCCACAACTGAGGGATGCCCTTAACGTTACAGACATCTTTATGATTTTGAAAATTTTAAAATGTGTATTATTAACTTGTTGACTCCAAAGATGGGCAATTGATTGCTTAGCATGACGAATTTTGGGTAGATGGCATAAAACTGTCTTCATTTTGTGTTAAAGTCAGTATGTCATAACAGTTTTCTAAAGGATGGAAATAAAGTGCCTTCATCTTGCAGGGGCCTTACCCTCCCATATCCTATGTACTGCTCTTGCAATAGAGCCCAACATTTGCAAAATCCATGTATTTCTCAAGACAAAGATTTTTGCTGGTGTTCATATGGAAAACATCCCCGAACCTGGCCCAGGCTGCAGACGAAAACTTCACTGTCATTGACAAGGCATAACAAAAAATTTTTCTACAAACAATACGTGGTTAAGGAAGAAATGAGCCCTGCAATTTGTGGCTGATTTCAAAGGCTCTAAAGAGGTAGTGGATGCCCAGGTGAAGCCGTAACTCTGCAGAGGCAGCAGGTGTTGGGGAGATAGAGAAAGAGATGTCAGGGAGCTCCTAAAAATCTCCTGCTGTGGGATTACTGACCACTGAGCTGGAGGAAGACCAGGGCAAAGACCGGAAAGAGTGTCAGACCAAACCCCTGGACAAGGCTGGTTTAAAATTTCATAAGGGAGTTCCCATTGTGGTGCAGCAGAAATGAATCCAACTAGTACTCATGAGGTTGTGGGTTCAATTCCTGGCTTCACTCAGTGGGTTAAGGATCCAGCATTGCTGTGAGCTGTGGTGTAGGTTGCAGACTCGGCTCATATCTGGTGTTGCTGTGGCTGTGGTGCAGGCTGGCAGCTGTAGCTCTGATTGGACCCCTAGCCTGGGAACCTCCATATGCTCCAGGTGCGGCCCTGAAAAGAAAAAAAAGAATTACATAAGTAGCACTACCACTGTTCTTAACATGAAGCCAGAGGACAGGAAGCCTTGCTTTAAAAATGGCCTCATGCCTTTTTAACACCCTATGACGAGATCTGTACACACACATGATAGTCTAAGCAGAGCTCTGCTGGCAATTTTTTCACCCTGTAGTGTCACCCATCTCCTCTGATTTATCAGGATCCAGGAATACCTACAGCAGTGGCTTCTTGAGATTTGTCAGCTCCAGTGTCAACATCACTTGGTGAGTTGCATTGCAGGAGATTGCCCTCATTTATAATAAACGTCTGACTGCATTTTTCCAGTAAACCCATTTCTTTTGGTTTGTTACTTGCTGTGCTATTTTGCAAATATAAAATTGCATGCAAGTCCTACATGCTAGCAAATGCAGAGAGAGCCAGTGCTGGCTGAGCATATTCATTGTGGGGTGATCAGGAAGCAGTGTTTTAAGCATTTCATATCCCTTCGTGTGTTCCTTTCTTACATGAAGGCGTTTCACTGTTTTAGTTGTCTTAGTAATTGGTTAGGGATTTTCTGTTGAAGTGAAATGTATGATAAATTTTCCCACTGAAAATAATGGGGAAAAGACTACTTTTTTTGTGGCTGTTCAGAACATTTGAGTTTCAAGAATGGATAAACTGTTGTTGAGTGGGAGATAGCTGTGAATTGTTCTGATTTGATAATGAAATAAAAAGAAGTTGGATAAAGGACAGAACTTCCTGCCCAATTTCTCAGATAAACTGCTTAAGCATGTAGCTGTTTTTCTGACTCATGTATTGAGTATCTTAAAATAAAAATTAAAATTAAAGCACCAATAATATTAGACACAGGTGAAATTTGATCTTTTGAAGTTGACTTGTCCCTGTCTTCTGGAATTTGTTTGCCAAAAACAGAATGGTCTTTTGAATTCCCCACTTAAATGTATAAGTATTTGTACTGTGACACAAATCATTTTAATAGCTAATATTCATTTATCATTAATAGGCCACAAAGTATTACATAGAAATAAGTTAGAAACTGGAGTTCCTGCTGTGGCACAACGAGATTTGCAGCATCTCTGCAGCACCAGGAGGCAGGTTCAATCCCCTACCCAGCACAGTGGGTTAAAGGATCTGGAATTGCGACAGCTGTGGCATACATTGCAAATGTGGCTTGGATTAGATCCCTGGTCCTGGATCTTCCATATGCCACATGGCAGTCAACAACAACAAAAAAAAGTTAGAAATTATTAAAAAATGGTCCACTAATTGTATTATAGCAGTTACTTTCAACAATATGGAAATTTTGTTGGTATATAAATTACCTTCTTGTTACATGCTATTACTTTAAATTAAATTTTCTTATTACATTAAATTTTTATAAACTCTAACTTAAAATACTACAAAACACAAAGACTGAATCTAGTAAAAATATCATTTGAGGAGTTCCTGTCGTGGTGCAGCGGAAATGAATCCAACTAGGAACCATGAGGTTGCAGGTTTGATCCCTGACCTCGCTCAGTGGGTTAAGGATCTGGCATGGCTGTGGCTGTGGTATAGGCTGGCGGCTACAGCTCCAATTAGACTCCCAGCCTGGGAACCTCCATATGCCATGGGTGCAGCCCTAAAAAGACAAAAAAGACAAAAAAAATAAAAATAAAATTAAAAAAAAAATCATTTGAGCCAGAAATACAACTACGCTGCATATGTGCATGGGAGGCACAGTAGATTAAAGGAAGATACTTAGAATGTATTCTGGGACATTCCATCTTCCTTCTTCTGTACATTATTAATTTTTATTCCAAGACAATGCAAAAACTCAGATAATGAGGGATGTTTTTCCTAAACCATCTGAGAGTTCATTGATAACCTGGATGCACCATCACTCCTGAGTACTTTAGTGTGTATTTCCCACAGATGAGAATATTCTCCCACACAACCACGCAAGTATCAAAACCAGGGAATTCGCATGGATACAGGACTACAGTTTCATGCACAGACCTCATTTGCATTCCACCAAGTGTCCCCATAACACCGACAGGATGCAGGTAGCAACCGGCCTCTGCCTCCTTCAGTCTGAAACAGTCCTCCATTGTCCCCTCACTTGTGGCACTTTGACACTTTTTTTTTTTTGGCCACACCCATGGCATGCAGAAGCTCCTGGGCCAGGGATCCAATCTGTGCCACACCAGGGACTCGAGCAGCTGCTGTGACAATACTAGATTCTTAACCCATCGTGCCACCACAGAACACCAGGACCTTGACAGTTTTGAAAATTAGAGGCCAGTTATGTTCTAGAAGTTTCCTTAGTTTGGGATTATGTGATGTTTCCTGGAGATTGGATCCAGGTTATATGTCCTTTTAACACAGAAGCGATGGCTGTGCTCTTCTCCTCATGCCCTATCAGGGGGCATAGGGTTTTGCTTTGCCCCATGACTGGTATGCTGACTTTGATCACTAGATGAAGGTAGACTGTGCCAGTCTTCACTGTGAAGTGACATTTTTCCCTTTAGAAATTCACAGGTATTTTATGGGGTGGTATTTTAAGACTATGTAAGTATTCCATTCCCCATCAGACTTTGAATTTATTATTTATTTTTTATATTTGTATGGATGCACATGTTCCTATTTTTTCATGGGTTGCAATCTGTTACCACCATTATTTATGCTGATGCACATGGTGTCCCCAATCTGACCAGTGGGGGGGGCCCCTTCAGGCTGACGTCCCATCTTTTTGACATGACCTATCATTCTCTGAGCACTTCTGCACCACTGGATGTTCCCAGTTTGTACTTTCCCTGCCCAGCCCTAGAATCAGTTAACGTCCCCTGGTGCCCTTAAGTGGGGAAAGCAATTCTGAAGCCAAAGTCTGCACCCTACATATGCTCATTGCTATGGAGATGTCATTGTTTCCAAGCAATTTAGTGAACAGTGCTACATATGTGTTTGCATTTAAATGTGTGTGCACGTATGGAGGAATACATGTGTGTTCGTGAGCATACATACACACATTTCCATTTGTCTTTACTTCTATGTAACTGTATATATTGGACTTGAGGTCATACAGTTCTTTCAATCCCAATCCAGTACATGGGTTTACTTCTAGTTCTTTTCCCCTATCCATATTCGTAACTCCCTTCTCCAAATGTGAGAAACCTGGGTCCTCTTATCCTTAATATACTAACACGTTCGATCATCTCCCCTGTTCGTGAACAGTCTTGCATCTGCCCTCTCTGACATCCTCTTCACCTCATGGTGGCTGCTTCCACTCAGTGGACACCCTCCTTGGCCATCTGGACTCTGATGGCCAGCAAGGCTTCCCTCCAGGGGACTCCCTTCTTCCTCTGTGAACTGGGCTGCTGGTCCACCCACCCTTTGATGCAGAAAAAAAATCTTCTGATACCTCTGGCATATTTTATACTACCCAAAATTCTATGACCCTTTTCAACTTTAGTGGAATGTGGGAATGTGCTGAAAACACATTTATCAAACCTAAGTGTGAAACTTTGTTGGATGCGTGATGGGAAATTTGAGCTGATGCCTTCATGCCATAAAAAGGAAATTAGAGGCTGTACATAATTTTGTTTTTGAAATTCTCAGTGTTCAATAAAGATATAAATTTTGGATTTCATCCAAAGATATACTTTTTTAAAAATCTCCTTTTAAATTTGTTTGCTCATGGAGTTCCCATTATGACTCAGCAGTAATGAACCTGACTAGTATCCATGAAGACTCGGGTGTGATCCCTGGCCCCCCTCAGTGGGTTAAGGATCTGGTGTCACTGTGAGCTGCAGCATAGGTCAAAGACATGGCTTGGATCCTCTTCACCTCATGGTGGCTGCCATGGGTACAGCCCTAAAAAGACCCAAAAAATCAATTTTTATTTGCCATGGGTACAGCCCTAAAAAGACCCACTTAATGAGGCCAGGGATTGAACCCACATCCTCATGGATACTAGTTGGGTTTGTTACCGCTGAGCCACAATGGGACCTCCCACTTTGGGTGATTTAGATGTCATATATTTGAGAATGATAACGACCATGTAGTACTGTACTATGTAGTTTCTAAAAGAAACAGACCAGGCATATATAAGGAATATGATATTGATGAGGATAAATAGGGGATGAGCTAAAAGCCTCTCGTTACTTTCTAAAATCTAGTATGTCATCTGTCAGTGTATTTTAATATATTTGCAGCAATGGCTTATCAAGTGCTTTTCTGCATGCTTCAGGATATATTTAACTTTGCCAATAAAGTTTCTCAGAATTAATACATTTTAAAAGACTCAAGCCTAAAATGTCACAAGATAGGTGGGCAAATCTGGGAAAAATTTCTCCAGGAAACAAGGTCCTAGGCAAGTCAGCATAACCATGAAAGCAAGATGTTGACTGTAATCATGTGATGGTCTGGCGACTTTGAATTTCTAATCACCTGTGATTAAAGTTTTGATTCTCAATAATTATATGTGCAATTGTTTTGAATTTACAAAATCTATATAGATGGATGTTATTTTGGTAATTATTATTACTGAGAAACAACTAATTCAAGAATTCCAGGTTTTTCCCTGTGAAAGAGGCACTCTTCTAATTCACTGGGAGGGTCACAGAAGCCTTGTGTCCTCAGTGGCCCCTAGCTTTGGATATTATAACCTTTGCAGGAGAATAGGAGTCCCTGCTATAACTCTTACTGCCTTTAGGTCAGGAAGGGACTGTATTTTTGTGTCCTAGTTTCAGCTTTTCTCAGCTTAGAAACCTTTCCCTCACCTCTGTTAGCCTAGAAATTATTACTTAACTCATGGCTTTAGGCTTCGCATAGGGTCATCCAAGACTTGTAGACTAACTTGGAGCCCTGGTCTCTGCTCCCAGATGGCCCTATTCTTAGTTAGTAGTTACAGGAGAACATTCCTGAAATGAGCTGCAGGTCAGAACTGGGGTTTATGTGGCTTTAGTCTCTCCATAGAGGGTTGCCTGGTTCAACATGGGTTTCAGAATAGGGACATACTTATAATAACATGCTATTCACTGATAACGTGAAATTCAAATTTAACCAGGCTTCCTATTGTTGTTGTTTTGTTGCTGGTGTGTCTGTTGTGGTGGTTGTTTTGTTGCTGGCCTGTGTATTGTGGTTGTTTGCTAAACCTGGTGACCAGATCCTCCAATGGCAGAGAATAGCATATGGGTGGCAGGGAGGCTTCGGAAAGTCTTGGTAAGCCCACTAGATTGAGGGAGCCTACCCAAAAGATGGACTGTAAAGATATAGAAACAATAAGGTGGTTATCCTCTAACTTCTTTTAACAGTAGACCTCCTTTAGAGAGAGCCAGGTTTAAATTAGCATGGAAAACTGAATCCAGAAATGCATTAAGAGGCTCATACATCATGATCAAGTGGGATTTATCCCAGGGATGCAAGGATTTTTCAAGATCCACAAATCAATCCTGTGCTACACCACATTAACAAACTGAAGAATAAAAACCATATAATCATAGCAATAGATGCATAAAAAGATTTGGATAAAGTCCAACACCTATTTCTGATAAAAACCCTCCAGAAAGTCGGCATAGAGGGAACCTACCTCAATATAATAAAGGCCATATATAACAAACCCACAGCTAACATCATTTGTAATGGGGAAAAATTGAAAGCATTTCCACTAAGATCAGTTATAAGACAAGGATGTCCACTCTCACCACTTTTATTAAACACAGTTTTGGAAGTCCTAGCCATGGCAATCAGAGAAGAAAAATAAATAAAAGGAATCCAAAGTGGAAAAGAAGAAGTAAAAGTGTTCCTGTTTGCAGATGACATGATACTATTCATAGAAAATCCTAAAAATGTGACCAGAAAACTACTAGAGCTCATCAATGAATTTGGTAAAGTTGCAGGATACAAGATTAATACATAGAAATCTCTTGCATTTCTATATACTAACAATGAACAATCAGAAGAGAAATTAAGGAAACAATCCCATTCATTATTGCTTCAGAAAGAATATAATGCCTAGGAATACATTTACCTAAGGAGGCAAAAAGACTTGTGCTCTGAAAACTGTAAGACACTGTTGAAAGACAGTGAAGATGATACAATCAAATGAAGCACCTTGCAGATATCATCTTGGAATAATTGTGTCAGGTGACATCCAAAGTTTTACTGATGTTGACCTCTTAGTTCCTGCATCTCTGCCCACCTGATAGATCATAAGTGGTTCTGTGTGTGCTGTTTATAATAAGGAAACAGAGTCATTGGAGGAAATGAGGACTTTTCAAGATTTCAGGAGAATTCTCTGAGCCTCATATTCTAATGGACCCATGTCTCCATTTCTTTTGAAGACAGATGAGACCTGAGAAAAGGTGATGCTCCCTGATGTAGTGGGCTCAGCAGTGTCTGAGCAGAACTCTCAGGACAACCTGTCTGAGACGTCCAACGTGATAGCAAAGCTGAGACAAAATGCCACCTGCTGACTCACCGCAGGAGAGAGCAAGCTGGTACGATATCATTAGAGAAATAACAACACACAACAATAGCGGGCACTTGTTGGGCACTTCCTCTGAAGGCAGTGTGCCAGGAGCGATCTTCACATCTTCATTCAATCCCCAGGACAACCTGTTATCAGAGGCTTCACGATATCCACCTTCATCCATAAAATAAAGTATACAACATGCTCAGCACTGATGGGACAGAGAGAAGGTAGGGTCCCACATGTCTAGTCTTTAATTCCACATCACGTGACACCAGGCTACAAGAAAAATCTGAAGGCAGAAGGCAGATCTGGAGATCTAGCTGGCCAGGTTTCCTGGAACTTCTGCAGTGAAAGGGACACCCGCACCAAAACCAGGGAGGGTGGGGCTTCTTGAACCCTGTTTCTCACTGGTGCCTGGAATGCTCCCAGCCCCGCCCCCTCTGATTGAGACTTGATGGGACACCCCAGGTGGAGGGTCACCCTCAGAGAGGTGGGCAGGGGCTTCCTGGGTCAGACCTTGGAGGGTGGAACCTTGTCACTCTGCTCTACCCACTACCCACAGCCTCCGGGGGGCCTGGGTTTCTGCAAGAGAGGGGGCAGTTCCTCCAGCTGAGATCCCGCTAACCTGGGTGTGTCATGAAGCCCCAGGGGATGAGTTAAAAGGAACCACATCAAAGACATAAAGATCATACAGGATCCCTGGAGCCAACTCAGCTCCCACTTCAGAGGGATAGGAATCATGACATGAGTCAATAATGCAAAATCAACCAAAAATCACTTTCATTTCTACAATAGTAAAATGACAGCACCAACCAAATCCAAACCCTTAGTAGACATCTACTTTGAGAATCAAAATGACAGTTTTTAAAGGCTTTTGTCAGCAAGCAGCCACTATTTTTCACTGCTTTTTAAAAAAAAGGGGTAAAGAGAGAGATCTGAAGTTTAGGGAAGAGACTTCAGAAAAGACTTTTAACCTTGCCATTATCTAAATCGATTCACTTTGACCCAGTTTTGCTTTTCATAGAGGTCAAAAGCACTTGTGGTCTTATGGGCTGAATTTTTCAATCTCTAAAGAGCAGAGGTATGTTCAGAAAATTGCCATCTGGCATAAAAGGTAGCCAAAACCTTGCAGTGGGAGCAAAGCAATCAGGATGAAGAATTTTCTTTTCTCTTTCATAGCAAGACTGAGAATTAATTTTTTGGACCACTGATTTTGTGCCAGGTACAAAGATGCTGAGCATGTTATATACTTTATCTTACTTAATCCTGACAATTTTTATCAGGTAAGCATTAGATTCTTCACATTACATGTGAGTAAACAGAGGTTTCCTAGCTAGTAAATGGGATTTGATTTCATTGGGTTCCACTGCTTCCCGAGTGAAAAGAACAATTCTTCCACTCTTTTGGACTAATATTTTAAAATAAGTTTTTTTTAATTGAGATGTAATCTATATTTTGTAGTATGTTCATATGCACCTTCAATGATCTACTTGATATGTTTTCACAGTTGTTTCCATTCCTGTAACCACTACCCAAAACCAGATTGAGAATAAATGCTGCCATAACCCTGGACACGCTCCCTCTGGCCCCAGTCATTCGATGCCAGTGCAGCCCAGGTAAGCACTGCTCTGATCCTTATTGCCCCAGACTAACTTCACCTGTTCTTTAAAGTCATATAAAATGAAATAGGACATTCCATTCTCCTTTTGTGTGTGGCTTCTCTCACACAGCATAAGCTTTTGAGATTCATGCATACTGCTTATTTTATTCATGCTTCATTCATTTTCATTCTTAGTACTATTCCATTTAACAGATATACCATAATTCCTTAACCATTCTCCCGTTGATGGACATTTGGGTTGTTTCCACTTTTATAATGTTAGGAATAAAGTTTTCAGGGACACTTGTATAGAACTTTTTTGGGGGAGAGAGCATATATTTTCATTTCTCTTAAGTAAATTCATAGAAGTGGAATTGCTGAGTCCTAGGGTGGAAGCTTATCTAACTTTTTAAAAAACTCCCAACACTTCTCCAAATTGTCATGCTCTTGGATAAATATTAAGGCACATTCAACAAATATTTATTGAGGGCTAATAAGATAAAACAAAAATAATCTCTGCTGCTGTTAGGAACAGCTAGCTGGGGAAGACACAGTAGAGCAATAAACAAGTTAAATATAAATGATCTAATGTTGATAAGTGCTCTAGAGAAAAATGAAGTACCAAGAAGGAGGAGGAAGCATCTAGCTTGTGCACAATTAATATTAACTATTGCCATTTCTTTGGCTGCACCTGCAATATACCAGGGATTGAACCCACACCACAGCAGTAATCTGAGCCACAGCAGTGACAAACACTGGATCTGTAACCTGCTGAACCACCAGGGAACTCCTTTTGTGACTCAGAAGTCAGATCTTTGGATTTTGCAACCGGGAGATGTTTTGGTGACCTTTCGAGAGGAGTGGCAGTGTCATAAGACCTCTTAGCTAGCCATGAGTCACTCTTGCCAGTGGATGCAGAAAAAGTGTTATCAACCATCCTAGGTAAACTCTGGGCTCTGGGGTGAGCCAGTTTGGGCTCAAATCCTGGCTTGTCCATTACTAGGTACCCTTGGGCAAGTTACTACTTTCTCTAAGTCTCAATTTTCCTATATATAAAAAGAGATAATGATAAGCATCCTATCCTTATAGGATTATAAGGTCAAAGGAGAAAATGCTTGTAATTTGCTTGACACAAAGACTGAGACATGGAATTCCCATCATGGCACAGTGGTTAATGAATCCGACTAGGAACCATGAGGTTGTGGCGTCGATCCCTGGCCTCGCTCAGTGGGTTAAGGATCTGGCATTGCCATGAGCTGTGGTGTAGGTCACAGACACTGCTTATATCCCGTGTTGCTGTGGCCCTGGCATGGGCCGGTGGCTACAGCTCCGATTAGACCCCTAGCCTGGGAACCTCCTTACGCTGTGGGAGTGGCCCTAGAAAAGGCAAAAAAAAAAAAAAGACTGAGACATGATATGCACTCAACATTTACTGTCATCATTTAAAAAAAGGAGACTTTTTTGTTTCTTATGTGACCTAGTTGAGCATTTGATTGTTATAGCCTATATTTTTTCCAAATGTCTGCATGTTCCCTGAAATTCCTACTCCTATGGTCATGTCTGGCTTTGAAGCGCTGCTTCTGTAGGACTCTTTGAGGTCATGCCTGTTTTACTTCCTAGCTGATCTTTCTCTTCTCTGTGCTGACCCAGATGTGGAATTCAGCCCCCATTTCTGGATCCCCTCCCCCACCAAATCCTGATGTCACAATAAGCATTAGGAATTGCAGCCATAACTGATGAAACAGGGAAATGAAAGAGGGATGGTGCCCAACAGCCTGGAAATGGCCCCCACTCCATGGAATCAGATACTGGGCTCCAGAGTCCTTCTGATGCCAAGCATCTGCTTGGTCGTTCCCTGCTGTTTTCTCTCCTTCCCTCTGCTCTTAGCATCCCTCCACCCGAAATCTCTGTTCATCTTTCCCCAGAGAATTTTTTTTTTTTTTTTTTTTGGTCTTTTGTTGTTGTTGCTATTTCTTGGGCCGCTCCCGCGGCATATGGAGGTTCCCAGGCTAGGGGTTGAATCGGAGCTGTAGCCACCGGCCTACACCAGAGCCACAGCAACGCGGGATCTGAGCCGCGTCTGCAACCTACACCACAGCTCACGGCAACGCCGGATCGTTAACTCACTGAGGAAGGGCAGGGACCGAACCCGCAACCTCATGGTTCCTAGTCGGATTCGTTAACCACTGCGCCACGACGGGAACTCCCCCAGAGAAATTTAATTATCTCATTTGTTTTCTTGTTCTCTGAAACTGACCTCTACCACCACACAGGGTTGTTCCCTCTAAGAGAAAGTTTTACATTAGTTCTACCTAATAAACAACATTTGGCTAAGAGCATCGCTTTCATCCTAGTTCTCCTCAGATGTGAGATGAGAGGTCTAATTTTGGACAGGGGTTGATGTTTCCCCATCGTCTGTCTGAGAGCCTGTGCTTTATCAGAAGAGGTGAAGTCTCAGATCCTCACCTTGGCTTTCTGACAATGGAAGAGAGATTTGGGGTTTGGGGGGCCTGGGGCCATCCTTGGCATGAGGTGTGGAGTGGGTGGTAAGGGCCCTGCTGGCCATGTGCTCTGCTCTGCAGAAAGCTGCTCCAGCCCTGAATTGGGCTCTTGGGCTCTCCTGGTGAATCTCAGCTCGTTTCTCACATGTGTTTCAAAGGAAGCCTTTACGGTTTTTAAAATGCCTTTTAGCAAACTGTATCCTGTTCTTTTGGTATTTTGAATTTGGAATTATGCCTTGAATTGCAGTTTAATTGCTCTTCTTTTACTTTACTTCTCTGTAATTGCCAAGCTTTCTAATTTTATTTCCTTTTAAAGATGCTTAAAAAAATTCACTTTCCTAGCACCGAAAATAAATAAATAAATAAAACCTTAGGCATAAATCTAACAAAATCTGTACAAGATCTATATGAGGGAAACTACATGGCTCTGATGAAAGAAATCAAAGAACCAAGTAAATGGAGAGAGATTTTTTTTAAAAAATTATTTTTATTACTCAAATGAATTTATCACACCTGTAGTTGTATAATGATCATCACAATCCAATTGCACAGGATTTCCATCCCACAGCCCAAGCACATCCCCCCACCCCCCAAACTGTCTCCTCCGGAGACCATAAGTTCTTCAATGCCTGTGAGTCAGCATCTGTTCTGCAAAGTTCAGTCTGTCCTTTTTTCAGATTCCACATGTCAGTGAAAGCATTTGATGTTGGTGTCTCATTGTATGGCTGACTTCACTTAGCATGATAATTTCTAGGTCTATCCATGCTGCTAAAAATGCTGGTATTTCATTCCTTTTAATGGTTGAGTAATATTCCATTTTGTATATGTCCCACATCTGCTTGATCCACTCCTCTGTCGATGGACATTTAGGTTGTTTCCATGTCTTGGCTATTGCAAATAGTGCTGCAATGAACATCGGAGTACATGTGTCCTTGCGAGTCATGGTTTTCTCTCGATAGATGCCCAGGAGTGGGATTGCTGGATCAAATGGTAGTTCTATGTTTAGTTTTCTGAGGCATCTCCATACTGTTTTTGACAGTGGTTGCACCAATTTACAATCCCACCAACAGTGTCATGGGGTTCCTTTTTCTCCACACCCTCTCTAGCACTTCTTGTTTGTAGACTTTTGGATGATGGCCATTCTGGCTGGTATAAGGTGGTACCTCATAGTGGTTTTGATTTGTATCTCTCTAATAATGAGTGATGTTGAACATCTTTTCATGATTTTTTTTGGCCATGCATATGTCTTCTTTGGAGAACTGTCTGTTTAGATCTTCTGCCCATTTTTTGATGGGGTTGTTTGTTTTTTTGGTATGGAGCTGCAGAAGGTGTTTATAAATTTTGGAGATTAATCCCTTGTCAGTCGATTCACTTGCAAAGATTTTCTCCCATTCTGTGGGTTATCTTTTTGTGTTGTTTAGGGTTTCCTTTGCTGTGCAGAAACTTTGAAGTTTGATTAGGTCCCATTTGTTTATTTTTGTTTTTGTTGTCAATACTCTGATAGGCGGATCTGAGAAGATGTTGCTGTCGTTTATGTCAGAGAGTGTTTGGCCTATGTTTTCCTCTAAGAGTTTGATAGTGTCTGGTCCTATATCTAGGTCTTTAATCCATTTGGAGTTTATTTTTGTGTATGGTGTTAGGGAGTGTTCTAATTTCATTCTTTTCCATGTGGCTGTCCAGTTTTCCCAGCACCACTTATTGATCAAGCTGTCCTTTCTCCATTGTATATTCTTGCCTCCTTTGTCATAGATGAGTTGACTGTAGGTGCATGGGTTGAATTCTGGGCTTTCTCTCCTGTTCCACGGATCTATAGTTCTGTCTTTGTGCCAGTACCATGCAGTTTTGATGATTGTTGCTTTATAGTATAGTCTGAAGTCTGGGAGCCTGATTCCTCCAGCTCCATTTTTCTTTTTCAGGATGTCTTTGGCTATTCTGGGTCTTTTGTGCTTCCAAAGAAACTTTAAAATATTTTGTTCGAGTTCTGTGAAAAATGTCCTTGGTAATTTGACAGGGATTGCATTGAATCTGTAGATTGCCTTAGGTAGTATAGTCATTTTGACAATATTAACTCTTCCAGTCCACGAGCGTGGTATATCTTTCCATCTATTTGTGTCAGCTTTGATTTCTTTCATCGGTGTGTTATACTTTTCAGAGTACAGGTCTTTTGACTCTTTTAGGTAGGTTTACTCCTAGGTATTTTATTCTTTTGGATGCGATGGTAAACGGGATTGCTTCCCTAATTTCTCTTTCTGCTCTTTCATTGTTAGTGTATAGAAATGCCATTGATTTCTGTGTATTGATTTTGTATCCTGCGACTTTGCCAAATTCATGGATGAGCTCTAAAAGTTTTCTGGTAGAGTTTTTAGGATTCTCTAGGTATAGTATCATGTCATCTGCAAATAGGGATAGTTTTACTTCTTCCTTTCCAATTTGGATTCCTTTTATTTCTTTTACTTCTCTGATTGCTGTGGCTAGGACTTCCAGAACTATGTTGAAGAGTAGTGGCGACAGCGGGCATCCTTGTCTTGTTCCTGATCTCAGCGGGAATTCTTTCAGCTTTTCACCACTGAGAATGATGTTTGCTGTGGGTTCGTTATATATGGCCTTTATCATGTTGAGGTAGGTTTCCGTTATGCCCACTTTCTGAAGGGTTTTTATCAGAAATGGGTGTTGGATTTTGTCAAAGGCTTTTTCCGCATCTATTGAGAGGATCATGTGGTTTTTATTCTTCAGTTTGTTAATGTGGTGTATCACACTGATGGGTTTGTGGATATTGAGGAACCCTTGCATCCCTGGGATAAATCCCACTTGATCATGATGTAAAATCCTTTTCATGTACTCTTGGATGCAGTTTGCTAGTATTTTGTTGAGGATTTTTGCATTGATGTTCATCCATGAAATTGGCCTGTAGTTTTCTTTTTCTGTGGTATCTTTGTCTGGTTTTGCTATTAGGGTGATGGTAGCCTCATAGAATGAGTTTGGGAGAATCCCTTCCTCTGCAATTTTTTGAAATAGTTTCAGAAGGAGAGGTGTTAGCTCTTGTCTAAATGTTTTATGGAATTCGCCTGTGAAGCCATCTGGTCCTGGACTTTTGTTTGTTGGAAGTTTTTAAATCACAGTTTCAATTTCAGTTCTTGTGATGGGTCCATTCATCTGTTCTATTTCATCTTGGTTTCGTCTTGGAAGATTGTACTTTTCTAAGAATTTGTCCATTTCTTCTAGGTTTTCCTTTTTATTGGCATATAGTTGCATATAGTAGTCTCTTATGATCCTTTGTATTTGTGTGATGTCCGTTGTTACTTCTCCTTTTTCATTTCTAATTTGATTGATTTGAGTCCTCTCTCTTTTTTGCTTGATAAGTCTGGCTAAGGGTATATCAATTTTGTTGATCTTTTCAAAGAACCAGCTTTCCGTTTCATTGATCTTTTCTATGGTTTTCTTTGTTTCTATTTCATTGATTTCTGCTCTGATCTTTATGATTTCTTTCCTTCTACTAACTTGAGGTCTTGTCTGTTCTTCTCTCTCAAGCTGCTTTAGATGTAAAGTTAGCTTGTTTGTTTGATCTTTTTCTTGTTTCCTGAGGTGGGCTTGTATTGCTATAAATTTTCCTCTTAGAACGGCTTTTGCTGCATCCCATAGGTGTTGGAGTGTCGTATCTTCGTTGTCATTTGCTGCTAGGTATTTTTTAATTTCCTCTTTGATTTCTTCAGTGATCCATTGGTTGCTTAGTAGCATGTTGTTGAGTCTCCACGTGTTTGTGTTTTTTGTAGATTTTTTTTCTTGTGGTTGATGTCCAGTCATATAGAGTGGTTGGAAAAGATGCTTGATATGATTTCAATTTTCTTAAAGTTACTGAGGTTGGATTTGTAGCCCAGGATGTGATCATTCTTAGAGAATGTTCCATGTGCACTTGAGAAGAATGTGTATTCTGTTGCTTTTGGATGGAGTGTCCTATAAATATCTATTAAGTCCATCTGGTTTAATGCTTCATTCAGGGCCTGTGTTTCCTTATTGATTTTCTGTCTGGTTGACCTGTCCATTGCTGTAAGTGGGGTGTTAAAGTCCCCCACTATGATTGTGTTATTGTCCATTTGTCCTTTTAAGGTTGTTAGCAGTTGCCTTATATATTGTGGTGAACCTGTGTTGGGTGCGTAGATATTTAAAATTGTTATATCTTCTTCTTGGATTGATCCTTTGATGATTATGTAATGACCTTCTTTGTCCCTTATAATAGTCTTCATTTTAAAGTCTATTTTGTCTGATATGAGTATTGCTACTCCAGCTTTCTTTTGATCCCCGTTTGCATGAAATATTTTCTTCCATCCTCTCACTTTCAATTTGTATGTGTCCCTAGAAGTGAAGTGGGTCTCTTGAAGACAGCATATATATGGGTCTTGTTTTTGTATCCATTCAGCCAGTCTATGTCTTTTGGCTGGGGCGTTTAGTCCATTCACATTTAAGGTAATTATTGATATGTATGTTCTTATTGCCATTTTATTAATTACTTTTTTCTTTCCTTCTTCTCTTGTTCTTTTCTGCCCATGGAAGTTCCTCTAGTATTTGTTGTAAGGCTGGTTTAGTGTTGCTGAATTCTCTCAGCTTTTGCTTATCTGTGAAGGTTTTAATTTCTCATTCAAATCTGAATGAGAGCCTTGCTGGGTAGAGTAATCTTGGTTGGAGGTTTTTCCCTTTCATCACATTAAGTATATCATGCCATTCCCTTCTGGCCTGCAGAGTTTCTGCTGAAAAATCTGCCGATAACTTTATCAGGGTTCCCTTGTGTGTTGTTTGTTACTTTTCCCTAGCTGCTTTCAAGATTTTCTGTGTCTTTAATTTTGGTCAGTTTGATTAATATGTGTCTTGGGGTGTTCCTCCTTGGGTTTATTTTATATGGTACTCGTTGTGCTTCCTGGATTTGAGTGAGTGGTTCTTTTCCTATGTTAGGGAAGTTTTTGGCTGTTATCTCTTGGAATATTTTTTTCTGTCTCTTTCTCTCTCTCTCCTCCTTCTGGCACCCCTACAATACAGATGTTGGTGCATTTAATATTGTCCCAGAGTTCTCTGAGACTTTCTTCATTTGTTTTCAATCTTTTTTCTCTTTTCTGTTTTACATCCGTAATTTCCACTAATCTGTCCTCCACCTTGCTTATTCATTCCTCTGCCTCCTGTATTCTGCTGTTAGCTGCTTCTAGGGAATTTTTTATTTCAGTGATCGTATTTTGCGTCTCTTCTTGTTTAAGTTTGATATCTTGTATCTCTTTGGTCAGTGTTTCCTGTAAGTTATCCATCTTTGCCTCCAGTTTATTTCCAATGTCTTGCATCATCTTCAGCATCAACAGTCTAAAGTCTCTTTCCTAGAGACTGAGAATCTCCTCCTTGCTTAGCTGTTTTTCTGGGGTTTTTCCTTTCTCTCTCATCTGAGTTATAGGTCTCCATCTTTTCATTTTTATAGGTTTTTGGTGTGGTGACCTTCTTATAGATAATAGAGTTGTAGCCTCTCTTACTTCTGATGTCTGCCCCCCTTGTGGCTGAAGTTAGTATGGGGCTTGCTGTAGGCTTCCTGATGGGAGGGGCTGATGCCTGCCCACTGGTAGGTGGAGCTGATTCTAATCCCTCTGGTGGGTGGGACTTAGTCTCTGGATGGGATTAGAGGCAGCTCTGTGCCTGAGGGGTCTTTAGGTAGTCTGTTTACTGAGGGGTGGGGCTGTGATCCCACCTGGGTTGTTGTTTGCCCTGGGGCTTTTCAGCTGCTGGCTGATGGGTGGGGCCAGATTTTCCCAAAATGGCCACCTCCAGAGATAGGCATGCTGCTGAATATTCCTGAAAGCTTTGCTTTCAATGTTCTTCCCTCACAACAAACCAAGTTCACTCCTGTTTTCCCAGGATGTCCTCCAAGAACTGCAGTCAGGTTTGACCCAGATTCCTGTGGAGACTTTGCTCTGCCCTGGGACCCAGTGCACGTGAAAGTCTGTGTGCGCCTTTTCAGAATGGGGTCTCCATTTCCCCCAGTTCTGTAGAGCTCCTGCACACAAGCCCCACTGGCCTTCAATGCCAGATGCTCCAGGGGCTCTTTCTCCCTGTGCCAGATCCCCACACGTGAGAGTTTGATGTGGGGCTCAGAACTCTCACTCCTGTAGGTGAGTCTCTGTGAACCAGTTAGTTTCCAGTCTGTGGCGCCCCACCCAGGAGGTATGGGGTTGTTTATATCACATAATCAGCTACGTGATTGCATACCTTTTGATGTGGCCTACCTCTTCATGCAGCCTCCTCTTTGTCTTCTGGAGTAGGATATCTTTTTTAAGGTTTCTGGTCCATTTGGTTGAAGATTGCTCAGGCTTTAGTTGTGAATTTTGTTGTTTTTAGGAGAAAAGTTGAGCTCCAGTCCTTCTATTCTGCCATCTTAATCCCATCTGGAGAGAGATTCTGAGGCATTAGGTAGATGTGTCCCAGGCTGAGCAACTGAAATCTGTCCCCTGTGGACAGATAACTTCAAGATAAAGATTATGGCAGGAGCAAGGAGGAACTATGTCCTGTTGGGATAAAAGAGAGAAACCACCTATTTCTCATTCTTGAGGTGAAGGAGACCTCCCAGACCACACATGTGCAGAAAGGTTCCTCAGGGGTCAGAGAAGGGAGGGGGCGTCAGCCCATAGTACATCCTGTCAACTTCCCAGAGACCTCCTTGCTAGAATCCATCCTGGCTAAAAGATGCCATGTGTGCACAGGGAAGGGCCCTGAGTCAGGCCAGAGGTGGGCTCAACACCAGACAGAGCAAGATGATTGGCCAGAGAAAGCCTTTGAACACCCCATCCCCACCTCCTTGCCCATATCCTCTGCCTGCCTGCATTTTGTCTGCATCAAAACTGTAGCCTCCTTGGCTTTCCCTGAGTTCCAAAGAGTAAATTTAATCAGAGAAGTTAGAAAATGCAGAACGAAAGGGAAAGCGTCAAGCAAGACAGTAACAGTTTAGCGCTAAACAAAGTCAAGGAACTTTAGTTCCCCTCAAGGGCCATAGATAATATTATGAGCCATGTCCTTGGATGTGTTTGCAGATACTGAAACCCCCGCCAGGTGGAAGATGTTAACTGCTACCCACTGGCGAGGCTGTGGGGCAAGAGAATCACTCTTCACTGCTGCTAGGAATTCAAAATGGTGCAGCGCTTTCAAAGACAGTGTGGCACTTTATTCCACAACTACGTATATACTTTTACACATGAGCCAGCCATCATGCTTCTAGATATTTATCCAATTAAAATGAAAACTTATGTGCACACAAAAACTAGCATGGACAACACCAGAAGTATATTCAAACATAATCTGTGGACTTCTGTCAATAAAATGCATCAATATTGGCTCATGGATTGTAACAACTGTAACACACTCACACAGGAGGTTGATAATAGGGGAAACTGTGTGAGGTAGGGCATGTGCATGAACACAGGAAACTTCTGCTTTCTGATCAGTTTTCCTGTAAATTTCCTAAAATTGCTCTATTTTCGTTGCTAGGGCTGTTGTAACCAAGCATCACAAACCAAGTGGTCTAAACCTATAGAAATGTATTGTCCCATGGTTCTGGAGAGTCTGAAATGAAGTAGGCAGGGTCACGCTCCCTCCGAGACTCTGGTTGGGGTTCTTCCTTGTCTCTTCCAGCTTCTGGTGCTGTCTGGCGGGGCATGGTGCTCTTGGCTTACAGCTGCATCACTGCAGTCTCTGCCTCCATCACCACATGACCTCTTCCCCACCGTCTTCCCTCTCTGTGTCTGGTCCAAATCTCCTCCTTTTATAATGACACTCGCCACACTGGATTAGGGCACATCCTAATGCCCTCATCTTAAATTGATGATCTACAAAGATTCTATCTCCAAATAAGGCTGTCACATCCACAAGTACTGGGGACTTATACAGATCTTTTTAGGGGAGGCGATTCAAACCATAATATGCTCTGAAAAAATGAAGTGTGTTAATTTAAAAAAAATTGTTCTTTTCTTCTGTGGCTAAAAGGAAGATAGGGAGTTCCCATTGTGGCTCAGTGGGTTAAGAACCTGATAGTGTCCGTGGGGATGCGGGTGTGATCTCTGGCCTTGCTCAGTGGGTTAAGGATCCAGTGCTGCCACAAGCTGCAGTGTAGGTTGCAGATGTGGCTCAGATCCAGTGATGCTATGGCTGTGGTGTAGGCCTGCAGCTGCAGCTCTGATTCTACCTCTGGCCCAAGAACTTCCATATGCCGCAGGTGTGGCCATAAAAGGAAGAAAAGGAAGAAAAGAAAAGAAAAAAGGAAGATAGGGAAAGCAAAATCTTAAAAAATAAGATAGGAGTTCCCGTCGTGGCGCAGTGGTTAACGAATCCGACTAGGAACCATGAGGTTGCGGGTTCAGTCCCTGCCCTTGCTCAGTGGGTTAAGGATCCGGCGTTGCCATGAGCTGTGGTGTAGGTTGCAGACGTGGCTTGGATCCTGCGTTGCTGTGGCTCTGGCGTAGGCCAGTGGCTACAGCTCCGATTCAACCCCTAGCCTGGGAACCTCCATATGCCGCAAGAGCGGCCCAAAGAGATAAGCAAAAAGACAATAAAATAAAATAAAATAAAATAAAATAAAATAAAAAATAAGATAAAGGAGTTTATTTACCAAAGAGAAACAGACTCAAAGGCATAAAAAACAAACTTATGGTTCCCAAAGGGGAAAGGGGGTGGGAGGGATAAATTAGGAGTATGAGGTTAATGGATACACATCACTATATAGGTAAACAATAAGGACATATTGTGTAGTAAAAGCAACTATATTCAATAGCTTGTAATAACCTATAATAGAAAAAGAATCTGCAAAAATATGTATAAATGAATCACTTTGTTGTACACCTGAAACTAACACAATATGGTAAATCAACTATACTTCAATTAAAAAAAAAAAAAAGGAAGCTAGGGAGAGACATGAAGAAATAACTTTCCCAATTTTAGCTTAATTCCCTGACATAGAGATTTGAACAGTAATAGCTATAAATTCTAAGGCTTGATAGCTTTGTAATATGATTTTAGATAATCCTCAGTATTCTATAAAAGTAGAGGGAAAATATTTAAGTCAGAAGAAAGAGGATTCCCATCCTTTTTTTATATGTAACATACCCTAAAATAAAAATGTCTCCAAACAGAGCCATAATCGATATCAATGTCTAGAAAGAAGCAAATTAAACTTGTGTAGTTTTACTTTTTTGTCTTTTTGGGGCCACACCTGCGGCATATGGAGGTTCCCAGGCTAGGGGTCAAATTGGAGCTGTAGCCGCCAGCCTACACCACAGTCACAGCAATGCCAGAGCCAAGCCTGGTCTGCAACCTGTATCACAGCTCACAGCAACACTGGATCCTTGACCTACTGACTGAGGCCAGGGATCAAACCTGCATCCTCATGGATACTAGTCGGGTTCATGAACCTGCTGAGCCATGATGGAAACTCCAAACTTGTGCAGTTTTAAAGACAATGTGTTGTGTTTTTTTTTGGTCGCGCCTGTGGTGTGTGCAAGTTCCCAGGCCAGGGGTCAAGCCCACACCACAGCAGCAACTCAAGCCACTGCAGTGGCATCACCAGATCCTTAACCTACCAGAGAACTCTGACGATGTTTTATATATAATGGCACTGGGATAACAAAGTCAGGGGTGAAGTCTCTTTTGGGGTAACAGAGAAATACAGTTCACGACAGATGAACTGGCAGATTAGCTGCCTTGGTTGGAATACTGTGCGAAAGAGGACATGGCTTCTGGTTTCCTTAGAAGTCAGAGCTGCCCTCTGTCCCCAGCCTCAGGCTGTGATCTGGACCCCAGCTGTCTGTCCCACCAGGACAAGCAGTGTCTCTAGGACAATGTGTGCAAATCCATCTGTGCCAGAGACAAATGGCTGCCCGATGTTCAGTGTATACTCTCCCTCCTATCTCACCTAACCCAGATTTTGTTTGAGATAAAATTAAACAGTCATCTCCCTAGGCCCAGGAGACCTAACTCTGCCTGAGTCACGGTTGGGAGTCCCAGAGAAGGGTTCTCAAGGGTTTGACCCTCTCCCTGTCTTCCTTCCTGGCTGTGGATATGGATACAGTATCTGGAGGTTTTGCAGCCCACCTGGGCAGACCTCACCCTCAAGAAGGGAAACACATAAAAGAAATCTGGTATGCAGAACAAATTCTGGGGCTGCTGCTGCTCCCTCACCCTCTCTTTTTCTCCTTCCCCCCTTTTCTTGAAGTTTTATTTGTTAAAGAAACTAGGTCGTTTGGTTTTTATGACTTGGCACTGTTTAAATGTTGCTCATTGCATCTGAGTGCCATCAGTGTGTTCTTCTTACCTTGTGTCCTGTAAATTGACAGGTCCGAGGGCTGATCTGATGCAGGTTCGATTCTTTGGGAGGTTGGGAGGAGTAACTTCACAGAAACTCCCATCATGAGACATGCGATATCCTGTTACCTGCCAGTCTGTGAGGTTAGCAACCACTGGTGATCATTAGAGGTGCCAAATATATGATTATCTAACTTATTCTTTCATTTATAAGCAGTGATAAAGGGAGATTTCCCTCAACAACATTTTGGCTGCTTTGAGGAATATCTTACATGGAAAAGTGAATATAAACTCTTGATTCTTTTCTGTGATTCATCACTTTACAAAATAATGGGTTAGTTCCCTAGTATCCTTAAAGTCAACCAATAAAGAGGCATTTAATACACTCACTTGTTTGTGTGATCATGAGTAACTCCTGGACTAAACTATATGTGTGTTTAAATCCACAGCTGTCATTATTTTTAGTAATACACACACTACCCTTAATTTGGCCCCTGGGAATCTCTTCATGTGGCTTCTGGGTCCATTTTTTACAACCCCAACTGACTTTGACAGTTTCCTTGATGTCTGGTCTGACAAGATGCTACAGTTCCATCTTGCACATCTCATGGAAGCAGACATTTCTCCAAAGAGCCCTGGTTCTTGGGAAATGGTATTTAAGAACCTCAGTCTGGTGCTTGTGGTACTTATTGCTAGTGAGTTGGTCATTGTTCAAGTCTTTGTTAGTGGACAGAGCTAAGATGTGCATTTTTAAAAGATTAAATATCAGGTACATTATGAGCTTGTGAATTTCGTTGATTTTTTTTTTATTTTGGACATTGAAATCTTACTTCCCGCCACATTGACAAAATTGTTTACTTTCTTTCTCTCTCATCCATCTTAGTTTCAGAATGCTAATACCAGTATTATTACTAATAATGTGATTACATATTTTAGAATTCTTAGGATGTGTTTCTTTAGAAATGCAAAATCAAATTACTATGTTTTAAAGTCGGTTAGAATAATTTTCTCTATGGGGTTATGCCAACGACTCAATCAATGTACAAGTCAGATTTGTTTAATTTTGCTTTAGATTTTTAGGGAATAATTTTGTTTCATAATTTTGTAAAATCTTCACATAATGGCAAAATTAACTTTACAGAACAAGTTGTATTCAGAGAACTCTAGCTTTTTCTTTTTTTGTATTTTTAGGGCCACACCTGCGGCAGATGGAGGTTCCCAAGCTAGGGGTCGAATCAGAACTATAGCCTCCAGCCTATGCTGTAGCCACAGGAACGCAGGATCCGAGCTGCATCTGCCACCTACACCACAGCCCACGGCTACACTGCATCCTTAACCCACTGATCAAGGCCAGGGATTGAACCTGCGTCCTCATGGATGCTAGTCATATTCATTTCCACCACAATGCCAACGCCAGAGAACTCTAGCTTTCCTCTCCTTTTCTATCCTATTTCTTTCTATCTCTTAGAGATAATCATTCTAATTTTTAAATTTATCCTTTCTTGTTTTAATATAAACTGGCATATTTATATATTCAAATCCACTTCACCTTGCTTTTAGCAGGATAAGGGGATACATTTTACAGTAGGGTATAAAGGCATACCTCATTCCTTTTTTAACTCAATTGTGTGGATATATCATACACAACCACTTTATTCAACCAGTTTCCTGCTGATGGACAACTGCATTATTTCCATTCTTTTGGTATTACAAATAGTGCTACAATGGATACTCTGTGCAAACTTCTCATTTTGCTGTCTTTGAGGTATAGTAATAGAAACAGGATTGCTTTATCAAAGGGTAAAGTGCATATATAATTTTGCTTCTCCCCATTGGAGAATTTTATAGAGCAATCTTGTTAAATTCTATTAAAATAATTTGTTGTTGGCTTCTTTTATTTTTTATATTTATTTATTTATTTATTTGGGCTGTGCCCATGTCATGTGGAAGTTCCCAGTCCAGGGGTCAAACCCATGCCACAGCAGTGGCCTGAGCCACAGTAGTAACAACACTGGATCATTAACCACTAGGCCACCAGGGAACTCCTGTTGGCTTATTTAAAATTTTCCATTTATACAATTATATTATTAGCCAATAATGACATTTTTACTTCTCCATTTATGTATTTATATCTTTTCTTTTTCCCATCTTATTGCTTATTCTAGCAATCAATAAAAAGTTGAATGAAAGTTGAAGGCCAACTACTTTTCCTCTTAATCTTAAGAGAAATGCTTTCAATATTTTACCATTAGGTATGATGTCTATTATAAAATTTTAAAATGTTTACCATTAGGTTATAGCCATTCTCTCCTCATTAAAGTTTGCTAAGAGCTGTTTTATCATGATTAGAAATGAAATTTTACCAACTGTTTTTCTGTACTATTGAGATATGTGGTTTTTATTCTTAAATTTATTATCATGGTGAATTTCATAGATTATTTCCCTAATATTAAACTAATTTTTACTCCCATGATTAGATCTTCTTGGTCATGATGCATTCATCTTTTTATATATTGCTGGATTTCATTTGTGCTGAAGCTTTTTGCATTTACATTCACAAGCGAGACTGACATATAATTTTACTTTCTCATACTATTCTTATCAGGTTTTAGGTACTAAAGTCATGCCAAATTCACGAAGTGAATTAGCTATTTCTTCCCTCTTTTTATATTAACTGGCAGTTATCAATTATTCTTCCTGAATGTTAGGTAAAACTGGTGGCAAAGCCAAGTGGGACTGGTGTTTTGAGATTTTTTTTTTTTTTTGGTCTTTTTTGCTATTTCTTGGGCTGCTGCCAAGGCATATGAAGGTTCCCAGGCTAGGGGTCCAATCGGAGCTGTAGCCACCGGCCTACACCACAGCCACAGCAACGCGGGATCCAAGCCGCGTCTGCGACCTACACCACAGCTCACGTTAACCCACTGAGCAAGGGCAGGGACCGAACCTGCAACCTCATGGTTCCTAGTCGAATTTGTTAACCACTGCACCACAACGGGAACTCCCTGAGAGAATTTTTTTAAATTACTGATTTAATTACCTTAATCATTTTAAGACCATTCATCCTTTCTATTTCCTCTTGATAATCTACATTTTATTTTATTAACTGAATGAATTTTATCACATCTGTAGTTGTACAATGATCATCACAACCCATTTTACGGCATTTCCATCCCAAACCCCCAGCCCATCCCTCCCCCCAACAAAGCTGTCTCCTTTGGAAACCATAATTTTTCAAAGTCAGTGTCTGTTCTGCTAAGAAATTCATTGTATCCTTTTTTTAGATTCCGCATATAAGATAGCATATGATGTTGGTGTCTTATTGTCTGACTAACTTCACTTAGCATGATAATTTCTAAGTCCATCCATGTTGTGGCAAATACCATTATTTTTTCCTTTTAATAGCTGAGTAATATTCCATTGGGTATATGTACCACATCTTTATCCATTCTTCTGGTGATGGACATTTAGGTTGCTTCCATGTGATAAACTACATTTTAAAGGAATTTGTCCAATCCATTAATTTTTAAAATGTATTAGCAAAAAGGTGTTAATCATAATTTCTTCTCTGTTTTATTTCTCAGCATGTGTTCTCTTTGTTTTCCCATATAAACCCCTGGGGTTTCTGGTCTCTATTTTTCTTAATAAATTTCAACCAAAGTTTTGTATGCGTTCAACTCTTTCAAAGAACCAAACTTTGTTTTTGTTGATCCTTTCTAAGGCAAGTTTGTTTACATTATCATTACCATCTACTTTATCACGCCTTCCTCTCCTTTCTACTGTTTTAACTCTCCTGTGTTCTTGAAATCAAGTGAATGTTTACCTCATTACTTCATTATTTTAGTATCTTCCTTTTTCTTTTTGTTTTTTGCTTAATACCTAAGCTGAGTTATTATTTTGTCTGTCCCATGAATTTGGTATGAAATAGTTTCGTTATTTTTTACATCAAAATATTTTCTCATTTCCATTATAATTCTTCTTGGATCAATGAGTCATTAGAAGTCTATTTTTAATGCCTAAATGTATGATTTTTTATAGGTTTTGTTGTTGCTATTGTTATTAATGTTCTTTAAGCATAATGCACTGTGGTCATGTCTGATGCCAGCCCTTCTACATTGGATGGAGTTAGCTTTATAACCTAGAATATGGTCAGTTTTTGCAGGCATGTGCTTGAAAATGACATATATGTTCCATAATTTTGAGATACAATGTTGTATATTGTCTATATATTTACTAATATTTGGTTTGCTTGATTTATTAATTATAGTTGGTCAACTATAGTTATCTGAGGATAGATATATTAATATCTTTCACCATTAAGATGAATTTTTTTTTGTCTTTTTAGGGCTACACCCAGAGAGTATGGAGGTTCCCAGCTAGGGGTCTAATTGGAGCTGTACCTGCCGGTCTACACCATAGCCACAGCAATGCCAAATCTGAGCCACAGCTGTGACCTACACCACAGCTCATGGCAATGCCAGATCCTTAACCTACAGAGCAAGGCCAGGAATGGAATTTGTGTCCTCATGGATACTAGTTGAGTTTGTTACTGCTGAGCCACAATAGGAAATCCAAGGTAAATTTTTACATTTCTTCTTTCGATAAATCAATTTTTGATTTATGTGTTTTTTTGTTTTTTTTTTTTAATAAATATTTGTTGTTGTTGTTGTTGCTATTTCTTGGGCCGCTCCCGCGGCATATGGAGGTTCCCAGGCCAGGGGTTGAATTGGAGCTGTAGCCACCGGCCTACGCCAGAGCCACAGCAACGCGGGATCCGAGCCGCGTCTGCAACCTACACCACAGCTCACGGCAACGCCGGATCGTCAACCCACAGAGCAAGGGCAGGGACCGAACCCGCAACCTCATGGTTCCTAGTCGGATTCGTTAACCACTGCGCCATGACGGGAACTCCTGATTTATGTGTTTTGAAGTTAAATATGTTTCCCACAAATTCATTCTCATGCATTGAATTTTCATCATCTTTAACTCTAGTAAATCTATAGCAAAACTTTTTTTTCTTTTTCAGCCACATCTGTGGCATGTGGAATTTCCTGGGCCAGGCATTGAATGTGAGCTGCAGCTGCAATCTACACCACAGCTGCAGCAGTACCTGATCCTTAATCCACTGTGCTGGGCTGGGGATCAAACCCATGTCAACTCAGAGACAACATCAGATCCTTAACCCACTGAGCCATAGCAGAAACTGCAAAGCTTATTTTTTTTAAGTTTTCTTTGTCACCTTTTGGGGGGTTAATATTCACCTGATGCATATTTTTCTAGCCACTGACTTTCAATCATTTAAGATCCTGTGTTTTAGGTATACCTCTCATAATCAGCATATGCATGGAGTTCTTTTAATCCAGTCTCATGCTCTCTGCTTCTAACTATAGAGTTTCGTCATTTTACACTTATTATAGTTACTTATATACTAGATTTAGAGTCATTACTCTAACATTTTACGTGCTTTTATTTGTCTTCTTTCTCCTGTTTATACTTTCCTTCTCCTTTTTTTGCATTCTTTTGGAATGATGGAAGGGTTTTTACCCCCCCAATTTTATTTATTCTGCCTACTTAGTTTGGAAGGTCTATTTTTTGTAGAACACCACTGCATAGATGTATCATAGTGTATTCAACCAGTCATCTACTGATGAACATAAGAGTTTTCAGCCTTTTGCTTCTATTCACAGTACTGCAATAAATAGCCTCTTACCATTTCTATTTTTTCAGAATGGTTTCTAGTCTCATGATAGCTACCCTAGATCTTTAAATACATGTGCAAAGCTTCTAAAGACTAAAATTAAACAGCATCTTCAACCTCCTCTTGGATCATACAAGGACTTTCAAAAACTTATAATGACCAACACTCTTCTTACATTTCATGCTGTTCAGAATTTTAATATTGCACTGTGCTTGACCTATAAATCAAATACTACTACTATTTTGTGTTATGAATGTACATTAGATTTACCTACATATGCATCATTCTCTTTATCATTTTTTCTTATATTTAACAGGTCTTCCATCTGCTTTCATTCCAACTTTAGTTTCCTTGGATCTAAAAATTGGTATCCTTTCATAATGCTGGGACAATTTTCATCCACCAATCTTTTTTAACATGACATAATTCTGCCTATTTCATGCTGATTCTCTGTTAAGACATGTTACACACTATCATTTTGGCCTCTCTGTTTCCCATCTCCTCTTTCACGTTTTGTTCCTTTGCCTCTCTAAGCTACATTCGGGAAAGTATCTTTGACCTAACTTCAAGTTCACTAAATTTCTCTTTAGCCATATCTAATCTGCTGGATAATCCATCCATCGATTTTTAATTTCATTTATTGCTTTTTAATTTTGATTTTTTTTTAAAAAAAAGCCCTTCATGGTTGTTTTGTGTGATCTACTGTTTCTAGCTCATATTTTCAAGTTGTCTTCAAGGATTTGTTTCTTCTGTCTCTTTATTCTGTTGGTTCTCACACATACTACCTTATCTTCTTGTGATTTTTGTGATTTGTGCTATTAGAAGCTTATTTCCTTGGACCATTATCTCTGGGACTTCTTTGAACTCTGGGGTGATGTTAAACTCACTCAAAGAGAATTTACATTTAGTTTTCACAGGAGCGTGAAGGTGCTACCAACTGGGACCACCTTAAATAAAGTCATCTGCTTGTGATTTTTGGAGGCTATAGAGCTTATTTGAATTTACTCTGAAAATCTGTATAAGATCTTATTTAGAGTTGTGTATTCTCAGAGGAGTGTCCTTCTTTTCCCAGCCCTTGAGTCTGGACAAGTATGTTTCCCTGCTTTACCTGAGGCACATTAGGGTTTCTTTCTGGTTCACCCTAATGCTTACAATTGCAGCCCTTTGGGGCACCAGTCTTATGCAGGTCTTTTGCATCATATTCCTCTCTAGGGGTGGTCTCCAGGATTTTCATCTGGCCTCACACCTGTGCATTCGTCAAAGCAAAAGCCCAACTACTCCAATTTTCAACAGAGAGACCTTGAAAGAGAATGCTAGCTTTGTACTTACTTCACTCCTAAGGTTTGTGACTTTGCTTGGTTTAGAGTCCCTGTGGATTTCTTCCTTTGGTGCCATCCATCAATGCATTTAAAAGGAAAAATGTAATATTTATTCAGCAATGTAGTCATCTCAGTCAAAAGGACTGGACAGGGTGACTAAACTGCCTGACTGCCAGGAACAGAAGTTTGCTTTTGGTTCTGACAGAAACTCTTTGGTGACTAAGGGACTAAATACAAATGACCCAAAGGCCTATAGAAAACTACTCACACTCCACCCCTCCCCCCTGCCAGGCCACTTAGATGAAAGCTGGAACAATGAAATACCAATTTACAATAAATTACTAATGGTGGCGTTCCTGGCCTGTTGTCTGGAACAGGTGAAGGATACATTTTTCTCTGTGATTCTACCAAGGAAAGAGTGCATTGCTCTTGTGCGATGGTTAAGAAAATCTGATAAAACTTCTCCACCTCCAGTCTGAAAGATGAATTTCAGGACCATTTCAAAATGTTCCAAAGAGAATGCTATCCGGGTTTTTAATGAGTATTAAAACAACACCTTAGCTGTCAAAGAATAGCTCAGAGCATTTTAAATCCTGCAACTATTGTCTCTCCAGAGACTCAGTGTTGTAGCCATTCCCAACGTGAAGACCATGATATATTCATTCCCCCAATATTATGAGACCCCAAATGGGTTGAGCTCATTTGAAATGCAGGTATCACTGCACTTTAATGACAACTGCCCTCCTGACTTTTATTATGAAGCATAAGCCCACAAGTGGAGATAGTTATATCATTAGAATCATCTCAGGGAGTTCCTGTTGTGGTGCGGTGGAAACGAATCCGACTAGTAACCATGAGGTTGCAGCTCAGAAGGTTAAGGATCCAGGATTGCCATGAGCTGTGGTGTAGGTCCCAGATGTGGCTTGGATCCTGCGTTGCTGTGGCTGTGGTGTAGGCCGGCAGCTGTAGCTCCAATTCGACCGCTAGCCTGGAGACCTCCATGTACCATGGGTGTGGCCCTTAAAAGGAAAAAAAA